>NC_135269.1:14796163-15096488 GCF_051311805.1 Agelaius phoeniceus
GCTTTGGGGAGAGATGTGAAAACTGATTGTCACATTAAAGAGAGGCTGTCAGCCCTCTTGGTCTCTAAGGAAACAGGGTTTGACAGTGAAAATGGATAATGATATAATTTCTGAAACATTTTTTAGAGTTTATGACTCCTAGACTTTACACAAATCAATTAAGCTTCTCTATGCAGCCACTACAGAAACACATCTAAAAAAATACACATTTATGGATGAAGTCTCTCAGTTGTTGTCAGGGAAAAAAAAATTTGCATTTAAGTGAATGGAAGAGAACAGGCACAAAGACCACCCATTTTAGCTTAGATTGAAGTCAGAGCTGATCCCAAGCTATGTCAGGCACAGGTGAGTCTCCAGTATGTGAAAGTTAGTTCATATTCAGGCACTTCTGCACAGGGTGTTTGCTTTCATTACTGAGGATGGTCTCCCAAATTTAGAAAAGATTCTTCCTTCACTAATGAGCGAGGAGGGAAATGAAGTAGAATGGACTTCTCAGGAGGCAAATGAACATGGCAAAATGACAGACCTTTAATTTCTGCAACAGGAGGCCTTTCCTACCTTTGGACTAGCAGCACTTCTCTCCAGCCCCTTCCCTTCTCTGCAGCTGGCAGCTGGGACCAGCAGCTGGAGTCCAGCTGGAAAAAGGTCATGGCTGCATTAACCTCTGCTGGGCTGATTTCCTGCCCTTCACACCAAGGGGATCCTGGACTGGGAGTATCTGACCGTACTTTGGTGAAGGACTGGGAATTTCTGACTCTACTTTGGTGGAGGATACTAAATGACCACCTGCAGGGCTGCATCCAGCCCTGGGCCCAGCACAGGAAGCACAGGGAGCTGCTGGAGCCAGGCCAGAGCAGGGACACCAAGGGGATCAGAGGGATGGAGCAGCTCTGCTGGGAGGAAAGGCTGAGGGAATTGGGGTTGTTCAGCCTGGAGAAGAGAAGGCTTTGGGGTGACCTCATTGTGGCCTTGCAGTGCCTGAAGGGAGCCCACAGGAAAGATGGAGAGAGACTCTTGACAAGGGCCTGGAGAGACAGGACAGGGGGCAATGGATTTAAACTAACAGAGAGTGGATTTAGATTGGATATGAGGAAGAAATTGTTCCCTGTGAGGGTGGTGAGGCCCTGGCACAGGTTGCCCAGAGAAGCTGTGGCTGCCCCATCCCTGGAAGTGTCCAACGCCAGGTTAGATGGGACTCTGAGCAGCCTGGGATAGTGGAAGCTGTCCCTGCCCATGGTCAAAGGAGTTGAAACTGGATGGGCTTTGAGGTCCCTTTCAACAGATTTTTCTATTATTTCAACAGTCTTTCCATGATTTTATGCTTTTGGCCCATCCAAAATGCAGGAAGAGTTTATGTCCAATCCCAAGGGAGCTTTATAGGCTAATGAGCATGTACAGTACTCTTATATAGCATATTGTCCAAAGATTATCAATCACTATTTTTAAATAAAGGAAATACAATATCCCCATTGTATAGAAATATCAGGCACAGGAAGTTGTATGTAAACTTCTTAAATGGACATAAACATCTCTGTTAGAGCTGCAGTCAGAACCCAGGTCACTGCTCTAACCTCTTGTTTCTCTCTGCTGGGTGTGTTACTTCAGATATTTCACAGATAAATAATTTCAGAGGTTAGATTTTCTAAATGTTGCAGAAGAGCACCATGATTACTCAGAAGACAAGAGCAAAACCACAGACTCACAGTCCCTCTTCATTACCTCATCAGAAATGCACTTGAGAGGGCAATATCTATTCCCCACCTGGTTACACACCAGGTAACTGCCCAAAAGGGATCCAAGAGTCCTGCCAGGGAGCAGATCTGCAGAACAATGCAGTTCCACTTCCTCTCACTGTGATGATTTTTCTGGATCAGTTCCCTGGGAGACCATCTAATCAAGCGATCAGTTTGATCAGAGGTTTCTATCAAGGTTTTATATGCTCCTGCCTGGTGAGAACAGCTTATTGCCAGCCAAGTTCTGGCATGTTTGAAAGATTGAGAAATAACAGATTCCAGAAGCAACAATTCAGAAGAATTTCTGCCAGCAAAGGCCCAGATCCTGCAATCAGAAGCAGGCTAGCAACCTCCTACACCTACAAGGCACTGGTGACTGAAGTGAAACTTTGCACTCAGGACAGTTCATGCACTCCTCGTTATTAAGCTGAGCCTAAGGCTGCACCTCCCAGCCAGAGACAGATTCCCAAGGAAATGGGAAAGCTCCAGGGGCAGGATTCACAGCAAGCAGCAAGCACCTGTATTCCAGCCCCACCTGAACTGTGTGTGCCCTTGGCAGAACAGGAGCCACCTTCCTACTATCTCCTAATGAGGTCTTCCTCAAGAATGACTGCTCCCTGTTTTCCTTTGCCTTGCTTTCCAAAGCTTTGTGCATTCATCCAGTTGTCTCACAGAACCCCCTCTTTGCTGGTTTTCATCCAGTCCCCTCCTGCATCTACTGCTGTTTCCAGAGTGCTGCTAAATACTTGGAGATTATCTGGATTATCACCCTCACCTTCATTACTACCATCTTTCATGCCAAACAGCAGCATTTCTCCTATCATGGAACATCCCACAATCAAGTATTTCATCTCCAGTGCTTAAACACTGTCCCAGTTTGTTCTCTACTCTTCCACCATTATGGTGATGGGCTGAACAATACACCTGACTATCAACTAAAAAAGAAAAACAAACTGGGAAAGTTGAAATCTAGACCTGCAGCTGAGATCACCACTGCAAAGCAACAGTAACAGCAGCAGCAAGAACTAAAGTACAATTAGACTTATCCAACCTTGTGGATGTCCAAAGAACTGACATGAGTTTGCTTCAAAGTCAAGGTCACAGAGCTTGCCTAGTTCACCATTAGTGTGACACCAGAACCTCCACAGCTTTGGAAACCCCTCTATGGAACAGGAGAGTCACCACAGAGCATCCCTGAGCTCTAAAACCTTCTCCTCCAACTGCACCAAGCTCTCTGGGAAACATTGGCAGCTTTGGTGCTAAACTCTGAGGGCTCAGGCATGTCCTGCTGAAGTCTCACTGAAGAGGTTCAGACTCTCATTCCAAAGAAAATTTACCTTATGGGTTTTAGGAAGGATGAGTTCTTTTAATTTCTCAGCCAGTATATGTAAATTAGCCATAAACCAGAACTTTAAATGAGTAGAAGTCCTTGCACCATGTCTGTTCACAGCTGCCAATTGTGAAAGTGCCAAGTGTTTGTCCTGGACTGCAATTAAAAATGAAGCCAGTAGAGTTACAGGAGAGCAGGAGTTTCTGTGTGGGTATGTGGGAACAAACCACTTATTTCCAGCACAGCTGTCCCTGGGAGAAAACCACTTTCTGCTATATCACCAAAGGAGAACCCATCCTTTGGTGTTTATTATGTAACTTGGAAGCACTAAGCTGCCTGTCAGAAATAGGGGTGTGACTACAAACCAGCTCTGCAAATTCAGGGAAATTCAGCTCTGTAATGCCTCTGTCTGGGCAATTCCCTCTGGACAGGCAGGGTCCCCCTAGGTCCTGTGCAGCGCTGGCAACACGAGCACTTAGCACTCATTCTAATGGCCCTGGGATGATTTCAGCAGAGCACTGCAGTGTGATTTGAGCTCAGCACCCCCTGAATCAATTTTCCATGGTCTATAATCTTTGCTGTAAACAGCCTGCTCTGCAACTAAGGAAGCAGAAAGGGTTTTAATGCCATCAGTTTCACCCTCAATACCCTCACATTAAGCTCAAAGAGCTGAAAGGATTTCATATGATTTGTTCCAGGCTTGTATCAGACCCTACATCGAGGCACCTCCCTTGTTCTAGACCACCACGGTGGCCTCTCATGTTTGGGTCTCTGCAGCACCAGCCCTGTGTTCAGCCGAAATTAAAGCAGCTGGAGGATTGTGTCCAAAGGAGTGGGGAAACTCTCTCAGGGAAGCCTCTGCCCTCCCCAGGCTTGGCATGTGCCCATGTTGGGAGCAAGACAGAAGTTCCAGAGGCTGCTGTACCTTCCCTTCCAGCACAAACCCCAAGGAAAGCCAGTTCTGCTGTGTGATGTCCCCTTTGAACAGCTGCACAGCCTCCAAGGGGTCACAGGGCTGGGGAGGGGTGAACTCCTCTCTTTGTTTCTCATTTCCACCCTGCAGTCAAACATCCATTCTCTTGTTAGCCATCCAAACTATAACAAAATCTCCAAAGGCATTTTCCCAACCTTCACCCCCAAATAAGCCACACAAGAGGATGCCACAGGGTGCTAGAAAGGCTTTGAAGTCCCCATGAGAGAACTTTTCTGTGAAGTTCCCTCCCTTATCATGCCTAAATTATGCTTCTAAAAAACCAGCAGCATTAGAAAGATAAGCCATAACCTCCTTTTGCTTTGTCTCCATTTAAAACTGAAGCCTGTGAAAAGCTGTAGATAAGGTCTGACATAAATAAAAGGAGTTGCCAGCTGGGGTTGAAGCATGACACTGGGCTATCTTTAAAATCACAGGATAATATCATAAGCAAAAGAGCATTTAATAAATGAGAAATCATTCCTGCGATGCTCCGAAACCTCAGAAATACAGCAGGTTTTCCATAATTTAAAATAGTGGGGTGTTTTTGGTATTATATGGAATACTCTGAAATAATAACTATGCAAACCCCCTGTGATGCAGCAGATGATGAAGACTGCTGACTGGAGTAGCATTGTCACCATGTGATAGATATCCTGGAGAAATTTCCTACTGACAGAACAGTGTCCCCCTCTATATATGTATAATTTTTTTTTGTGCTTCTGTAGTATCTCTTTGGAAGGAAAAGACTGCCCAAGTGGCCACTGTAGCTACTGAAAAAGAGTAAAACTAAAAAGAACAAAAGGCTGAAGAACAGAGAGCCAAATGTGAAAAAACAGTCTCAACTTCTGATATTTCACATAGTTCTGCCTTATTTTTTTAAAGTCTACAGTACCAATGTTTGGATTTCAGAAGTCCTCAAAACCATTCAGTGTTTGGATCTCAATCTCAGGTTCTGGTTTGAATTTACTCTTATTTTCAGGCTCTGTTTTCCCTTACAATTGATGTAAGTACATTTTTTGTAAGGCCTCATAATGATTAGCACACCTTTTTGATTTTTTCCTTTGTCTTCTGTATGGATTTGAGAAAAACCCTCAAACCCTAAACTTTCACTTGAGATCAAGGAAATGTCTGATTGAACAAAAGAAAAAAACAAACAAAAAAAAAGAAAATAAAAAAGAGGGAGAAGAGAGTTTTGCTTCCAGAGTCCTAAATCTAGCTAAATCTAGCAATTATTTTATTTTGGTATATCATGAAACAAAAAGCAGCATTTCTAAATGACCTGAAACACTTAAATTTTTACACGTGTTGAATTTTTTTCTGGTGAGCTCAGAAACGGGGCCCTGCCCCCACCAATGCATTGGAAGGATGGAAGGGAGGGAGGAAGCAAGGAAGAGAGGAAGGAAGGAAAGTCAGCTGGGCTTTTCCTGTGATACAAAGCCGAGCAAGCAGAAGTACCCGGGTCTGATCCTGCAGCTGTGGGAGCCTCTGTGCTGATGAACGAGCTGTTAATGGACAGAAAGTGGGACATCAGACCCGTTTCCAGCAGCACCTCCTTCTCTCATGCACCCTTGACAGGGAGAATGGCACTGCCCAGCACCTTGGGATGGTGTCCAGACTCAGTGAGGCTGAGTTTTTGTTGCAATTTCTTGGGAAAACACCTGTGGAATAACATTTTGCATCCTCACAGGTGGGCTCTTCCAAAGACTGGTGAGGTGCTGTTGCAAGCTGCTTCCCAGGGGCAGACCATGGAATGGCCTAGGTTGGAAAGTACCTTAAAGATCATCTCATGCCAGCTGCTGTGGGCAGGGACACCTTCCACTGTCCCAGGGTACTGCAAGCCCCGTCCAGCCTGGCCTGGAACACTGCCAGGGATGGGGTAGCCACAGCTTCTCTGGGCACCCTGTGCCAGGGCCTCAGCACCCTCACAATAAAGATTTTCTTCCCCATACCCGGTCTAAATCTCCTCTCTGTCAGTGTGAAGCCATTCCCCTGTGCAGTGGGTGTTCCCCACGTTGTGCAGCAGGGGAAACCAAGGCACCACAGGCTCCAATCACTTGCCCAAAACAACACAGTAAAGCTGCACCAGCCCAGCAATAAAGCCCACGGGTTATGAGATAATGATAGGAACTGTCATTTTCTCATTATTTCACAGTTTGATGAGGGATAACACATTACAGAACAGCAGCTGTCCCTGTCATATTGTTAGCCTTCACTTTTTGGATATGTGAACACTTTACTGAAGGAGTTGGGAAGTGCTGAGTTTTGTTTCTGTGTCCCAGGCCTGTGTATTCTTCATGCAAATGCCAGCTACAAGGTGTTGTCACAGTGAGAGCTGAGGGCAAAATACATCTATTATAACACACTCAGCTTGTTCAGTTAATCTTTTTGTCACTCTTCACGGCTTTTCTGTGGTAGGTTTCTGCATGCATTGAAGGTGCCTGGGCAAAAAACATTCAGTGCACTCCATCATACACACAAGCCTTTGCTGAAAATTAATTTCAGATTAGCTTGTGCAAGAATCCATGCACCAAATGCAAGCACACAACCCAGCCAGGCCAAGGGAAGAGCACCCAAGGGGTTCAATCAATCACAAAAATCAGGCAGTGTTTTGGAAAAAACACTTCCCAACCATGTAAAACCGGCTCCCCATCCTTGGTGTGCCAGGGCATGCAGGTGGTTAAAGGCAGCTTTTGTCTGCTCTGCAGATCTGCCTTTCCCCTGACTACTGACAACAGCTCACCAGGCTAAACTGGGGCTTGCACTGGTGGGGTTTTGCTGTTGGCTGTGAGTTTTAGTAAGAACCCTTGGCCAAATTCATTCCTGGCAAAATTCTGACTTGCTCTACAATGATGCAATCACCACCCTGCAAATCCTGTTACTGGTAGCAGTTCCGACACCTGCTTAAAAATCCCTGTTTTGATCACTTGCAGCCAAAATCAATCCTGTGGTTCCCTTCTGGGGCTCTGCAGGAACCACTAATCTATTCAGGGCTGTACCAAGGGTGGGGCAGAAATCAAGCCAGGTCTGGATGTTCCTCCAACAGAGGCACGAAATGGGGGAAAAGAACAAAACAAAGAAGCTCCTCGTGGGTTTGGACATCAGTGGGAGACAAGCAGGGGAGAACTGAATTCCTTGTCCTGCCCCAGACAGGAACATGCCTTGCTGCAATCCCAAATATCCCAAACCCTGAACTGAGCAGACTGAAAGTTCTTGCTTAGCTGATGGATAGGAAAATGAGGTGAGCTTTATCTGATGCAGCAGGGACCTGACTGCACAATCCTTAAGGAAGCTGTCAGGGTCAGGTTCAGAGCTTCAGCTTTCCATGGAGCAGCAGGGATCCAGCTTCAATGCATCAAATGAAAATGCACTGAGCCTGGTTCGGTGGAAGCCTCACATGCCTCATCTCCAGGGGCTTGTTCCTGGAATGGGATAAGGAATGCCAAGCCCAACAGCTGGGCTGATTACCTGTCTGCAAGAGGAACATTAGGAAACTTGGAGTGAAAGAAAATGGAAGTCACAGAAAATGAAACTCCAGAAGAGGCACAGCATAACAGGGCAGTGTGACATGAGCATGGATAACTCTGGAGTTCAGTGACAGCTGAGCAAAGGACTTCTAGGTGACCCTTCTGTTCCACCTAAATGCTGTTGTGGCCTTGAACCATCTGGAACCCTCAGTCTCACCAGGAGAATGAACTCCCTGGCTCTTCCTTTCTGCCCTTTGCATTGCTCCAAGTTCCCAACACAAGTCCCCTGCACACTGCACAAAATAAGCCTGACCCAGATATCTGAAAATGCATTTTTGTACTAAGCAGGGAGGTTCCTAATCCTGGAGAAACTCAAATTTTCTGCCCTCCTAGTGATAACATGCATGAAGGTAAAAGGCTGAGGCCACTGGCTAAGGAGTGCAAATGACTGGAGTCTGAAGTGTGGCAACCTACACCCCAACCTACCCAACAGGTTTTGGTTAATTGTAAAATAAATGAGCCCTGGCTTTAAAAACGCTTTAACCCAAAACACTGCTCCTCACTTACTTGAGAGAGTTTTTGTTTACTGGTATTGAAAGCACCATATGGGAAACTTATTACAAGTGCCTATTCTTAGCTGAGCAAACGTCACAGCATTGTCACAGCAAAAAGGGATCTCTAAATGCCATCACTAAAGCCTGCTGCCTGAGACTCTGGTCGTGCTGTGCTGGCACATGCCCAGAGATCCTTTAGGCCTTGAACACACAAATGGTGTGCTTTTCAAAGAGTAAGGCCAACACCATCTGATCCCAAACAAGCTCCCCGGTCTCAGAAGAAATGAAAAAGAAGGGCAGCGCAAAGGTGTTTGTAAATAGGACATGCCAGTGGGCCCCAACATATTTCCAAATTCCATACAAAAAAGTATTATCCACTTTTTGGTAAAAAAAAATATTATCCACTGCGGGATTTCTTGCTGAGAGTCCATAAATTGGTCTGTGTTACTAATACAGGGCACAGGATGAACTACAGATGTGGCCTCTGAACTATACACTGGGGTCTAAGCAGATTAATCAGGTAACTTTGGGACAGCTTTAAAAAGCAAGCTGTAACTCTGAGGGCTGCAATTTGGGGAAACCCACATGTCAAAACATCTCCTTTCCTTGGAAAGTACTGAAAAATATGAACCACTAGCTTGAGGCCACTTTCAGCCAACCCTCCCCTCAGTTTTCCCATGTATAAAACAGGCACAGAGTTTGCAGAGTTACCTTGCACTGGGTTTAATGCTACAGACCCGTATTTAGGAGGGAAAAAATGAAGCTATGCCAGAATAACTATTTTGAGTCTCTTCATACAAGAAACAATTTGCAGAACAGGGTTTAGAGATTACTGTATGGCATATTCTATAGACAGAGATGTAATGCTGCAGGAACTAAATGTGAGCTCTTTAATCCCAAGACATATTTACACAAACGTGTTCTATTTCAAAACCGCCTCTAAATTATTTCAGGCAAGCGGAGAACGCTCCCTCCCCAAAGTGTTAAATTATGCACAGAAATTGCAACTCTGTTCCAGTAAAATGCTCATTCTGATGCTAGATTTATTTTCCCCTCCTGATTAATTGCATGTGCTGAAAAGACCGCAGAGCCCCCGACAACCTGAGGCCGCTTTAGCGAACGCTGCTGAGGTCATGTAAAAAAGCTGCAGAGTGGCCAAGGCAGGCAGCTCTCATAACACACCACAGGGCTGGGATGACACACCTTCTGTACACTCTGACACCTGGGTTCCTTTCCAGAGTACGGACCTTTATGAAGGAGCAATTTTAGTCCACAGACTAATAAGGCAAGACAAGTTGCCCAGGTTGGAAACATGGGAGGAGCCGCTCAGAAGAATGTGGCTCTCAACACACTGAATTAATAATTAACAAGACAGACAGAAGGACATGAAAAAAAAAAGAAGAGAGAAGAATGAACTCATTGAGAGCCACATCTCCAGATGAGGCCCAAAGCCACTCTTGCAATGTTGCTGTGGAGAACTGTCCACTGAGTGTGACACCTCCCTGTCTGGGTTGCTAGCCTGTGTGAAAAAGGCAACCACCTTCCTCAGCAACTCCCCATGGTTTGTGTTTCCTCTGGGATCCTACTCACCATGGCCTCACTGCTGTGCTTCCTTGGCACTGTCAGGCAGATGGCAAGCCAAACTCCACCACACAAAGTCCAGGTTTTGTACTCTGACTCCAGCTTGCAGGCTTTAATATTCTTGTACTGATATGCAGGAACTCAAGCTGCTAAAAGGATCCAAAGATTAGTGCAATTTACAGGAGGAAAAAAATCAGCAAAATTTACATAAAGTAGCCTGAGTGCTACTCCAAAAAAAAAAAAACCCAAAAAAAAAAAACCCCACAAAAACCAAAAAAAGGCTTGAATACTGCTTTTTGTAGGGGTATGAGGCATTTTAGATCTAGAGGTGATTTTCTTTTCTTTTGGCTGTGAACTTATGTCATCCTCTGAATCTGGCTCTGCTGGTAAAATCTGTTACCACCCCAAACCCCTCTGCTGGATGTTGGCCTCTTCCAACTGCCTGTGGAGCAGTTCCAGTTCCAGAAAGGAGCACTCCTCCTTTCCCTTCAGATGAGCTCAGACTGACTATTGCAGCTATTCAAACCAGCCTGCCTGATTTTTGCCTGAAAAGAATTGGGATGTGCTCCCACAGACCGGCAGCTTGCTGGGAGTGGCAGCTTTCAGCCAGGAGACAATTACAGACAGCCAGAAAGCTGCATGTGAAAAGTGGCATCTTCCTACAGCCCTGTTGAAATAAGCAGTCTGGGAAAGCAAATGTGGCAATTCTGGGCCAAATTCTGGCAATGTCTTACTTGTGCTGCCCAGCCTCATCCCCATCCCTGGAAATGTTTAAGGCCGGGTTGGATGGGGCTTTGAACAACCTGGGATAGTGGAAGGTGTCTGTGCCCATGGCAGGGGGGTGGAATTAAATAATCTTTAAGGTTCCTTCCCATGCAGGCCATTCTGTGATTCTGTGATCCTGCACCTTAGCCAGATGCTTGCATCCCCCAAACCAGGCAGTGTGACCCCTTTTTCCTCCCCAGGGTGCCCTGTAAGGTCTTGCACTGACCCTATTGCTCACCAAAACCACGTGAGAATTAATTCAGCTCATTAACCTAGCACAGAAGGAGTGACTTTTTTCAATTATTTGCCTCAACATTTGCAGTCTTGTGCTGTCTGAGAGATTTCAGCCAGCTCTACTTGTGGACTGACAGCCCAAACTGGAGTGACTGTGTGGGACAGACTGGTAGCACCCACCCTGGAGCCCTCATGGGGATGGATGACTGGGAGCAGATCACCTCCCTTCTGCTGCCAGCAAGCCCTTAAATCTGCACAGTCCCCACCGGATAGCTACAAACTCTAGAGAACTGCCTTTACTTTGTTGTGATGCAAGGGAATCGACATTAATTGGAAACATCAATGTAACAGTATCCCTGCCCCAGCCCCAGAGTGCTTAATCCCACCAATACTGCTCAAACCAGAAAACTTCTGCTGCCTTCAGACAGTCCCAAACTTCAACCTTTGTGGAACGTGTTTAAAGAAGCAAAACCCAAAGGATTATTCCCTTTATATATGTTATATACACCTCTCTGTATACACCTCTATACTGGTATAACTGCATTGATTACTATTCAATATCTTTAGTAAAAGATATTTACTGGCACAACTCCCAGTGTGGCCACAATTATGGGAAGCAAGGTTGTGCTGCTCCCAAAGCCATCAGCAGCCTGAGGCATTCACAAAGCTATTCAGTTTTCATCAGGGGTAGTGATTTAAAAACAAATAAACAAACCAACCACAAGTGTATCAGAGGTTATAACTAGAATGAGACTTTAGTAGGACAACAGGCAGGCAAACACACGCAGGTGAGTGCCTGGGAGAGGGACAGGGGGGCCTCAGCATCACTGCTGGATTCAGGCAGCTCACCAACAAGCATGAGTCCCTGCCAGGACACACCAGGGGCTGCTAAATTTCAGTGCAAGCCTTGCAGAAAGGCAGTCACCCTCACAGGCTGCTCGGTCACAGATGGAGCTCGATTTCTCTGTGCCAGCCCGGGCCCTGCCTCTCCACCTGATCCTGCCCTGCAGAACAAAAGCCTCCTGCTCAGCAGCTGCGGGGGACAGCTGTGCACGCCTTGCTGCCCAGCTCCATTCGTTTCGGCTGGGATGGGCATGAGCCTCCTTCCTTGCTTTGCTCCCTGCTGATATCAGGTCGTTTTCAATTTGAAAGCAGTCCCTTTCTTTGTACACACTGAGTAGAGGGGCGGGGATTTGGGAATCCTTTATATTCCTGACCAATGTGAGCATGCAGATGGTGTTTGCTGGTGATGCTTCACACCCAGCCTGACTCTACTCTGTGGATCTGGTTGGTTTGTGCTTTCATTTATTATGGAATATAATCCAGAGCATGAAAAAAGTACAGAATTACTGGCATCTATTCCATGCACTGGTCATACATTACTATGTAAACTTGCCTATATTCAGGGATTCTCTGTTGATTTAACCACAGGTTAAAAGTAGCAAAACCTCCAGCTTTAACATTACACGTGAACATTGCAGTCAATTCTCAAGCAGATGTCTACAAAAGCACAGTTAGAAAAACAGAGAAAAACCCCAACTAAACAAAACCAGGTCACTTGAAGCACATTCCAGCTATGAAATACATTTCTCCCTCTCTCCCACTGTGGCAGCTTAAGAATTCCAGAAAGCCCATTGTAAAATGCACTTACCCATCACAATACTTTAGCCCACAATTCCTTCAAGGGCCTGACCCACATGATCTTTAAATTACTATTCTAATAAGTCTGCACTGATTGAATGGGCATTGGTTGTAATTTCAAATGCTCAACAAGAATGAGTCATTTGTTGCCTTTTTTAATGATTTACTCCCAAGATCTCACCCTTTCCCAGATCCGCTATGGTTTCATCCTGGAAACCACTGTTCTGCTCTAATAGAACAGGGATCAAGTCAATCGGTGCCCTTGCAGCACCATCAAGGCAGAGTGCTGGCAAGAAACTGGCAGCAGGGACATGAGGCGACCCAAAGCCCTGCTGGCAGCCAGCTCTCAACACATGGGTAGGCTTTGGGGTTGCTGTGGGGTTTTCTTCTTTCCTTGGTTTGAAGGAAATCCTAATAAAAGCCGGGGGAAAACTTGTCAGTCTGCCTCTGCTGTGCCAAGCAGTAAGAGTTGGAGCAGTTCCTGTCCCCATCCACATTCACATCCTTCTAATTATGTGCAGTGTGGTGGGCTGCCACACCTGAAGGATGGGAGGGCATCCAGAGAGACCTAGGCAAGGTTGAGCTCTGGGCCATGGGAATCTCACAGGGTTTAACAGAACCAAGTGCTGGTGCTGCACCTGGGTCAGGACAACTCCTGGGATCAATCCAGGCTGCGAGGTTGGAAAGAGAAGGCCTTTAAAGTCCTTTCCAACCCAGGTATTCTGTGATACCTTAGCAAAGTATCCAGGCTGCCTTGTCAACAGCTTAGGGAGGTTTAGCTTGGTTATTGGGAAAAGGTTCTTCCCCCAGAGGGTGCTGGGGCACTGAACAGGCTCCCCAGGGAATGGTCATGGCCCCAAGGCTGCCAGAGCTCCAGGAGCATTTGGACAACACTCACAGGGAGAGATTTGTGGGGTGTCCTGTGCAGGGCCAGGGGTCGGACTGGATGATCCCTGTGTGTCCCTTACAGCTCTGCACATTCTGTGATGTTTTACTTTAAAACAAGAGTAAAGACATTTGCAACTCTTATTCACAGAATCAGCACTCAGCTGTGCTGTGGGAAGGAGAGACAAGCACAGGTACCAACCAGATGAAAGGCTATGTATGAAAACACACAATACACCCAGAAACAGCAGGCTGGGCTTCCAAATGAAGGGGAACTCTGCTGATTTCAGTAGCACTGCAAGCTGTATGACAAATGACAAGTGTAGCTTATGGAGACACAAAGCGGCTGTTCTTGACAGAAAACCCCTGCGTGCCTGTTCTGTGGAGGGCTGAGAGTGAGCTGGCGAGTCGGGCTTTGATCACCAGAGCCGCTCTCGGGGCGGAACAGCTACAAAATCCTGCTGCCCTGGCAGTGCCAGGATAATGCCATTTGACACAGCTACAGATGCCGGGACACCTCCGCCAGCCCTGGAGCATCACCGAATCTCCCTTCCAACCCTCACCGCCGAGCCTTTATCAGGCGGGGCGGGCAAAAAGCCTCGGCACAGCGCTGAGCTGTGCTCCGGAGGGGATGGCCGTGAAGCGGGGTGAAAGCGAAACCCGCGGCGCCCGCAGAGCGGCTGGGGGAGCTTTCGCCAGCGCTCTGTGAACTGGAGGCCGGCACTGGGAGGCCGCAGCGGTCCCAGCGCCGGGAATGAGAGATGGGAATCGGGGCCGGGACACGACTCCCGCCGGGAGCGGCTCGTGCGGCTCCTTAAATAGCGGCTATAAATACAACGCCGACGGCGCGCTCCCATTGGCTGAGCCGCTCTCCAGATTTGCATAAGAGGGCGTGGCCGGAGGGCGCGAGGCGGGGCGAGCGGCGCGGTTTGCCCGGCAGGGCCGCAGCGCCCCCTAGCGGCCAGACGGAGAGCGCACCGCGACCCCCCTAACCCATCCCCTATCCCCTTATCCCCCCCATCCCTTCATCCCCCATCCCTTGATCCTCCGATCACCCATCCATCCCTTCATTCCCCTATCGTCCCATCCCTTCATCCCCCATCCCTTCATCCCCCTATCCCCCCATCCCTTCATCCCCCAATCCCCCTATCCCCATGTCCCTTGATCCCTCGATCCCCCCATCCCTTTATCCCCCTATCTCCCCATCCCACGACCCCCTGGTCCCCCCATTCCAGACCAGCCCTGGCCTGGCCGTGCTTTATCCTGCCCTGCCTTGCACTACGCTCCACCCCTTGGTCCGTGTCCTTGTTCCCGAGGCCACCCACAGCACCTCGGAAAAATTATTAGTGAAAACTGAATGAGAAGGCTCTAAATTTCAAGTAGTGCCCCCCACCTCATGGGATCTAGGTGCATGCAAATTGCATGAAAATTACTCATTGTAAATTGGTATATTGTGGTATAGTGTAATTGGTATATTGTGTTTTGCTTCTTCACCCCAAAGCGCTGTTGAAATACATTCCATATATTGGATGATAATCATAATTAATGCACTGAACCATTTAGGAAGGAGAAAATAAAGAGTATGAAGGGTTTACTGTAAAAATGTGAGCCTCAGCACAGGAATTGGAGTTGCTACTTTGCTACAAGCAAAGCCTCTACCCTGTTGGCTAGAAAATGTCTCCATTTCAGTTGCAGGTCATAAAAGAGCATCATGGAAATGGACCCTGGTTTTATGTGCTGAAAAAAAGATATGGGAAAGGAGACTAAATCTTTGTGTGTCTGGACCAAAAGGGAGGATAGATTGTAAGATCTTACTTCCCCACTCTGATGTTGATGCTCAGCATGGTGCTGTCCCCCTGCCTTGGAGAGGATTCAGATCTGGCCCGCAAGCAGCATGTCCTGGTGATGTGTTTCTGGAATTAGGAGGGGTGGGAAGGACAAATAAGACCCTTGGAACTGGGGGTGTCAACAGTGTGTCACACCACAGTCGATGATGACCACACAAACCCCAGCTGGGCACAAGGCAGGGGAGCACACAGAGCCAGGGAGATCACGCCAAGCCAGCCTGGGGCTGGACCAGCTGGGTGGGAGAGTGGAGCCCAGGCCAGGCTGGATGGGGCTCTGACAGCCTGGATAGTGGAAGGTGTCCCTGCCCATGGCAGAGGGGTTGGAATGAGATGATCTTTATGGTCCCTTCCAGCCCAAACCAGTCTGTGATTAAAAAAAAATAGGAAAGCAGGATGCTCTGAACACCTGCTTCTTGCAGAGCTGCACTTTCTAGAATCAAGTGTTGTGTATTCACTGGAATTGCCCAAAAATTTCTGAGAACACAGCTTCCCTTTGAAAAAGACTTGCCAGGTAAAAAAAAAAAAAAAGTAAGATGTTTTGTGGGAGCAAGATTTTGCTTTCTCATATCCCAAGGGGCTGTTTGAGACCTCCTTTAAGTCTGTTATCATTGCCGCAAGCTGAATATCTTATTCCAAATGAGGCCAAATTAAGAATGAGGACTGCTGTTGAGTTTTTGCTGACTCATCCTGAAATAATATTAGAAAATGCTCATATTTCTTGGCATGAAAATCCAGAATTTAGACAGCTCCCGGAATTTAGAGAATTGCCCTGATTCTTCAGCAAGACACAGACCTTCTCTGCTTTGCCTGCAGGAGGAGGAATCTCTTGGGCAAACAGGAGAGAGATTTCCCATGCCCTGCAGCAGTCACAGGGCCTTGCCTGAAGCCCAGCTGACCCCAAAGCCCACCCACACTAAATACTTGACCTTTCCCAAACCTTTGATCTGAGGGGCCTTGAGATTGCTGCTGTCCCTCCAGACTTGTGCTACACCCACCACAGCACATCCCAGGCTCACCTAAACAAGGGGATCCACACAAACAGTGACTCAGGGGCAAGCAGCTTCCTTAGGCAGAGCCTAGACCTGCAGACTGCTGCTTGAAAGGCAGCAGACAAAATCAAAAGCCTGAGTATTCCTTCAGATATGAAATACCCTTTTTGTTTGGTAACAGCTCACAGCACAACTTGGAGGTGGAAATACATGAGGATTGATCTCAAGGCTCCTGTGTGGGGTGTTTTTCTTAGACCTATGGCATTCTGAGTCATATGATTATAACAGACTCCCAGCTTTAATTAGAGAAAAGAAAGAGTTTCTGCAACTCATGACTGTGCAGGAAGATGCATTGTGGTAGCTGTAAAGGAGACACATATAAGGAGAGAGAGAGGGAGAGAAGACAAGCCAAAAAGCAAAAGGAGCCAGAATCTGTTACATGAACAATAACTCGAGGTTTCTGAGTTCTTGGCATTGGCTGTGCCTCATCCAGCTCCGAAGGCCAGAGCTGTGAGTGGGGGAATTGCAGCTCCTGTAGGAGTTACCCCTTTCCCACTGAACAGGCAGAACAATGTTTGCCCACATGCTGAGCTCCTCAGTAATTCTGCTTGAGCTGAGGTGACCTAGATCTGCCCGAGAGCCTTACATATTCCTGAGTGCAAACATAAATACACTCTGCTCCTGCATTTAATTTCTGAGCAGCTCTAATTAAGCTTAGCTTTGTTTAAACACATCCAGAGCTCCCTTGGTATTTGGCCTTCAGTGTGAAGACTCTGCCATTCACAAGAAGAGCTGGGCCATAAATGAGAGTGAATGGCAACTGCTCCTGAATCGATGATGCTGCTGGTGGAGCCTGCGGGTTCTGCTTCTGCTGCAGCCCCAGGGACTTGTTTGAGCCTGATGGGCTCTCACAGGGCTTGTGTGCTGAGGGCAAGGGAAGGGAAAACAGAGTGAAAATGCTGAGACCCACAGGCTGCAGGTCTCAGTTGTCATGTTAACTCATGTTTCACGGCTTTGTTGCATTTGTGTGCCGGAGAAAAGCAGGGAATACATTCACAGCCCATTGTGTAGCTGGGTTCTGTGTAAATAACAGTTAAAATGGGCAGTTTGTGTTTCTCCCTCTCTCCTGATTTTCCCATTTCAGCTGGCAAAGAGTCCAGGCTTTTAATTTATTTTTTTTTCCTTGCAAGAATGAGCCATTTCTGATCTCCATCCCCAAGAAATGACATTGATTCGTAAGGGACTCAGACAGACACCTCTGCAGACCAGACTTGGTAAAGGGCTGAAGGCCAGACCTTCCCCTGCTCTGGTAATGTGCCATAACTTCTGTCAGACTCACCCCCACTACCCCTCTATCTCTGCTTCCAAACCACCAAACTTTGCTCCTTATGCAGCCAAAGACTGGGTAGCTCCCAACAGGCACAGCTCTGAGGGAGGGTGGATGGCAAAATCTGCTCCAGCACAGGGACCTTCCCACCCTGCTGTCCACAAAGTCCCACTGCCATGGGCCAGCTGGCTGCTTGCAAAGACCCTCGAGTCTCCTTGACCTCAGAGATGTCCCACATGCCTAAGGGTGGTGGTGCTGTGGCTGGATTTGAATCCCAGTGCTCCCTGTGTGTAACAAGGAGGTGCACTCTTGCATCTTGAGCACTGACCCTCCACCCCAGCAGTAAAAGCCAATCTGTCTGAGCAGGGCAGGTAGAGAATGGGGAGCTACTCTTGTGTAGCTGCCCTTTCCCTGCTTTGTTTCTTGCTGATGCCAAAGAGCTCCAGAAGTTGAAGCCTTTTGGAGCAGCACCACCATGGTACCCGTGGAGATGCACTGCCTCAGCAGCTGAAACCTACCCAGACCACAGCTCTGTTTGCTCTTGCTATCACAACAGCAGTTGTTTTGTGTAATGAAACACACTTACAGGTGTTGTAATCAAAACCTACTTACGTGGTGCCACCAGCTAGGCTAGCTTATCACTTTGCCTGTGCCTACATTCACTTCCAGAGATGCCAGTTTTCCTCCAAAAGGCAAATAGAACCAGAACCTGGTCATGAGAAAATGCAAGCATTAGGGTAGGAAGGTCTTGTTGCATTAAGAGATTTAAAGTACAAAATGATAACACATTTTACAGTCACCCATTCCACTGCAAAGTTGCTATGAAGTACTTCAAAGGCTGACTGCTCACCCATTTTAAGGCATAATAAATGACCACACAAGAGGTAGTGCCATAAAGACTCAGATCTGTGATCTATAAGTATTCACACCATGCAGCCAGCCAAGTCCTATCAAATCCTATATTGCTTTTGGCACTTCTACACTGTTCAATGCTCTTGTGAGTGCCAGGTTATCCTGAACTTTATTATATATGGATTTGAACATTCCATCAAGTCCTTCTCTTGCTGGAACAATAAATAACCAGTCCTAACTAGGCACAACTCTGGAAAATTAAAATTGCACTGACGTGGAAAATTAGCCCCTGATAGCAAGACTTCAGCAGCAGGGCCAGTGGGACTGTGCAGGCCAGCCAGAGAAACACTGAAGCTGGTGGTGGCAAGGATTTAGCTGCTTGAAGCAGAGGTGTCTTGTGCTATTTTAGTCATGACTGCTTGTCATGCCCAGCCCTTCCCTCCCAGTCCAGAAGGGCATGGGACTCTCAGGGGCTGCGTGTCAGACATGCCAGGCCCATACAGGTGTGTGGGGCACTGTGGGATGTACAAACCAGCCAGTCAGAGGCTGGGCAGGGTAAACAAACCTGCTTAAAATAGCACTGCATGACTTCATTTAGGCAAATGAACGTTGCCTTGGCACGTCTGAAACCCTGCCCTGTGCTGTCACTCCGGTACCTGACGCAAGGCAGGGGGAGACTTGGCCTCCTGGGCTACACAGATCACACTGATGCAGTGCTCAGAAAAAACCACGGTGGGGAAGGAATGATGAGTTGGGTGGAAACTGGAAGGGTGTGGCCTTTTGGAGGGGCCACAACTTGGGGCTTGAGGGTTTTGGTTCCCTCTAGGTCATGCCTGAGGTGACACCCACCTGCAGCAGGGTCCTGCCCACGGCTGGGGCTGTGTGCCTCACTGCTGGCTCCCAGGCCTGCAAATGTCTGAGGGGATCCTGCAAAGGGAAAGAGAAGCAAGGCCTCATCAGCGCTGGGGAACTCATTGTGAGCTCAGAGCAAAGAGGCTTCTCCCTGCTGCAAGTGTCTGCTGCAGCCAAGGAGGGGAAAAAATCATCTTTGTACACAGAGTTTATAAATAAGTAGGTTACACCGAGCTGTCCCTGACTCACGCTGCTGTCATCTCAGGGAAGCAGCTCCGCCAGGCTCTGACCTCTGGCTGCCCAGCAGGATTACGTGGGGAGGCAGCTCACTGAAGGGGCTGCCTTCAGCCACACCACACAGCTCCACTGCCAGCTCCTCTGGAAACAGGGCAGAACTGTAAATTTGCCATCTTTTCTGGGCTTGGAGAGACAAGTCTTGCCGTGCCCAACGCCCCTGCCACATTTCCCATCAATTTGTGATCAGGCAGGGAAGAGAGACCATGCATCCCTATAGCACAGAAGGCTCTCCCTGGGCAGCCTGTGTAGTTTCCTGGGGAAAGGGACAAAAATTTAAGCTTTTACCTCATTTATAACTGAGCAGAGCATCACTTCAATCTCTCCTCTTATTTCCAGTGATGATATCTGCACCAGTAAACCAAAGAGAGTCCAGGCATGGCCTCCAGCAGCAACACAGAGCTCTATGTGGTTTTTAAGTGTTACACATTCCCTGCCACCGTTTTGGCCCATGGTGCCCTGGGATGTCCCAGCTGGCAGCCCTGGAGCTGGTCCTGACCGCAGAATGGGTGAGCTCACCCTGTGCTGGCGAGAAAATGAGGTCAGCCCTGAGGACGTGAGCTGGGCTCTGGGCATGCTTGCCTGACCTCAGGGCAGAGAAGAGGCCCTGACCAATTGCTCACTGCTGTAGATACTGCCAACATGAATGGACTATTTGCTCAGGAAACCAGAGCAGTGCTGCCTCGTGCCACAAGAGTTAATAAGATGGCTGCTAAGATGGCTCAGTCTGATGCCATCCTTTCGAGTGCTGAGGTGATCTCAGGGGCTGCCACTCAATTTGCAGGTTTTCTGCAAGAAGCAGAACACCCCTGACCTCTGCTTTGGCAAATACTCGATGCAGATGCTTCCACAGGACATCACTGCATCCTCAGAAAGCCCTCGTTGTGCTGGTGTGTGAAGTGACTTCTGAAGGGAAGGTATGGAGCTGCAGACAGGCAGATGAGAGAGATGGAGCTGTTGCTGGGCCCAGGGAGCTGCAGCAGGTAAACCTCTCCTGCAGCCTCTCCCCATGAAGTGCTAATGCAGAGCAGAGCTTGCAAGCAGTGCCTGCGGCTGCTTAGCACTGTCAGCTCGCTGGCATCTCTCCCAAAACTGCTGAGGCAGCACAGTTGCCCTAGAAAAAAGTCCTCAGAAACTTCTGTGAAAGCTTAGCTTAACACTTCACAGTGCAAATTCCTGCTCATGGATGATGGAGGGACAGCCCTGCCCAGGTCCCTGAGGTCCCAACGCAAACAGGGGATGATTAACACACCCCGTGCTGGCCTGGGCTCCTCCTACAGCCCGTGCTCAAGGCTGTGTCTCAGGGGATTGAGGTATCACTCCAGGGAGCAGGTGGCCATCCCTTGGCACCCTACACAGGTCCAGTCCTTTCCTACATCTCACACCAAGTATAGGCTACATTCTTGCCCTGTGTAAGCCTAGTTTGAAGCCCAGAGCATTGCTTTGTATGACCAGGCAGGAGTCTGTAGGCTGAAAATGTTTCTCCTCCCAGAGAGAGGCACTTTTAGATGTAAGACCTGTGGCTCTGGCTGCATCAGAGTGGTGTTTCCTCCCAGCTGCTCATGGCCAGAGAGCTCCTGGCTGCAGCCTGGACTCATGGCTCTGCATCCAATTGCAGCCTCAGGGAGATATTTTTTGGCATCCCATTGTGACTGTGCTTTTTCCTCAACCACCACAGACCTTTGCTCCAGGCCATTTTGATGCTTTTGGAAGTCAGCCTGTGTCTAAAATGCAAACACAGCTTTGAGCTGAAAGATCACAGAATGCCTTTGCAAGGAGTTAAATTTGCAGCTATGAAAAAACAAAAGCAGCAGTCTAAGCAGGTTTACTTAGGGCTCAAAAAGCAACCTGACATTTGAAGTCTGTCAGGTATTTTCAGAAGTCTGCCTCTATCAGCATCACCTCTACCCGTGGAGTTGCTTTGTGTCCATGCTTATGTTCTACGTTGCCATTTTTCCCCAGCACAACCACTGTGTATCAGTGAGGATGTCACAAAATGCCTTCTGAAGGCTGGAAAGAAAGAATGAAGGGTTGGGGAGCCAGGAAAAAACAGGTACAAAGCTCTCATGGCATTTGAGCAGGAAAGCTTTGGACACCCACCCAAAGCCAGATCGTTGTCCTCACGGTACCTTGCTGGTTCTCAAAGCATCCAGTTAAAGATGAGCCCTGCTGCATCCCTAAAGATCTGGCACTAGGTATGCAGCAAACAGATAAGGATGGCTACAAGCTTCCAGGACACAAAAGAAGTACCACCTATTTTCCCTGGAATTCAGATTATTCATAACATGCTAGTGATAATTTTGCATCTCACCTAACAGGTGGTCTATTAAGGTTTCTTGGCTGCAGTTGCAGAAACAGTACTTCTGGGCTTTACAAGCAGCATTTATCATGGCTGGCAAGGTAATTTATTTGTGTCTTAAGTACTTGTAATTAGACTGCCTCATAGCTAGTACAGTGAGGAACAAAACAGACTTCAGTAACACGCAGATAAATAATTCAAAGAGCATTCCTTAAAAGAAGCATTTGTTTTTCCTCTCTGTTCCCACTGTCACTTTGAGTTCCTTGATCTAAAAGCTGGGATCAGTCTCCCCGGGGTTTGCAGGTCACATAGCTGCCACCCCTCCTGGGAAGTTGGAAAGTTCAGAGAAAACCAAAGCATTTAAGAAGGAAAGAAGTTCTGTAATGTCAGCTTCTCTATTCTGGAGAGCCAGCTCCCAGCTGCTGCCTCTCCAATAGCTACTCCACCCAGCCCTCAGATAATAATCACAAGCTATTTCGCCAGCTCTGTTTCCTTCTACATTTTTGCTGTTAACTCCATCAGCTGAATTGATAGCATTTAGCTCAAGAGCACAGAGACTTATAGAGCAAAACATTGTTATTTGGGTTCTGGGTGATAAAAAGTGATGCCCCTTGTCCTGCAAACTACACAAGCACGTGCAAAGCTTTGTTTCAAGGAGTAAGAGTAAAGTTAAGCAGGATTCTTGAAGAGACAGGGCCAAAAATGCATGGGGTGCTTTGCCAGGGTGAGCTGATTTCCTACATGGATGTGGATGTTTGTGCTGTTACATTTGCAGGAAAAATCACTGCTGTACCCTGCCCTTCAGGCTGTCCCTGGGGGAGGAACAGCTCTGCTGTCCAAGGGCCCAGCTCTCCTGCTCCCACTCAGGCAAAAATCCCTCTGAGAGCAAGAGTTGAGATGGCAGGGTGGAAATTGCAAAACTAGATTCAGATTGGCACCTGGTCAAAAGCCAGGAATCTTCAGTGATAAAACATTTTTGTTTTTCAAAGCATGCATCAGATTTGGAAGCATATTTTAGCTTTCAAAAGTGTTATTTTCTCCCTCAGTTACTCACAGTTTCCCTCACACACAGGATTATTTTAGCAGCCCCAAATACGTGTATCTGCATGTGCAAACTTCAGCAGCACGTTAAAGAGACACTGCCCAAAACTCTTCAGTCTTCATGAAGTGAAACTCAGAGTGTCTGACATGGAAAGTTTGTTTTAGCTTAAGCTCCAATAATTCAATCCATCTGCCACAGAGACCTAATAAAACTCCTTTTTCTGGACTGCTTTTCTCTAAGGCTTCTCTTCATCTCTAGGGTTGCTTTTCCTGGCCACATTTGCTGTACACAAGCAGCATCCATACTCAGGACCTGGTGTTTCCCAACAAAATCTTCCTTGTGAAACCCAGGAGGGCTTTTTCTCTCACCTGCTCATGTGACATGCCTTCAGAACATCATCTCTGGTGTCCCAGCATACAACCCACATCTGCAGGGACCTGTGAAGCTGGAGAGATGCACACATTTTCCCAAGGCAGCAGAGAGCACTGGAGCCAGCACACCAAGGAAACAGCTGAGAGAGGGTTACTGTGCACACAGAACAGCACAGCCATGTCCCCACCTGTCTGAGGGCTTCCCTCAAAGCCCACTAAAGAGTTCAGTGTACTCCATTACTCACAAAGGTTTTTTGGGGGTCTCAGTTGCCCAGATAGAGCAGAAGTTCTCAGTGCCCTGGGACAAGTCTATTCCCAGCTGGCCAAGCTTGGCCTGCAATAGAAACCCCATTTTTCCCCAAAGGCACCTGTACCCTCCATGGATTGATTCCCTACTGGGTGAAGAACACTTCATCCTTTCCCTGGCATTCAGTCCTGAGAAACTAATCCAGCCTGGGCAGCAGCCTTCTCCAAGTCCAAGGGACATTCCATCTGCATGGAAAGCAGCAGCGTCCAAGAGCTTTCCATTCTATGCCACCATGTCAAATGAAGGTGTTTCCACCCCCTAGCCCCCATCTCCATTTCAATGTGGCAGGGAAATAGGGATTAGAAGGTGAAGCAGCCCTCCAGACAGGGTTGTTCTGCTGGCACAGGGGGGCTGAGAGGGGCCCTGCTGTCACAGCATCATAGTGCCACAGAGTAATCTGGGTTGGAAGGGACCTTAAAGATCATCCAGTTCCACCCCCTGCCATGGGCAGGGACACCTTCCATATCCCAGATTGCTCACAGTTCCATCCAGCTCCTTGGACACATCCACGATGGGGCAGCCACAGCTTCTCTTGGCAGACTTCACACACCTGTGTGGCCAAAATCCTCTCATCAACATTCAGCAAATGACAGCAGATGCCAAATAGGAGAGAGAAACTCAGCTGGGTGGATTTCAGAGTGTGATGTGTTCTCTCAATGATTGCTTAACTTGTGGGAGAGTATGGAGTGCCAAGGGTGTGATGAACACCCCAATCCATTAAAATTGGTGATGGTAATTTTCAGCAATACAAACATGGGGAAGATGTCCTAACCTTCCGCTCCAGGCTGTGTTCTGCCACCTTTATTTATCCTGATTTCGATGGGAACAGTCAGGGACTGGAGCAATAGTTGCTGCAGGTCGATGACAGAGTCTGGCATGCAGGGGTGACCAGAGTTACAATTTCTCCTTGCTCAGCTGTTAGAAGTAGCTCGGATGTCTCTGCTAAGCTCCCATTTATGGGATGGTTTGGCTGAACACCCTCTGCTTCATCACATTGCTTAGTTAGTCCTGGTGTCACACAGCACTGCTTTCTAGCACCTACTGCAAGGATGAGAGTTTCCCAGTGGGGGAAAGTTGATTACAATAAAATCAGCAGCATCTTGCCATTAATTTCATGGCTGCAGGATTTGACCAAAGAAAATCTCTACAAGTTTGAGTACTTTGATTCCATGAAGAGCATACAACTAGAAAAAAGACTTTGCTCAAGAAAAGTATCTGTAAACAGAAGGGAGCTCAGCTAAAACTGGAAGATGTGAGTCTGAACAAACTCAGCACACCCAGTATCTGCCAGTCCGATTTGTAGGCAGGAAGTTCCAAGATGATTGTTGTTTGGGCAAGAACCAGAAGTTTGGGCTCCATTTCTGAGCTAGATAATCAATATGGGTCGAGGCCAAACCCCACAGCTTTTCTAAGGCTAGGCTATTTCTTGCTTCATATTATTAGGCACAAGAGACAGAGCTGACTCGGATTTACAGAATCTTGGCTCAGACACAGTTAGCATTAGCATGACTACCGAGGATGAGTGTATTCTCAGTTAAGGCCCCTTCAGGAATTGGGATTTTTCATGGAATTTCAAAAGCCCACTGGAGGTGCAGCGTTCATTTGTACCACACCATCACTGGGGTGTTGCATGGGGAGGTGTAAGATTACATCCAGGGTATACTGGGGTTTTAGAGTTTTTCCTTATTTCAGCCCTAAATCTGAATCAGCCCAGGCAAATCCTGGAACTGTTGCCCCCTCTGCATCCATGCTGCTCCTGCCTGTGGTCAGGCTTTCCAGCATCAGGAGCTGCAGAGGCTTCCATCAGACACCCGAGTTCCTGCAGAAAAATCCTTTCCAAATTGGTTTTCCCTGTGCTGCACTGCTGAAATGCAGCTGACTGGAGAGAGCTGGATGCAGTGCAGACACACCACAGAGCAGCTCTGAATTTGAAGGGAAGAATAACTCCTCCCAATAAAACCTCCAAGGGGAATCAAGGCAGCGGTTTTGGCAACAGCCAGGATAAAAAGCATCTTTTTCTCTGGGAGGGTTGTCTGGAGAGTTTTTGGATGGCTCTGAGAACTTAGGACAGTTTTCCACCTTATCCAAAAGATGGCACTGTGAACATTGCAGCCAGTCTCTGCTCCTGCCCGGGTCTGGTCCTGCTCAGCTCCAGAGGGCTGATGTCACAGCCCAGCCTGCTCTGGCACCCAGCTTTTTACAGCATTTTCCATAGCTGATTGTCTTTGTCCCAGAAAAAAGAGTAAATCAGAGCCTGACTTGGCTCAGGCACTGTTTGATTCCTCTAAAATCCAATTCCTAAGGTTTTGGAGAAGCTTTGTGTTTTAAAGTGAGATGGGAGACAGGGAGAAACAGGAGAGGGATGAGGGGGAGAGGGGATGAGAAGCTGTGAGAAGGAGCAGATGAAAGCACAGTGGCTGGATTTGTGTCAGCAGTGGGAGAGGAGAGGAAAGCAAAGGAAGGAAGGAAGGCGACAGGGTCCCTCTTTTGCTCACCATGAGAATTACCCTGCTTAACAAGGGGACATCTGTGGCTGCCCAGAGCAGGATGGACCTTCCACTTGGCCAGTCCAGCTCCAGCCTCACTCACACTGTCCCAATAGAGACCTTTGTGGAGAGACATGAAAATAATGTATCAGATTTTTAGGCAAGGACAGGAACATCACACAGGAGTGCTGGACAGGAAGTGAGAAATTTTACATTAGCTTGAAACTGCAGAAGTTTAATTATACTTACATGCCTTTCAGTCCAATTTGTGGATTTTATGATGACCCCAGAGGGTTATTGGTTTGAGTTTAATTCATCTATTTGCAATCGAGCCAGTTCATTCCTACAGCTGAGGACACTTTTTTCACAGATTCCAATTCAGTGATTCAAGCTTCTGAGGCCAAAGGGACCATTAGATCATGTAGTCTGGCCTCTTGCATATGGACTTTCCTCCAGACATTCTTCTGAGCTGCACAAGATGTGCCTGGCAGAAGCCTGCATCCCAAAAAGAAGCTCAGGCTGGACCAATGTTCCCAGGGATGGGCAATGCACCATTTCCCTTAATCACTTGTTCCTGTGGGCAATCACTCATTTGGAGATTTCAGTGTAAGCATCATCAGGATCTTGGTCACCCAAGACATCACCTGACCCAAAAATGCTGAATGAACAGTGCCTGATGGACATGCTATTAATTATTTAAAGCAAAATTTTTTAAATATAAATTGGATTATGAAGTACTTAGGAGATGTTAGTTTTGCTGAGTGGTCTGATTAGCTCCAGATCCAGACAGAGCACACTGAACAGCGGGAGTCATCAGTTGTTCCCTCAGCTTTAACTCATATTTTTGTGAAACTCAAGCCCTTCTGAACAATGACATGTACAGAAGTCAGTTTTTTCATTATCCTTTAGAAGCTGTGACTGGGAAATGCCCTGGTAGGACACACAGATGGCTCTTTCCACATGCTGCTTGGCAGATGTGCAGGAAAATTACACTGGAAAGTTGGCTCTCAGCTGGGCTTTGCAGCGAGGTGCTAAATGCATGGGCTGTAACACTTTGTGATGACATGCTTTGGGTTGTTGGCCTGGTTTTTATCAAGTTTCTTTGCCAAATTACAAACCCAGTTGCTGGTTGGAAGCTCAAAATCTCACATCTTTACAAAAAGCAAGGGGTGAACTGAAGAGATGTCTCCCAGCCTGGGATGTGGTGGTGCCTTCTAGGGTGCAGCTCTGCCTGTGGGGGCACAAGCACAGCTCTCCCACATCTAACAATACCTCCTCAGCCCCTCCAAGCTCCCTTTAACCCTCATTCCTCTTGCATTAACCCCTGGCCTCCTTCCCCACTCCCAACTCTTCTCTATTGCTTTTTTCTGCAGCTCTCCAGGATAGCCCCTTCCCTCACAGCCATGAGCTGAGGGAGAGGAGGATTTTCTTCTTCAGTCATGCCCAACTAACTGGGGACCAGATGACATGAAATAACTTTTAATAAGGCAAAACACTCACCTGTCAGTCTGAGACATAAGGAAACACGGCCAGGTCTGCACACTCAGACACTGGGCTTCTCTTCACACTGCAGTCAAACTCACTCCCCACAAATGCAAGCATTGCAACAGCTCTGCAACACATCCAAAAGTCTGCCCAGGGAGCTGGGAGAATTCTCTATTCCCAAAAATGAAGCCTTCAGCACACACACAGTGCATGTAGGGCTGGGCCATGCATGTTAGAAGCACTTTATGTCTTTGCAGCCTGCTTGGGCACCAGGGCTTTGCCATAGACAAGGGGCTCCTTCTCCATTGTGCTTCCTCTCCTGCCAGCACCAAGGCATGCTGCTGTTTTCCAGGGATTCAGGCAATTTGGGGAGTTCTGGCTGACTTTTGATGCTATTTAGGCCAGGCAGGATGGAGCTGTGAGCAGCCTGGTCTAGGGGAAGCTGTCCCTGCCTGTAGCACAGGGTTGGAACTGGAGAATCTTTAAGGTCCCTCCAACCCAACTCATTCTTTGATTCCATGATTCTGTGATTCCATGATTATTCTTATTACAGTTATTTACCAAGAGAAGCAAGAAACCGGGCTCATCAAAAAATCTGAGGGCAAGGAACATCACACCTGTTGGTCACAGGACAGTGAAGCCCTGCAAGCCCTGATGTGGCAGTCTTGGGCAAAGGTTAGGTCTCAGCTCTTCGGAGCAGAAATGAGGAATACTGTCACTAAAAGAAACTGCAAAGGGAATTTTAAATTAAATTGGGATTTTAAAATTTAACAGCATTTAAATTTTAACTAGCCCAGCTCTCGGCAAAATGAAAACAGTCTTTCTGTTCCAGCGTGGAATGGGCCAGATCCTGCAGCTATAGTCAGTGGCCCTCTCTGCTGGAATCAGAGGGACTTAATTGATTTGTAGCAGCTGAGGGTCTGCCAGCTCAGGCTCTCTCCTGGAAACACACCACTCCAATCTGGCTGGCAGTGCAGCCTTGATGTTTCATTAATTCACAAGAAAGCTCCTGCCAGGCCAGACACACGTGGCTGAAAAAAAAAAGAAAGAAAATTACTCAAAAACTTGTTATCATCTGTCATGTTATTGAAGCTAATTTAAAAAACACTTCCCAGGCTCCCAATCTCAAAGGATGTTGTTTTTCTCTCTGTGTGCCTGTGTTAGGAAACCACCAGTCTGGTTGTGTTTTCAGGCTCTGTTTCTCTCAGGAGGGCAAGGGCAGGGAGTCAGCGAGGGGGAAAGGGAAAGACCCTTCATGCCCTGCCAGCACAGAACCATTCCCCACACTTGGGCTTTGTCCTTCAAAGTTTGAAATGACTCATTGATAAAGGTTCCCACTGCTTCCTTTGGGAGATATTTAGCAGCCCTTTCAGGCTTCAGTGTTGGGATGTTTTTCTTGATAGTCAGCCTAGACATTGCCTTGCTGTGTTTCCTCCCATTGCCCCTGGTTACACCTCGTCCCACCCTAAACAATTCCTTTTCCCCTCCTTGTGTTGATACCGTGAATATCAGAAAAGGAGGGGGTGACTGACACAGGGATAACACAGAAACATGTTTTTAGCCCAGCCTACAGAATAATTTCCAGCCAGAGTTGGAGTCACAGATTACTACTTACCCATCATCTTTTGGAAAAGAAATGAGGACAAAATGACATCAGGGCTGTCTTAAGGATTTAACCATCTTCTACCTGCTGTCCATTCCCTTCTGGTACCACCACCACCTCTAGAAACTGGGCCTCCTGGTCCTTGCTCTTTTTAGTGGCTCACTGTAAAAACTGAGTGTGACAGAAGCGAAAAGATCCCTCTGGATGAGGCCGCATATGGAAAAAAAAAGGATTTAATGGCAGCATTATATCATAACCACAGTCTGAAAAGTACTTGAAACTCGTGTTTATTGACTTCTCTGCCGCAGTAACAGCCTGGCAAAACAAAAGGCAAGAAAAGCTGACAAATGCAGGGATACAAATGCAGTGCAAAGCAAAGCACAGCCAACAGCTTTACTGATGAGAGATGCACTTTTCCTTCCTGGTTTATAGCAACTGTGCAGCTCCCTCTGTGCTGCTGAAGTGCAGCAGAGATTTTTGGCTTATCAGTTAAAGTTGTTTCCAAAGCTGTGCTTTGAATATCTCCAGAAGTTTTGGGGTAAAACCTCACCCTTTCCAGGTGTTTTGGCTTCTTTATGTGGTAGACCCAGGATTAAAAGGCACCGCTCAAAATGCAAACAAAAAGGTTGACTTGGTTTTTGGCAAAGAAACAGCAAAGAAAGTTAAATCAGTAGCCTGACACTGCTGCACTGTGATATTCCCTGTAAAAAGCATCACCTGCAGAACTGGGATGGGCAGGGAAGGAGGAGAGAACTCACCTGATGTGCTGGTGTGACCCACAAACACAGATTTTGGAGGAAAAACTCCAGAAACACCTAACCATTAATATTTCTGCACATAATGCCTTACAACATCAAACCAGGTCACCAGAATGGGTTAATTTTGGGGAAAGATTCAAATGTAATCAGCCTGGGAGAAGGCTCAGAGGCAGGAGATGGGAACTGTTTTGTCTCCTCATACATGATTTCAGTGGACTTTCTCCTCAGATTCTTGGGTCGTAGAAAGCTTTGAGCTGCTTGGGCTTTGTTGCTGCCATCTGGGTGGTTCAGTAGAATGTAAAAATCAGAGAGGTGAACACCACACCTCTGGGGAAGGGCAGGAATGCTGCCTGTATCCTTCAGCGCCGAGGGGAAGAAGAGGCATCTCCCCTGGTGGCAGAAATCACACATCTCCCTGGCCTCCTGCAGAGCAGCAATTCTCCATCCAGGGAAGATGCTCAAAGCTGAGGGACTAATTTGTTAAAGTCTGTGGAAAAAAACAGTTTCTGCAGAAAGAACTGGAGCAAGGTTTTCTTGCTGACAGCAGGGTTGAGGCAGAAGCACAGCTTTCCATACCTGGATTAAAACTAGGCATTTAGAGTCTGGATTTAAATTTCATAACACTCTCATAATGAGGGAAATCAAAAGGGCCTTTGGGATCTCAGCACTCCTGGGTTTACAGGGAGCTGGGATCTAAAAAAAAAATTGCTTTGAAAGCCAGGCTCTAGACAGGATAAACATATTCCTGGGGACACATCTGATTAGGTGAGCTCCTCTGAAGGGGAGCCATGGTATAAATAGAGCTGTGGTTGGCCTTTCTGACTCAGCTAATCTGATCATTACCTCCTGCTGGCCTCGAGGTCACCCTATCTGACCAGCTCTGCTGACCCCTTGGAATATCCCAGCAGCTCCCACTCCAGCAGGTGACTTGCCAGGGGCTTATAAAGCCAAAGAAGAAAGCAAATTGAGAGAGGGAAAGCACCCTGCAAAATCTTTTCAATATCCCTTCCTTCCTCATGCAAAATGGATGTTGCTTCTGAAGAGCTCTCAAGGGAAAATCACTGACCTACGTAGCAATGGTTTTATTCTTTTAAACATTGCATACAGGCATATGTACATAAAAGTTATAAATTATACACACCTCAGTGTGCATCAATGCAAATGTGGAATTACTGAGCAAGGCTCGTGATGAGAACAATTAAAATAAACTTTATTATTAAAATACACTTATCAGTCTGTGCTGATAAGTTTGACAGCCTCTGGTGTTGCCACAAAGCCAAATTTCTTCCTTTCTTGAAGAAATGATTGTTTTGCAAAGGACTCAAAAAAAAAAAAAAGTCAAAAAACCAAGCCCAGATAATCTCTTCCTGTTCAGGGAAGTGGTTCTGGAAGCTAGAACAAGTGATGTATTTGCAGCATGGATATGTAAGATGGAGTGACACAGTACTCCCAGAGAGCAGTGACAGATGGGGTGAGACCCTACAAAAATTACCAAAACTACACTGGAAGAAAAAAAAAAAACAAAAACCAAGATCTCTTGTAAGTACTGGCAGTGCACACAATCAATAATTTGTAACTTGATCCCTGCTGATTTAGTTTAGCTTTTGTTTTCCTCTTAGTAATCTAAGTGCTCACCAATGCCTCTGATCATTTGCTCAGTATTTGGCAGGTAAAGCAACAACAGAAATATCCCTTGTACCACTCCTGCTGCCTAGACCCTGGCACCAAGGGTCCAGCAGATGTCCCCTCTGTGTCTGGGTCCTTGTCCTCTGACTTCTATGAGAGGCTAACTGGTGTTAAAGATCATGGTGTTATTTCCTTTTGCATTCATTTACTGGGCATTGAACTGCACAGGATTTTGTAGTTAACTCTCCAAGCTGTAAATTGATCATTACCAATAAATTCTATCAAAAAAAACCAGTCAGGTGAGGACTCTGGTAGCATAAACGTCACTGTCTTTCCCTGTTCTATGACCCATATTGTCCCTGCCCTCTTTTCTGGAATTTCATCAGAGCAAAAGATAAGGAGCAAAAAGAGAAATTGAGATTTTCCAAGGGTGTTGCTGACCTTGGAGAATGAAGATGGTATTATTGCATCAGGACCTGGTTTTAACTAAGTACAAATATTCATTCACTTTTAGAAAAATCAATGGTTACTCAAGGTGATCACCTAAATCATAAAATAGTTTGGGTTGGAATGGACCTTCAAGTTCTTCCAGTCCCGTCCCCCTGCCATGGGCAGGGACACCTCCCACTATCCCAGATTGCTCAGAGCCCCATCCAGCTTTGGACACTGCCAGGGATGGGGCAGCCACACTGCTCTGGGCAGAATACAAAGGAATTATACATCACTGGTCTCTTTCTACACAGAAAGGACCTAAAGTGTTAAAAAAATAGCATTCAGGTAACATTCTGAAGTTCAAGACTTTACATTTTCCTCTCTGCAATGGGAAAAAAGAAATAAAATGTGTCCCAAATTTAGCCACTGCACCCAAGAAGGTGTGCCAACAAACTGATATTTTCATTACCTTGCAGTCTTGTGTTTCTGATAGCATGCAAAAGGCTAAAACCAGGAGATATTAGAAAAAGTCTTAATTGTGAGGGTGGTGAGGCCCTGGCACAGGGTGCCCAGAGAAGCTGTGGCTGCTCCATCCCTGGCAGTGTCCAAGGCCAGGCTGGATGGAGCTCTGAGCAACCTGGGATAGTGAAAGGTGTCCCTGGCCATGGCAGGGGATGGGAATGAGGTGATGTTTAAAGTCCCTTCCAGCCCAGGCCATTCTGTGATTCTATAATGGGAATTTTAGACAGTGGCATGAAAAAGCACCAAGGAAGCAAAAATGTAATTCCTGAACCACTGAGGAGACAATTCAGTGATGCAATTACTGCTAAAACACTCAAAAAAGGAAGATCCAAACTTTGGAGTGGTCAAGGTCAACACAACTTTTCACTGCTTCCCGTGGGCTTCTGCACCTTAGCAATGCTCCTGCTTAAAAAGGAAAATACTGTGTTCTCCTTCTAATTCAGCTTCCATAAGGCCTTGTAAGGTTGAAAACAATGTTAAATCCTCTGAGTCCCAGCTGTCCCTCCAAAACTTCATTCAATACAGCTGGAATCGTCCATTTAGTCAGAAGAAAAGGTGTAAGACACAGCTGGGTTGACAAATTTGTCAAAATGTCTTGGCCAAGAGTCACTGGAATGCCAAAAATGACGTGAGATTACAAGAAGTTTTGGGGGGTTTTTTGATGCTTCTTGATGCAGCAACTTCAGTGCCCTACCTGGGAATTCATAGAAGTCTAAGGAAGAGACTTTGCTGTGGAAGGATGTGGGCTAAAGGAACAGTGTGGTTTTCAAGAGAGACTCAGAGGTTTATGCCCGGCAGCTCTTTGCACTGTCACCTTCAAAAGGTTACATGAGGCATCAGGCTAATCATACCTAGGACACAGGGATAGTAGAGAGGCCTCATTAATCACAGCCTTGAAGTTTCAAATCCAGACAAGGGAGGTGAAAATCAGTATTATGTCAATAATTTGGGCCCTCTAGCTGATTATGTTCAGGATCAGATAGAGTGATTTAAAAAAGACGTGTTGGCAGGTGCCCTGCAGCTGGCCTGTGACAATTCCCTGCTGGGTGCAGGTATTTTTAACTGTAAATGAACCCACAGGATAATTCAAAGATTTCCCAGGCTGTGGCATGGGGAGCTGCTGTGGAATTTAGGAGCAGAGCTGTGCAAGTTGCCAGCCATGGAAAATGGACAGCACCAAAAGGTCCTGGAGAAGAGGAAACAGGGGTAGAAGTGGGAGTGGATGGAGCAGCCACAGGGTAACTCCTGGCCAAAATTATACCTTGTAGTGAGAAAATCTCATCATTAACTGTACACTGTGGAAGAGAGTCCTCTTTGATCTGTTCTAAATGCTCAGTTTAATTAAATTCCTTTTATTCTTCTTGAGAAGCAAGAATAAGCTTAACTAGGAGTTACCTTCTCTCCAGTGTTTTTCCTTGTATTCATCACTAAATGACAGCTCCAATCCTCAGAGCTTCCCATGAACACTTTTATCTGGTAATTTCAAGGTCCCATTTCTAGATCTTTTCTATTTCTGCCAAATGCTTTCAATTAAAAAGATAACCAGGAATTAATACAGTATTTCAGATATACCAATAAGCTTGGTTTACAAGGAGTGCTGTAATATTTGCAGAGCCTGTTTTGCAATCTGGGCTATGCAGTACTCACAGAAATTGATTCTTGGATGTCTCTGCATTTTAAGGAAGGATTTTCACTGTTACCAATGATGACCCACTCTTTTTTCTTTTTTCTGACTGATTTTCAGCTTTTATGAATTGCTGACTTTTAGTGTTGCTTCTTTTTTATCCCCGCTAAACTCTGATTATTTTGTATTTATTCCAAACAGAAGATTCTGCTTGCTCTCATATTTCTATCTCATCTTGCTTTCCTTAGAGTCTTCTAAAAGTTTTTGCAACTGTCCCTAGTCCTCAGTGAGCTTCAACCACTTTGTGTAATCTCCAAAATTTCTGACTTTACTGCTCACTCAGTTTTCCAGACCATTCATAAAAGCAGCAAAGAATACATCTGACAATGTGGATCATTAAGACACCTGCTTCTAATCCTTTGCTAGAGTGAAAATGTCTAATTTTCTCACACATTATTTCCTCTGTCTTATCTAATTTCTAAGACTGAGTAGTAATTTGACTTCTGCTTAAGGTGCTTACAAGGAACCTGATAAATAAGTCTCAGATATTGGTGCTGTGAGATTAAATAAAAAGTGCTTTGAATAAGAAGTGCTGCATGAAAAGTTGTCTCTGATGATTCTCATCTTATGTTAATATTGTCTATTCTCCTTATGTTCCTAATGCCAAATTGCATTAGACCTTAAAATGACAATATTTGGGAACATAAAGACAGCCTGCTGATCTCTGTATTTCAGCACAATGTGCCCATCCAAACTGTTCAGTTATTTTTTCTTTATTAGAATAGCAACCTTAAGGATGTACCTGGGAAGAATAACTGGATTTCGATGGAAATAAATTCCATTGTGTACAATGAGGGAAAACACAATTATCTTTCCCTGTTAAAGCAGGAGATCTATTCTAGGAATAAATCTGCTGGGATTGATATTTCAAACAGATCATTTCTGTACATTCATGAAACCACCTTTCAAAGCTGTCTGCAAAAAAATCCCAAACCCCAAACTGCTGTTCTCTGGCGTTTAGTAGGGCTGTAAATTCAAGAGGCTTTGACTACAGTGAATCTTTCTGAAATAATCTGATTTTAAGCAAATCAATTCGTTAAGTGCTGAGTCCCCTTAGGTGAAAGTGGAAGTGACCAAACTAACACATGCAGGAGAGAAGTTTGCAAGCAGAAGAAAGAGGGCAGCAAAAGGACACCTGATGTTCATCCAGGCTGGTTTCAGCTCGGGTTCTCTGTGACCAGGGCAGCCCCATGTGACACAGAGCTGTCCTGCATGGGACACTGCCCAGAACAACCCTCTGTGCTGCTGCTTTGGCTCGGGAATAACGAGGGCATCTCTACAGCTGCAGTGATTATCGCAGGATAAAATCACCACCCTGCTGCAATTGTGATTCTGAGGGGGAGGAAGTCTGATGTGGCTGATGATTCAAATGAAAAATGTACAGATGCTTCCCCTCCTCTGGCAAATGCAGCAGAGGCAGTGGATCCCATGAGATTCTGGGAATATCTGCAGCACAGTGAGTCCCTGCAGCAGCAGCCACTGCTGTGTCTGTCCCCAGGCAGGCAGCTCCCAGAGCTGCAGTGAAACTCCACCAAGTCAGAAAAGATCCCTCATCCAGAAGGATGCCAATGCTTCATTTTGGAGGGGTTCCCACGTGCATGACTGATTTCCCCATCATCAATTTCTCTGTCATTTGCCCCATTCTTGCTCCTGGTGTCAGCAGAGGGGTTGGGTGGTCACCCAAGGGAAATGGTCACGTGGTCCTGGTGGCCTGGCTTATGGCCACTTAAAAGGACAGGAACAGGGATGACTTGGAAAGATGTAAACATCAGCCTAATAGATGGATCAGCTTAATCTCTCTGCAGGCCTAGCAAAGGCCCATCCCTCTGCTAATGACAGCAAAGGGATCCTTACAGGGGTAATTACTCAGCAGCACATTTAGAGGGCGGCTTGTTCCACTTTAGTTTTTAATTACTGATAAAAAGGGGGAAATTAGAATATTTTAATGAACCTCCAGATGTCAACAAGTCGGTCTAATAAATTGGATGTGGAAGATAACAATTTACAGTTATAATTTGTCATCTCAGAGGCTCCCACAAGATCCAGAGTCATGCTGTGTGATAGCCCAGCTCCACAAAACATTCAGCAACTCGAGAGGAGAGGGGGATTTGTGTCTTTATTAGGGCCCTCCTGCTCCCTTTCATCCACACACACATCACTCAGTGCAAGACCGGGTCTTTCATGGACTGTTTTTTTACCTTGGGAATGAAATTATCTTTACTGTTGACTTCTGTCCCCTTTGCTGTGACCTTACTCAATCTCCAGGTGGGTTCAAAGCCTCCACTGAAACAGAGAAGCCCCAAAGGGCTGTAACCAAATACCTTTCAGCACACCTTTCTCACAAATATGTAACCAGCTAAAAGGCAGACATCCCATCCAAGCTGGTCACACAGATTTTCCCTGGCTGCATGGAGAATGATAACTCCACTGGGAAAATCATCCAGTTCAGCCCATGGCACCTATTTTTGGGCAGGATGAATCATCTTCCAGAAACCCCTTTCTCTTCACTGGATACCAAAAGAGTTCAGACTGAAACTAAAACTGATTTTTTTATGCCTGATGTAAAATGAAGGAAGTCTTACTCTAAATCACAGTATCATTATGTTTCAATCCAAACAATTTATTGTTAAATTTTCGTGGAGTAAACCAAACAATTTGTCACACAATCAAACAGAGAGAATGGTAATGATCCTGATAATTAAATGGGAAGTGTAATTTATTCTAGAAATGCCAGTTAAAAAGTAGGAATTATCAAGATCTAGGGCCTCCTTAGGAAAACTAGGTGCCAATCTTAAACCTCAGTAAAGGAAGCCAGATGTTGGTGCTGTGCTCTCACTCCCTCCTTGCAAATATAGTAAAAGCTCTGTGTCTACCTCCTGCATTTCCTTGCTATTCCTCTGGCTTGGGATGTAGTATAGTAAACAAAAATGATCTTTGCATACAAGATAAAGTTCTTAATATGTCACATTTGTATAACTTCTTGGTGCCCCTTCAGGATCTTGAGTCAATAAATCAGTCCTGTGAGCTTTTGGCTCCCCTCTGATTTGCTGCCTTATGCAAAAAAAGAATTGTTTTTCCAAAATTATTTGTCAGCTTTGAGTTGAGCATTCCAAAAAGGTGTGGGGAGTGAAGTCAGTGCACACAGCTTTTGTAAGTGAGCACATCCTGGGCAGAAGGCCCTGGCTGCATGGACAGTGCAGCCAGAACAGGCATCACCTGTGCACGGAGGGGATGGGAAAAGGAAGAGCACAAGAACTGGTCACTGCTGGCTTAGGCAATCAACACACCCACCCCACGTGTCTTGAGCCACATCTTAGAAGTTTTCCAAGGCTGCTGCACCCTTCTTGGCAGGAGCCCATCTGCATGTAGCTCTCAGCTGTGGGTAAGGCTGGATTTCTGTCTCCAGGTCTGCACACTCCCTCTGCCTCCCTCTGCCTTGGAGGGGCTGCCTTAAAACCTTGTGCTGCATCACAAAAGGAGTAGTGCCAATGACTAAAACCCCACAGAAATGGAACAAACACCTTGGCTCCAATAATTCATTTCACACCCTCCTGCCCTCTCTTGCTGGCAAGTAAAGGGAAGTTAAGTGGAGCAGCCTCCTCTCCTCTCCTCTCCTCTCCTCTCCTCTCCTCTCCTCTCCTCTCCTCTCCTCTCCTCTCCTCTCCTCTCCTCTCCTCTCCTCTCCTCTCCTCTCCTCTCCTCTCCTCTCCTCTCCTCTCCTCTCCTCTCCTCTCCTCTCCTCTCCTCTCCTCTCCTCTCCTCTCCTCTCCTCTCCTCTCCTCTCCTCTCCTCTCCTCTCCTCTCCTCTCCTCTCCTCTCCTCTCCTCTCCTCTCCTCTCCTCTCCTCTCCTCTCCTCTCCTCTCCTCTCCCCTTGCTGAAGTTCCAGCCACCCCCAATCATTTTTTCTGCCTACCTGATCTCAGACTAATTAAAAAACCAGTATTTGCAAGTGCCTCTGGACTATCATCAAGCCTAAAGTGAGTTTTCAAGAGAAGGACCAAAAAAAAAATTCAATAAATATTCCAGTAGCAAATTCCCATGACTTGGGGTCAATTCTTTTGATGGAGTGATCTGGGGTTCATTTCTGACAACAGAGGTGTGTGCTGGTTTATACCAACTGAAAGTTTCATCCTGCCTTTGTTTACCAAATGAATGCTGAACTTCCAAAACAGTAATGACATTAACAGGTTGTGCAGCTGCAGCCCTCTGCTCCTGACAGAGAGGCAGGAGGGAAATCAATCCCACTTTCCTCCCTTCCCAACAGAGTCCAGTCCCACTGGTGGTACAGAGATGGGAATCCTTGGGGAGCCTTGTACTCTCATTTGCTTCTCCATAACTGGGGAGAAGTTGTGTTACTTTAACATTTTTGTTACTTTTGAAGCAAAAATGGAGAGATCTTGTTGATTCAGCAATAATAATTACACAAAAATACAGAGCAATGAGTTAGTAGAAAATAGGTGCCCATGGTAACAACTCAGTATTTAATAATACTCATCATGAGACTCAGCAGGACTAAAGATAGATGATTTTTCTCTGAAATTAAAGCAGCTCTGAAATTTAGACCAGATTAGAGACAATGTGTACCCATTTCTTCCAGATGCTAAAGGAGACTGCTAAATTCTAGGAGAAAAAGAGAAAATCACTGTACAATGACTCTCCTGCTTCTTTTAAATTAAATTTGCAAACAGAGGAGGATCAAATAAGAATCTGGCTTCTGATTTATTTATCTAATAGGAACCTGTACTCTACTACTTTGAAAAACCACCATATACAGACTTGTTCCTAGCCAAGAATTTCTTTCTAGCAGGAGATCCTTGGATTGGGAAGAATTATGTGCTTCACACCTCTTTGTACAACCCCATGGAAAGGGTGAGCATCTCAGTGTAGGGAAGGATGTGCATGTATGGATGCAAAATCGCAGAGGACACTCAGAAGAGCCAAACAGACTCCATACCATTAGGGTGAAATAAATCATGCCATTTTACTCACAGATTACAATGGAGACACAGAGTATTCAAGCTGGCTGTAGATGCTCACAGCCTTTGCTTGCTACCTGCTTAGCAGGAGATATATGTGGAATTATCTCTAGTTGGACAATGCACCACAGTGCTCAATCCAGCCAGAAAAATGCTCTAATTTATGGAAACAGTGCAGTTGGATGACATGGAAACTAATCCAGCTAGTGATGCCACAGCTGCCTGGAACAAATCATATTTCACTGCACCTCAGCCCATCCCTCCAGCATTTAGGAACAATTTCAGCACTATTAGAAGATGCTGGAAAAACAGCATTTGAAACTGAAGTTCCCCTGCTCTCCCACAGAACAGAACTAATTAAGAGAAGGCAATGTAGCCCCATCCTTGCAATGAGACTGTGCCACTGCTGCCAGCAGGGACAGCAGGATAGTCACCTCTCCCTTTCCTGTGGGCAGCCTCTCATGGCATGTGCTGTCCCATGGATCCCCTAAATCCAAGCACTTTCTGGGACATTGCAGAGCACAGCTCCCATGGATGAAGCTGCACTGGTTTCTCTGGAAGAAACAGCTGTGCCAAGAGCTGAGACTGAGCTGTTTTGTCTCCACATACCTGAGCTGGCAGCACTCAGTGTTGGTGTGGGTGGCTCTGCTTTAAGTACCCAGTGGAAGAGGGCAGGATGCAGGTGCTGGAATACTCAGGGAAAAGTCCTCCTGAGGCTGGCAGGGCTCATGGACTGTAAGGAAGCTCAGCATCACTCTCAGAAGAATTTCTTCATAGAAAGGGTGGTTAAGCATTGGAAAGGGCTGCCCAGGGAGGTGGTGGAATCACAATCTCTGGAGGTGTTTAAGACTGGAGGTGATGCTCAGTTCTCTGGGGTGAGTGACAAGGTGGGGATCAGCCACAGGTGGGGCTTGGTGATCTTGGAGGTCTTTTCTAACCTGAATTTCTCTGTGATTCTGGGCAATCTGAGCAGACTCCCTCCTGCACCACTCAGGTATCTTTCTAAAGTGCTTCCCACTACAACCAATGCATTTCTATAACCTCAAGAAGTCTATTGGTTCATTCTTCACATCCCAGACAGAGAACCAGCTGACTTTGGAAAACACTGCAGCCCTGCAGATGGGCAATATTATTTTATAAGGGCTTTCAAGCACTGGGACATTCTGCCCTGTCTGAACCCAGGGAATTCCTCTGGCTGCCCTGGAGGACTCGAGCCCCTGCCCAGGGGGCTCAGAGACCTTGGCACAGAGCCCAAGACCTCTGTGCCTTTGATTTAGCCCTTGGAAAAAACAATTACCAACCTTTACATGAAGGATTGCATGCCACGGCAGTTTAAGTAGAAGGATAGTGAATTTATCACTGAAAAAGTGAAAAAGTGAAAAAGTAGATTTTGGGGTTTTTAGAATGGGGGTTCAGGGGGCAAGATGGAGGAATCTGGGTGTGTCCAGCCTTTCTCCTTCTTCTTCTTGGCCTCCATCTTCTGCTGTGATGTTGGCACTTTTAGATTGGTTTAGAGTAGAAGCTCACTGTCTAACACAGGTGATAGGTATGGGAAAGTAATTGTAAATATTGTACACGTAGATTTTAGTATAAAAAGATAACACACCCCTGCGGGCAGGCAGAGTGCCTCAGACTGTCCTGCTGAGCAGACCTCGGCAGGACAGGAGAAAGAATTTTATAGATAAGATGCAATAAACAACCTTGAGACCGAGAAATGAAGAGCTCCGACTCCTTCTTAGAGCATTGGGCTGGGAAAAGAGACTTTCTAACACATCTTGGGGTCACTCTGAGCAGCTAGAGTCCTGAGACTGCCCATGCCCACTGAAATAATGATTTGAGAGCTTCTTTTCCAGCCCCCTGAGCACATGCAATGTCCTAAAGAGGCATCAAAACTGAAAAACTGGCAAGGGGAGGGAGGGAGATGAGGAATGAAAGATCAGACACTGTGATCCAGAGAAGCCCACAACAAGCACTGGGTGTTTTGACCTCAGATCTTCTCCATCTTGTGCCATCTAAATTGGGCCAACTCTAGGGATGTTTCCTGGCCTTCACCTCCTCCTGCCAGCTCATCTGACAGTGGTGGTACCACTCCAGCTGTAGTTCTCAAGGTGACTCAACAGGCTGAGCATCACCTTCAGCCACACCATCAGCCACAAGCACATTTAAACCTGCAGCTGGAAGGGCTGCCCTGTGACTGCCCCCAAAGCATGTGTTCTTTCAGTTCTAGGTGACCTGGAGTCCAATGCCACCTCCTCGGAGGGCCAGGAGGGACTGCCCAAGGTGCATTCACAGGAGGGTTTGCCCTTGACAGAAATGCTGTAAATTTGGGAATAAACATTTGTAGGGATGATCTGTGGTGTATCCAGCTCAGCTTTGGGTGAAACCTGAAGCAATGCCAAAAGGTCTGGTATGACCATACCAGAGAAATCATGGAGACAAAGTCAATTCCCTGTGCTTCCACCAGAGCAAACCACACTGCACTTGATTTAGTGAAGTGTTGCGGGTGAGGGCTGAAGCAATCACCGCTCTTCTTGTGCTCTCAGGCTCCCCTGCACAGGGTGTCCTGCTGCTGAATAAATTCACTCCATGTCTGCAGGGTCCTGCAGCAATGCCTGGTTTTACAGGATGAGCATGGCTCAATGTTTCTTGGTGCTGCACTTCCCCATTTGCAGTGGGGATTTTATAGGCTCAGGCTCTGACTGAGGACACGATGTTCTGGCCCAAAAGGATGTGTCTGACAAGGCATTTAGAGTGAGACTGCATCTGCTCTTCTGGGGAGACATGAGGCTAATAGGTAATCTACTTGATTTATGTACCACGAAGCATGATTAGAGTAGGGGTAAGATCCTCATTCATTACGTAATTTCCTTGAAATGATGAACCTAGAGTGTTTGTTATGAGATCCCAAACAAAGACTAAAAGGAGATTTTCAAGGTTGGCATTGAGCTTGTGTTAAGAAAAACCCTTTTTGTTCCACCTCAGACTTATGAAAATGTGGAATTTTATTTATCTTTCTAAACAATTTTTTTTTTTGGTATTACTTAATCCCCTTTGCTTCAGGTGCTTTAAAAACAAGCATCATTTAAACTTCACAAAGGCATTATGTCCTGGATTCAAATGGGTAAACTGAGGCAAATGGACACATAAATCATTTCTCTGTGAGGCTGAGCTCGCCCTCCACTGCCCTTGCCCTGCTTTACCCACATCTCTCCTGCCTGGGATTACCTGTTCCCCTTGTCTGCCTTGACCACAGGGTTCCTCACAATCCCTTGACACCTTTTCCCATCTTTACCCTCACCAGACTCTGGCACCCTGCCCTCCTTGACTCTCCACCTTGAGCCCTATGTCCCCCACCATGCACACACACAGGGGGAAAGGAGAACAAAGATTTTAAAATCTCAGAGGCACACTTTAAATAAGTGCTTTCCCAGCTGTGGAGAAGCTTTGTGCAAGGGATGTTTAGGACCTGATACACGTTCTACTGAAGTCTCACCTTGTCTTAAATAAAGCCTGGATTAGGGCCTAATCCCTGTCTTGTGCAGATATTTCTCAAGTGCAAGAAGTGACAGGTTATTCCATACACACCTTGAAAGAATAGGGGGAGCAAAGGTAAATAATATCTATTAAAGGAGAGCAAGGAAATGTTGGGAGATCATTCAGCTGTCCTTCCCCTTTTTAAAAACAAACTGTTAGAGGAAAGAGAAAGTAGTAATTGGGAAATGAGGTGCACTCCATATCGGAAAAGATGGTATGTATAAAAGAACACAAATCAAATACAACATTCATTGAGAATTATTCTCTCTCACTCTCCTACCAACTTCAAAGGAAATATTTCTTTTTATAACAATAAATAAATATTTTTGTTCAATGAGGAGATTTTTTAAAGAGTTTAGCAGTTCCTATGCAAGCACTATTTTATTTTCTTAGGTTATAAATTACAAAACTTCAAAACCTACTCTTCTGGTCTCTTGCCTACTCCTCAAGCAAGGTGAAACAGCATCTGTCCTCTGAAGCCAGCAGGACATCACAAGAGGACAAGATCTCATTACACTGAGTTTGAATTTACACTTTTGAGTACAAACTGCTGCTTTGTAGAGCTGCTTTAGAGCCACACAGTCACTGCCTGAAATAGGCACAGTCACTGCCCATGAGGAAAGGCTGGAAAACATCACATAGCAAGGGAAGCCGTTGTGTTGTCCATCTGGGTGGTCACCCTGGCAATTGCTTGGGACTCTGAAGAGAAAGAATGGAAAGCAGCAGATTTTCTTAGCTACTTTCAAATGCTTCACCATCCACAGCCAAGATTTACCCAATTATCCTCCAAAGTTTCAGCAATACAGCCTGAGATCAAGGTATTTTCCTTGGAGGGAATGTGTTCAGTAGATACATAATCCTGCCTTTTGCCCAGGCTCTGCAGGAAAAGCACAAAATGAGGAGCAGGAGACATGAGGTCTGGTAAAGGTGATGGCACACACCACACGGAAGGGCTCCTTCTGCTGTGTCTGATGGAGCACCCCTCACTCACAGGATGGGTCAGGAAAGGGTTGGTTGGTGAGGTTGTGGCACGTGCTGTATCTGCTGCTGCCTGATCAGCTGGAGCTGGCTGCAGGTGTGAAAAATCAGATTTGGACTGAATGACAATGAAGCTACGCTATTTCTGTTGCATTGTTGGTGCCTTTGCTCTGGGCTTTTCTTCACCCAGCTTTGGCAACTGCACCACAGAATCACAGAGTGGCTTGGACTGGAAGGGACCTCTAGAGATGCTCCTGTCCAATGCCCTGCCCAGGCAGGGTCACCTGGAGCAGGTGACACAGGAGCATGTCCAGGTGGGTCTGGAATGTCCCCAGAGAGGGAGGCTCCAGGCCCTCCCTGGGCAGCTGTTCCAGGGCTCTGCCACCCTCAGTGTGCAGAAATTCTTCCTCAGGCTGAGGTGGAACTTCTTGTGTTTAGTTTGTGGCCATTGCTCCTCATCCTGTCTCAGGGCACCACTGAAATGAATCCAGCACCATCCCCTGACACCCACCCTTAAGATATTTGTATGTCTTGATGAGATCAGTACACAGCCCCTTCACACTGCCAGTGCAGGGCAGGATTTACAACCATTAATGCCCACAGAAGTGAGGAGTGGAAGGATGAGATGAAAGCACCTTCTCATGCTCCCCACAACCCTCCAGACCAGAACTCAGATCATGCACAACTTGCCACCTCTGCTGCTGGCCAGTCCTCAGCACTCTATGTTGTCTCTTCCAGCCCTCATAACAGCTCAATTCAGCACTGCCTGGGAGACTGGAAAAGCCCCAGCCATGATTTATGGGGACTGGGACAAGTCAGGGTCAGGGAGTCTCCCTAAGTTACCCCAAGTTTGACTGGCTGCCCTACAGACTGAAATACTGCCCAGGCTCCCCAGAGCTTCATCACTGCTCACTAGTTTTTATTAAAGATTCAATCCTCATAGGAGCACTCTGGATCCCTTCTCTCTCTACCCTCTAGGATAAAGAATAAAAGGGGCAAACCCACAGGCTTTGCCCCTTTTGTCTGTGAATCATACCAGTGCATTTGTACTGACTGCATTTACAATATTCTCTTGATAATAAACATTCAAACCCATCTGTGTGACTGACATATTTATGGAAATTCAGGCCTGTATAAAAATCAGCCAGGGCCAAAGTTTACTGGATAATTCACCCAAAACAAACAACTCACCCAGTGCTGTGGAAATGTGATGTAACCTGCTCATTTGGTGACCTCTGTGAATTAGTTGCCCTTCACCCCACCCTCACTGAGACATTGTTTATCCTCAGTAGAATTACTACACAGCTGGTATTATTTGTTATCTCTCTGGACACTCTCTGCAGAGGCACTTACAAATGAAATGGCACAGAGACTCAAGTACCATCATCAGTTTTCAGAGGAAACTCACCCTGACACTTCTCAGGCTTCCCTTTGATTTGTGGAGAAAAGCAGAGTCTCGAGGAAGATCTGGAAACTGAGGAGCCACAGGTTTTGCACATACTGAAGTTTAACTGATTTTGCAAGCTAGAAAGGCAAATCCCCATGATTAAAACAGTTGATGGTATCACAGCATCATTTACTTTGAATTGTAAGTTCAGGTTTATGTGTTATGCATATGGCCATAAACTAAAATATGAGAAGTTCCACCTCAACATAAGGAAGAACTTCTTACACTGAGGATGGCAGAGCCCTGGAACAGCTGCCCAGGGAGGGTAGGGAGGGTCTGGAGTCTCCCTCTCTGGAGACATTCCAACCCCACCTGGACACATTCCTGTGTCACCTGCTCCAGGTGACCCTGCCTGGGCAGGGGGTTGGGCTGGGTGATCTCCAGAGGTCCCTTCCAGCCCCAAAAATTCTGTGATTCTGTGATTTGTACTAACACTTCATAGAGGGCCATTAAATTTTGTTTAGCAGGGTGCTGTAAAAGCAATGAAATGACAGGACCTGGGACCACAGCACTGACTGCTTTTCAGGGGAAATCCCTGGGTCTGCAGCACAGCTAACTGAGAACAATCAAGATTTTTCTTGCTGTCAGATGAACTCTGTTTAGAGATTGTAACACAGTAAAACAAAAAACTCCTAAGTGAGAGAGGTTAAAGAAGACAAAATTAATTGTTGTCAATAAGAGGAAATAAATCAATTATTTCCAAGCCCAGCTCTTGGGCTCTGTTCCTTTGTGTGTGGAGAACATCCTACAGCCTTCACACCTCCTGCCTTGTGTCATGCCAGGCTGCCTCTGGTTTCCATCCAGCACCTCTCACTGTTGTTCTTGTGATTCCACAGACTGAGGAAACAGCAGCTCTTTATCTCTTTAGTCACCATGAGCCAGCACAATCCCCTCCCCATGATCACTAGGACAGGGGTGCACAGTTGCAGTTTCAAATGTGGCAATCTTGTACAACTCCGAAAAAACTCTTTCCAAAGTCAAGATAGACTGAGCCCACCTTTCCAAAGTGTATTTCATAATTAGAGGAATGGAAAAAACCTTCTTTCTGTCTGGTTTCTACCCTGCAGCCATATGATATGCTTGTGCTCAGCACATACAACAGCAGAAGGGAAGGCAAGGACAACACAGCACCCTTAAACCCCAATGGCAGCAAAGGAATCAGAGCCATTTACATGGTGTGTTTGCCTGCCAGCTGCTCCACAGGATGCAGTTCAGTTTCTTCAGGACAAAGGGACACCAAAAATTAAGTTTCTTTGTGATGGAAGAAGGCACCAATGTCATCCTATTGCAAATGCATACCCAAGTAAGACAGAAAAGGACACAGCCAAAGAGCAAAGGGACCCAAATCCCACATTTTGAAAGTCAAAAGAGGCATGGAAAAATAAAAAATGAACCAACTTTCTGTTGTTTGAGTCATATTGATTCCCTTCAAGGAACTATGAAAAATAAACTAACAAAGTTTGTGCCATTAATTCACTCAATCACCATAAATATAGAGTGGATCAATGATTTCAGAGGAGTCCTCTGTCCTTATCACTAGCCAGCACAGTGACCTGACAGTGGTTGCACTGAAACTTCCATCCATGGGATTTCCAGTGTGCACACAGGCACCAGCCTTACACACCTCGCCATAAACCATTTCCAAATCACATTCTGGTGAGAAATGTGATGCAAATCAAAACATTTTGGAGGAAGAGATGGCAACACAGAGCTAGAAGAGATTGAGATCCACACACTTTGGAAGGAGTCAGTGATTTCCCACAGGAGGATGGAAGGCTGGGTAAAGATTTAGTAAGAAACAAAGCAGGGGAGCTAGCTGGGAAATTTAGTACAGGATCCAGCTAGCAGAGGTAGGAACTCCCTGGTTAAAAATACTGGAAAACACTTAGAGGGTACTGGAGCTTGCCAGCAAAGCTTGGGTCCAGGCATGACCCACACACATGGAGAGTTGAATGAGAGAGGGTGGAGGGCAGAGCTCTAATTCCTCAGGGATCTAAACTGAGGTTGTACAGGACATCCTAATTCTGGCTTTTGTCAGTTTTTGCTCACAGTTTTGCATCATGAACAATCTCTTGCTGTTGCTTTTTCTGTACACAGTCATTTTTCATTTAAGTGAGGAGTGAAGTGTAATTTACCCCTACTGAACTCAGAGAATATATTTTCATTTAAAGTTCTTTCACAAGAAGTTTTGTGCACCTGTACCTCACTGTCCTAAGTAACCTTCCACTGTAACACTGTCAAGGGCTGGACTTGACTGGTAGAATGCACTGGGATATTTCAGCAATAAAATTTAGAATGGAATCCTTGTTTCCTTCATTAGTTACATCCACTTGAAACTGCCACTGAAAACTAAAAATGGGCCCCGAGCTGAACAGGTGAAGCCTCAAAACACATGTGGACATCACTTTGGCAGGATAACTTGATCTTTGAAACTGCAAAGATGTGCACAGTGACTTATTTCTTTTGGCTCTAAGTTTTGTTATGAAAGTTTCTCTCAGCACTGTAGAGAAGAAAAGGGAACCTGTCAAAAGCAGAGACCTCTCATGAGGTTTTAGGAATGCATTTTCTCTCAGCAAGGTTGCAAACCAGGCTTCTTACAACACCCTGAAATTCACAGGAGCCCCTGTTGTCTTCCTAAGCTCTATTACATCCTCTGTCTTTCTAATAGCTGTGATAAAAATAGCAAGTGATTCCAGTCTGCCTTCAGAGCTGTATCTAAAGAAGATGTGCAGTGACACAGGGACATGTCCCAACTCCCTGGGATTACACACAGTCACATCAGCCTACAGATTGGACAATAAATTTTTAACATTCATCTCCAGCCCGCAGGGGAGTTCACTCTGTGTTACAGTGTCTCCTGGGTGGAGCAGGCAGCAAAATTGTGATTCACCAAGTGTTTTGTTTAACAGGGAAGAGGCAGGCTGAAAGAAAACAGGGCACTCTCCAAAAACTGTGCATTGTCTCGTGATTGTGCAATCATCCCAGAATGGAGTCATGGATGTCCTTCAATTCTGTGGAACTTGTACCAGATATTCCTGCAAAAATGAAGTGCTGAGGGCCAAAAACCTGTGAGCAGATGTGGCTGATATATGTGAGGAAGGACATGGAGCTGTTGGAGTGAGTCCACAGGAGGCCACCAAGGGGATCAGAGGGATGGAGCAGCTCTGCTGGGAGGAAAGGCTGAGGGAATTGGAATTGTTCAGCCTGGAGAAGAGAAGGCTTTGGGGTGACCTCATTGTGGCCTTGCAGTGCCTGAAGGGAGCCCACAGGAAAGATGGAGAGAGACTCTTGACAAGGGCCTGGAGTGACAGGACAAGGGGCAATGGCTTCACACTGACAGAGAGCAGGTTTAGATGGGATATAAAGAAGAAGTTGTTCCCTGTGAGGGTGGTGAGGCCTTGGCACAGGTTGACCAGAGAAGTTGTGGCTGCCCCATCCCTGGATGTGTCGAATGCCAGGATGGATGAGGTTTGGAGCAAGCTGGGATAGTGGAGGCTGTCCCTGCCCATGGCAGGGGGTGGGGACTGGATGATCTCTAAGGTCCCTTCCAACCCAAACCATTCCATGATTCTGTGATTAAAGAGTAAGACAGAATAAGGAATAGCTTTGCCCCATATTTCTTAAATGGGTAAGTGTGGATAGAGGGCTTCCATATCACAAAACTGTAAACTGTAGGGAATACAGGGGTCAGAGATAAGGTGCAGATTTAATTTCCTTCTTTTTAAATACCCTGCTTTGTCCTATAGTGTCCAAAGCAGCCTCAGGTGTGTGTGAAGAACTGAATGGGATAAAGTTACACCCAGCCTATCTCCACAGATCTCTAGAAATATCTGGATCTATTGTGGGTGATTGACACTGGCTTAGCTTGTAAAAGAAGTCATACAGCTAGCCTTGTGGAGTAAATGCCATAAATTCATAAATCCAGAACACAGAGTAAGCAGTAGAAACTGTGTTTATATGCTATCCATCTATTTTGTCTTAAAACTGTCCCCCAACTTTGCTTCTCCTCTCTGCCTGTGCAGTGTCTGCCTTCTCTGTTGGGATTGCTCCCAGCAGCACACAAAGGGGGGGCTTCTCTGCCAGAGGCTCAGCTGACACCCCCAGGCATGTCCCACACAGCTGCAATCTGCTTGAGACAGCAGCTGGGACATAATAACCCACAGTGCTGACACAGGTGAGAGAGCCTTTGGGATTGAATCCCTGCCTTTAGCATCCCCATGCTCAGGCTCAGCAAAGCCTCACTGCAAAGTGACTCAGAGCAGTGGAAGAGGATGAGAGAACAAAAGGGTACCAGGAGAGGCTGCCTGCTCCATCTCTCCTCCAACAGTAATCCAGAGTGTCACTTGTTCCTGAGCTATTCCCAATGACCTGAAATGCAGTGAGGAGGATAGCAACATGAATTCTGCACTGCCATTCTGACAACTGACTGTGTGCCTGCACAAAGCTTGTTTGTACTGCTTCTGATTCATTGTTTAAAAAAAATACCTTGAAACACAACAACAGCCACTGCAGAAGAACCAAACTGAGTGGAAGAAGCATGGCTCACCAACCACAGGACCTTGCTGATTTGAAATCTGTATTCTGAATTTCTAAATTCTTGTGTTTTAAATGGAGGACTCTTCATGAGAAAGAACAGATAAGTCAATGCCTTTTCCCATCCTGCAGTTCCCATGGAGCCCCACAGAAGAGTTTGGGAGGCAGCTAGCCTTGTCCTCTCTATCCTGCTTTCCCTCACCACAAAGCAGAGCCTTGCACTGGGATGGACAGCAACACTTCTGATCTGGTCCTGTCATGGAATCAAATGTCACTTTTCAAATATTCTAAGCTTTTCTTGTGTTTGTTTAGTATGAGAAATGTCCATCTTCCACCTTGAAATAAAGCCACTCTTAGGCCAATTGGCTTCACAGGTAAAGCCTCTTGATTATTATAAAAATAATTTCCTTACATTAAATGCTGTGAAAAAATCCAATCCAAGAAAAACAGAAATCCCTCAGGAAGCTATTATTAAGTCACCTGAGCTCAGTGCATACTCACAGGTATTCCTCTGCCATTATTATACAGGAAAGAACATGGTATCTATACTTAGTGAAGGTATTTATTAAGGTGATCTGTATGGGAAAACTTGCCGGTATAATTTTACCACTGAGTTCACAGGGACTGCACTGCCCTTATACATATTCCATTCAAAATAAGAGTTGGGAGTTTTGCTTTCTTGGGTTTTTTTTTTCTGGTTTAGTTTACAGAATTTTGAAGGTGAAACAGATTAATCCAGGAAAAGGGAGTTTTAATTGGAAATAAGACTATCCCTATAGCCTGCATCCAGTGATTGAATTTTACCTATTCCAGTTTCCCATACTGAAACTACCTTTATTTAGGATCAAACCTTTTGTGCTTCTGAGTTTCTGGTGTCTCTCAGAATCTCCTATCTACTATGTGCTTTTAGGACAGAATTTAGGGCTACACAAACATTCTGATTGTTTGTATAAGAACATAGTGAGCCAAAAGACCTTACACACAAATGTTGTCTTAATGATCATCACTGTTACAGAACTCCAGATGCACACAGAGTTTGGGAAAATCTTAAAAACTGCCTATAACCATCACCAGCTGTAAAATATAAAAGATTATATTTATTCTATAAGGCAGTTACCAAATGGATTTGCTTGGGCACAAGAGCAAAGCCCCACCTGAGTTCTGTGTCCTCGTGGGGGCTGTGCCCACCTCACTTTCAGCAGCACATCCCACAGTCCCTTTTAGCTTCAGCACAATAAAATCAGCTGCTCTGTTGTTTCTGACCCTGTGCAACAACTTCCAGATCCATCCCAGTTACTTTGGACCACTCTTCATGGCAAAGAGGGCAAGTGGTCAGACCTTGTGAGAGCTTCTCCTGGGACTCAAGGCAGTGTGCTCTTGACAGTCTGGCTTGACTGAGAGGAGAATGCTGCCAAGTGAAAGGATTTTTTTAAAGAAATATCTGAATGAAAGCCTGTCTTGGCTGAGAAGCAGATGTATTTTTAGGGCTCTGCAGCACAGCTGTGACACCAGAATATAGTGAGTTGCTACAGGACAGCTAGGTCAGTGTCAAGTTGAATTTTTAACACTCTATAATCTGAAGTATACTTTTATATCTCTTTTGATGAAAACAAAACAAATGTCCTTGTTCTCATTTTCTCTGAGAGAACTGTGTACAGAGTTAGTTACTGCTGATAACATTACAGATCACAGGATGAGCTTGTTTTTGAGCTCTGAAATATCCAGTGTGAACCAGCATCAAGCCCACAGAGCTAAGGATCCCATCCCCATAAAGCTGTAAAACATCAAATAGTTGTCTTTGGCTATTACAATCCTTCACTAAACCCTGACTATCAGGTAACAAACCTAGAGATTAGAAAGCAAATTACTTGGTCATGGTTTTTTGAGGTCATTTTAATTCAGCAACTTCCTTCAGGAACTGTGGAATTCTTAATCAAAAAGCATTTAATCTAGTGTCACTGAGAAAAACACCAATTCATTGCACTTCTGAAGTACCTCTCAGCTAAAGATAGAAAAAGTTTTTACAAACACTGCTGACTCACACTGCCCCTAGCAGAGAAGTGTTATTACTATCATTTTATATAAGGCAAAGCTGCAGCACTGATGTGTAAGCCTGTACCTGGGCAAAGTGAGCAGACAGGCACAAGCAACCATCCTCCAGTTCCTTTTTTTCTTTATTTCTACCTGATTTTTCTAGGCTGTCTTGTTCTTCTTCTGTATATTCATGTGTATATAGGTCCATTTATTCATGTTATCTACATATTTACACATATATATATATATATATATATATATATATATATATATATATGTACACACTCATACATATTCATTTATGTATTTATAAAAATGTATAAAGGACTTTGGAGAACACCAAGTATTGCACATCAATATATATTGCACAATTTAATTATTATGGCAATAATAATAGAAAATTGTATATATCACTAGTTTCATGGACAAACCCCACAATTCCTGTACCTTTTGCAACAGAATCTAAGAAGCAAAATAGGATTTTGGAATGGTATTGAACATGTTGCAATGCTTTCCCAACAGCTGACTATTCAATGATATTTTATAGCACAGCCATAGGTAAAATATTCTGAATTACAATGAATCATGCAACTGATATAAAGTAAAGTCAAACATCCAGCTCCTAGGGAAGAGTCAGGAAATTAAGAAGTTGGAAAGAAGAACCTGCAACAGCTCAAGTTTGAGGGTCTGTGTATTTACATGTGGAGGTTTCCTGACTGACCCCAGATTCTGAGCCTTTAGAAAGGGTAGTGCATGCAACAGAATCTTCAAAGAGATTAAAAAATTATATCTGGGTGTGCACTTGAACCTTTATTTTCCCTGGAAGGAACTCTGTAAATAGTTTCCAAAGGAAATCAAACCTAAGATGCAAACATGGAGCTCTCTAGAATTAGATGTGTGTGGCTGTGATCAAGTTGCAATGCCTGAATCCAGATGCTTTCCATTTGTGGTCTGGCATAGGTCTTCCTCATAGAAAGAAGACTAAAAGGATTTTCAACAAAATAAAGAAATTCTTGTATTCTGAAATGCAGGATTTTTTAAAACTCTAACTTTTTTTTTCTTTGTTTTGTTTGTTTGTTTTGAAAACTGTTTTGTAGCAACTCTACTCACCCCTGGTTGAATTGCTGCCTTCCACCTTTCCTACTCAGCCAGCTGGGAACTGAAGGATATTTTTCTGGCTACTTCCTTCATGTTGATTGCAACACTCATTATTTCCACATACCTGCTTTGAAAAGAAAGTCAATTTAGGAGTCTAACACGCTGCAACAAAAATGCTCTGTTTGTCTGACTTTATGGAAGAACATTTTACATAAGAGCCACATTGGAATAAATGCACAGTCAGATGCAAGATCACTAGCTGTCACTAAGATACCTTTACTTTAAAGGATCAAACTCTCAGGCCTTTGATTAAATTGGGTTTCAGCAAGCATTGGTTGGCCAAAATCACAGTTGCTCTGGCTGCCCATGGACAACATGTGCCTCTCCAAACCTTTATCAGCCTCTGAATGGAGATTACCTCATTTCCTCCCCTCTGTCTCTTTCCTTCTACTTGATGCTCTCAGACTCTGCCTCACACCATCCCCACAAGTCTCATTGCAAAAGCCATCACATGTTTGGCTCCCTCTTTTCACTTCCTGCAGTCCTTCACAAATTCCTGGCAGGGAGGGGACAAGCTTTTTCACTCCCTCACCCTGGAGTTCTGTCAGTTCTTAGAGCTGTGTTCAAACCTAATCTCAGCCCTGGACATACTTTTACCATAAAATCATCTTTTAAATTACTCCACATTAGTATTGATGTGAGCACCACCTCTAAGCAAGCTCACATGGAGATTTCCTAGGTGATGGGGGGTTGTTATGACATGAGAGCAATTTCCAGGAGCAAATCTCTGGACTCCATTTTACCACTCCATTATATGACTCAGCTGTGGACTGTGAGCTGCAATGGGTGACAAGAAGATAAAGGGCCACCCTTAGTCATGGCTTCTTGAAGGTCAGGCTGTTCTGCCAAAATTATCTAGGAGGGAATTGCTTTGTCACAGGCCAACCTGATGTTATTTGCATTGAACACTTGCAACCGCAGTTTCCTCAGAGCCATCAGCTTGCAAGAGAAGCAAAGGGCAATAAATGAACTTTTCATCCAGGCAGCCCTGCTTGTATCTCCAGGTGACTTGTGCTTGTGAAAGTGTCCCCATCTCAAAGGCAGCTTTCCAGATTTTCCTCTCAGCCACAACCAGAGTTTGCAAGTGCCAAATACGTCAGCACACCTCAGCATGGTCACCCACATCAAAAGTGGGAGAGGTATTTGGTTTCCTAAAGCCTTTAGAAGGCCTCCTATCAAATGCCACCTCTCTCTTACTCAACACAATGATGATTAAATCTCTGATTTGTTTTCTGTAGGACTGAAGTATCCATAATGTGATTTACTTGACCATGATGGAAGGAAGTGAGTTGTTTTCTTGTTTATACTGTTTGAAGATGTTTGCAATCATCTTGGATTCCTTTCACAATTTCCATATGTGGCCACAGAGAACTATTATTTATCCCTTTACTTGCCCTGTTTTTTCCCCCTCCACCAAGATTCTAGGTCAGAATAACCTCTTGAATTTGTTTCCTGAAGCACCAAAAATACACAAATGCACATTGCAGTGTTCATTTTTAAGTGGTAAACAACAAAAAGATAAGGAAATAATTTTGATTTTTAATATGCCTGGCATATAGGGAAAGACAGTGTCAGGTTGTAAGATATCATAGCTGAGGGGCTTCACTTTGTGTCAATAGGAACAGTACATTGACCCACTCTGGTCAATTGATCTGCTGGAGAAAGCAGCTGACTTAGTTTCTTACTGTGGGGTACCTTGTTGTGTCATGTTTGACCTCTTGCTACTAAGAAATTGCATCTGTGTGTTTGTACAACATCATTTAAAATGGCCAATTTTATTGTTTAGCCTTGCCTGTAAAATGTCTTGCCTCAACACCCTAAGGCAGAAGAGAGGAATCTGCAAACATTCCTCACAGCTAACTGGAAATTACTGGGCAGCTCCATGAGCTATGGAAGTCCTTGGGACAAGTCAAGAGAAGAATTGCATCATGATGTGAGTGCATCTTCATTTCTGGGATGAAGCTCCCCAGAACCAGTGGTAAGAACAGAAAGCTCTCAGTGGTGGGAATTGGCTCTTTCTCACTGAAAATTTGTGCTAAATGTGTTCCTCGTCTGCAGGTTCAATTTGGCCCTGAAAGCTTAATTAGTGTTCCTTAGCAACAGGGAAACATCCTGATTGACAAAAGCCGCCGGTTTAGGCTGAGCCTTCAAAGTGCTCACTTCATGGTTATTTTTAAACTCCCCAAATTCACAGCTGAGCATTTCCATTCAGAGTGAAATTCATCAACAACAACAGAAAAGAAACATCCCCGGAGTGATGCATTTCTGAGGAAAATGGGAGGTAGGAGCTCAGCTCAAACTTTGTGATTTACGGCAGCAGCAGTTTTTTGCCTTTTCTCTCTCAATCTAGAGAAGAAAATGGGGCTACTTGGGTGAAGAGGAAACCAGAGACTTCAACAATTAATGAAAAAGACTATAAATTAAAGAGAGTGAGGAATTAAGTGAAACCATTTGTAGATAACTTGTGAAGTCTTTTGCTATCAGCACCAAAGAGCTTCAGGAGGGACTCAGAAAGCAAAGTGACAAAACAGTAAAGAAAAAATCAAAAGATAAAACCCCCCATATTTATGCAGTTCAAAGTCATAATACTAATATATGTTTGAAGATATTATTCCATCACCATCAGAAATAATGTCTGGTGGCATACTTGTACAAATCTGCCTAAAGCATTTGTAATTTTTGCATTGTAATAAAATAATAATGATGCTTACACCTCTAAGTATTCAGTTCTGGAAAAATCCAGCAGTAATATGTACTACACATTAATATTTATAAGCGTGAAAAAATGTTGATACCCTTATTTAATTTTTAAACTGAGATTTTGGATATTATTAACTCTCCTGGCAGTATTAAGAGGAATAATTTCATAATTCAGTAGTGAAAAGAACTGCAAATGAACCGTAAGTAAATAGAGCTGAATTATCTTTTGCAAAGATCTCAGAGACTGAGGGTATGCGGGTTGCATGTGAAAACCTACAGAAATCAGATATATTTAATATGTGACAGACCACTTTTCTCTGAGTCCCCATGCTCAGGAATAAATCTGCAGGCATCCCTCTGCCTCTGCCTGCAGCCCTGTGTCCCAGAACAATGTGACTGCATTGCAGTCACAGGTGCTTTGGTTTGATTTCCTATCCATTAAAAATGGTTTTAGTCTTAACAATTGCAAGGGGGAAAACAAAAATTAATCTTGAACCCAAATGTAGGGAGTGGCAAGAGCACTGCACTCCACGTGGGGAGATGAGACAGGGCATGGGAACACAGCAAGGGGATGCACACAGATTATCCACACCATGCTGGCAGCTCCCTTTGGAGCAGCCCAAGAAGGTTCACACCCAGAAAGGAGCTGTGCCATGCAGAGGAGGTGGGACCTCCTGGTCTAGAGCTGGGACAAAGTAAATTGTCCTTAAAATGTGTGCAGGGCAGATGCCAGCTCTGCAGCAACCAGGGCTTTGTTCTACAGGCCTGCTCCTGTTTGCTCCCAGCATCTGCTCCTGTGAACACAACCTCTGATGCCACCAGCACCCCCAGGGGCCAAATCCCACTCTGTCCCCAGCTTTCCCCTGTGCAGGAAACCAGAAGAACACACCTGGAGAGCCAGAATGATACCCAGAAGACCAGAATGATACCCAACAAAAGAAAATGAAGTTTTGGCAAATGGGACAAACCAAACCAACCAAACCAGGACTACACAAAATAGACACCCAGTAGCTGATGCTACCAATGATTAAGACAGAGCAGGAAATAAATCACAAAATCTGGTCTATTACAACTGACTCCATCAGGTTTTAATCTTGGAATCACAGAATGGTTTGGGCTGGAAAGGACCTTAAAGACTTTCCAAACCCCTGCCATCGGCAGGGACACCTTCCACTAGTCCAGGTTGCTCTGAGCCCCATCCAGCCTGGCCTTGGACATGTCCAGGGATGGGGCAACCACAGCTTCTCTGGGCAACCTGTGCCAGGGCCTCAGCACCCTCACAGGGAACAATTTCTTGCTAATAATAAATCTAAACTACCTCTCTGCCAGTGTGAATACATTCCCCCTTGTCCTGCTACTCCCTGCCCCTATAAAAAGGTCTTTTTCTGCAGTCTGCTTTGCCTGGATTTAACAGTTGAGGAGAAGGATCTTCCTTACAGTCCTCCCTGGTTGCAGGATTACTGTTTGGGTGTGTAAGGCTAAGCATTTGCATAAATACTCCCCTGTTTCAAGCTGAAAGGCTTTTCCTAGGCTGGCATTCCTAGAAATCACATTTTAAAATACCTCAATGTCTTTTTGTATTTATCTCTTTCTTTTAAATGTCTGTTCATGTGCATGTTTTACAATGTACATAATATATTCTTGTAGTAGTAAATATATATAATTCATAAATAAATAAGTGTATATATTGTGGAAGGGACAGAGAATGTGTATATTTGTGTGTGTGTATTTTCAAGGATTTTTACTGATACAGGTGCACAATTATAAACTTTTGGAGATCACTGCTACAGAAGGAAGAAGTGGTGACCTACACATATTTTAAGTCTTAAGTCTGCTGTTGTGTTTTCCACATATTTTGCACATGCATGTATGTGCACAGGAGACGTGCATTTTATATATTACTGCATTATTTTTTGTATTACATTAGCATATTTATTAGTATCTTTTGCATAGATTTACTGAACTTCCTACACACATACATTAAATTTATGCAATATACCTAACAGCACACATATATTTGACACGTTCTGCATTTAGTTGTAGGTAGAACTGCAACTTCAAATTGTTTGACATATCACATTATAATTTACCATTTGCCTTCAGTTATAATTCTGCCAGGCTTTTGAACTCTTTGCATTGAATTTTACATAATTTTGCCCTGTTTCTTTGGAGAGTTTGAGTAAGAGTGATTTAGCCATTTTTTGAGAACAAAACTTGGGAAAAACAGCCAGTGTAACCTATGCTGAAAATTGTTCATCCTATGAACATCTCCAGCCACAATCAGGAGAAGAAATTTAGACAAGAGCAATTCCCCCAAAGTCACCCACTTTTTTTTTTCTGTGAAAATATATCCAGATTGGCCAATCCTTTATTTTTTAAAAACATCTTTCACTTTTGTGAATCTGACTCAAATCTTGGCTTTACCAATTGTGATCTCTGAATGGAGCTGAGAGGATAATATGTAACAATAAAGTCACATTTGAAGAAGAATTTTACTTGGATTTTACTTTCCACTTAGCCTTGACTGACAGTGAGTGCGCTCCTATAAGGAGATTTGGGGTCTATTCCTGTGTGAAGCTTAAGGTTAATTTGTATTTTCAAAATAAAGAGCTGCTCTAGAATTGCTTACCAAGACATTAATTTTAAAACATTCACTCACAGAGCCAGGCTGGCACAATGCTGCAATTGCAGAGTGCACATAATGAATGTCACACACACCTTTTAATGAAGATTTGTCTTTTCTTGTGCTTGTCATGGGTCAGCCTCTTCCACTCTGCATCATTTGATGTAAATTCCTGTTCATTTTGCCATCCCTGTTTTTGCTCTGTTGTTGAGAAAGTTGTAAGACAATGCTCTCAAATTGGTTTTTTCCTCTTTCAACACCCATCCTTGTCTTCTGTTGCAGTAGAGAGGGGTGTACCACGCCACAACCTGAAAAAAAAAACCAACCAAACAACATTTCACAGCCTATTTATATTCTACATCTTTTCATCAAGATAATTGGTTTTTTTGTAGATCAACAGGGAGGGCTGAAAGGGGAGGCATTTCAATGTGCCTCAAAGTTACTCAGCATTTGAAAGATAAGTACTTACCACCACCACCAAATTCCAGCTTTTTTACATCAGTCTTCAAAATCTATTTCAAGTTTTTAAATATATTTAGGATAAATTCATCATCTAAGAGTCTTAAAAAATTCCATGGTTCCAAGTAAGTAAAGAGGTTAAAGAAGAAGAGAAAAGAGGAACAAGTATGGCCAAACTGATTTAGGAGGGAAGTAAATGTGAAAAGGTGAGACTAAAAGTCATCATTCACTCAGCAGTTTGTAAGGGGTGAATTATGGTGCCTTGAGGAAGTTGTATAATTTACATTGTTTATGAAAATCACAGATCTTTTCCATGTTCTCACTAGCTCGAGTTTGTCTAGCTAAAAATGACCAAACACACAACTACCACTGGGCAACTCTGGGGTAAAAAATGATCTTGGGCTTCTCTTATCCCCAAATTAACAGAACTTTGTCTAAAAATACTTGGCAGGGCTTCCAAGCCAATGGCAGCTCCTAACTGGGCAGCCTGGACTGGATTGCTCATGGCTGAAACAGGGGCAAGGACTGTGGGCTGCTCTCAGCAATCTCCTGGTTTCCTCCAGGTCCTAATAATCAACCTCCACACTGAAGCAAGGCTGACAGAGAGAGAGCACAAGATTTCTTGTGCTTGATTCAACAAGGACTGTTCCCAGCACAGCCCCAAATCTCTGAAGGAAGCCCAGTGACAGAGCTGCCACTGGACAAAAGTGGTGATTTTGCTCCCACTTGACCACTGGGGCTCACAGGCAATGATTTGTTCTAAATCTCACCAGATCCTCCCAAAGAAAATCTGAGGGAAGTTTGTGAAGCACCTGCTGCTCAAACCTGCAAAGATTAAAGACAAAATGGCTCCTGGATATTTATACAATATAAGAACTCAGTAAACCATCAGGTTCTACATATACAATATAAGAACTCAGTAAAACATCAGGTTTTCCCTTTTCTCTTTGATTTTTGTAACACTGGTCACTGTTTGATCTGTGGTATCAAAGCTTAAAGAACTTGCAGCTTAGTTTTAGTGATTATTTTCAAGTACCTTTCCTGTGGATTAACAGAGATTAGCAAAGGCACATTTTTTCCAAGGTGTGATAGTAAATCCTGGGCTTTTCAGTCTGGCTTGCTGAGAGAGAGATTAAAAATAGGAAGTTTCTTTTATTTTCTAAATTACCAGGGGCATTGGAAGAAATCTGGGATATCAGCTTTAAAATTCCAGTCTCTGCTTGAATCTGGATTCCCCCTGTTCAGGAAGAAGCTGTCTCTACTGGAGACTGGACATTTTTTGTACTTTTATCCTTATACAAAAGATTTAACAACGTTGTGCTTTAAAATGTGAATGCAATTACCTGTGACCTTTATCACTAACACAGGAGCAAAAGGACCCATTATGAAAACATTTCTCTCACATGAGACAACCACAACACGTTTTTGCAAATGCAAAAGTAAAAAAAAAAAATCTTAAAGGATTTGGCATTTGCTATCTGTGGTAAAATAGCTGCAACCATTTCCTGAGAGTCAAAGCAATTCTCGCTCAATTTTAAAGGAGAAAGATCCTGAAAAAAAATAAAATGCTCCCCTCCAAAAGTGCTCTCCATACTCTGCCAAGGTCTGTTTGTGGTTTTTTCACACATCCACCAGAAGACATCATTGAGTGTGGCTCTTCTGAGCCCCCCAAAATTGCATTTTCAGCTCTCTTACGGGAGGGCTCACACAGCACGAAGGCACGGAGCTGGGTGATGAACAGATGTGTCCTCCTTTTATTCTGCCAAACCTCAATTTTCATCTCAGAAAAAGGAACCAGCATTGGTGGTAAGAGGGGCCTCAGGCCACATTCCAGCCATCTACACTGGTATATAAGAGGAGCACTTTGCCTTGGTTCAGCTGCTGCTCTCTCAGGGAGCTGGAAGGGCTTCCTGGCTGGCCTGGCTGACACAGACACTACTGTGCTGCAATTGTAGATGCAATGGTTGGCAGCCTGAATATGACCCTTGGAAATTAATAAACCAGCAGAGGTATTCTGCTTGCCTATGCTGGGTTCAGACTGAAAGAGAGGAAATTTAGGGTGGAGATGAGGAAGAAATTGTTCCCTGTGAGGGTGCTGAGGCCCTGGCACAGGTTTTCCAGAGAAGCTGTGGCTGCTCCATCCCTGGCAGTGCCCAAGGCCAGGCTGGATGGGGCTCTGAGCAACCTGGGATAGTGGAAGGTGCCCCTGCCTGTGGCAGAGGATGGAAATAAATGATCTTTGAGGTTCCTTCCAACCCAAATCGTTCTGTGATTCTATGAAACAGAAGCTGTTGCAGACACTCAAATAATTGCTCATCCCAGAGCCTTTTAATTATAATATTAACAGCAACATTTAGTTCACATGTTCAGGCTTTGTTCATCACCATGGATGTCAGATGCACATATTTGTTGTTTTCTATTTAAAGCTTTTCTGGCTTGCAATGGAACCATCTGACTTCTCCTCTTAGCCCTACCTACCTCTCTAACTCTTATTCAAACAGGCAAAAAGATACATCTGAACTAGCTGGAGGGGAAGTAATCTCTGAAGAGCAGCAGCCCATGCACTGAATTTTTAACATCTAGTTCTGGCACAACATCAAAGCAGAGCACATCATTATCTTCCTTTTCCAGAACAGGAAAGTAAGGCACAGAGTATCATCATCATCTTGCCTAAAGTCATCCAAGGCAAAGCTAGGAACAGAGTCCCATTGCCAGAACTCTTGTTTATGGCTTTCTGTGCTGGCTAGCAGCTGTCCTCAGATAGTGGACACACTCTGGAAAGAAATATCACTTCTCTTTTTATTTTCAGATGAGTTCCTACTCTAGTGATACCTCAATCTATACAGAGGCCCATAATAATTCCTTCAGTAGCAACACATAAAACTCATTTCCTTTCCAGTTCCCTGATTTGTGGGTTTCTGATCCAAGGTTCACACCTCTGCTGGCAAACACTGGCACAGCTCAACAGTACAGGGAGCATTTAATATGATCTACGGCTGGAAAAAGAAACATTTCAAAAAGGACTCATCAGGATGGCCTCCCTTTGCTGGCCACAAGAAATGATGAAAAACATGAGATGCTGGAGTTGTCATGCAAATGCCAGGCTTGTACTGATGATGGACATTTTCAGCTTTTTCTGAACTCACCATTATTTGTGTGTGAGCCTTTCTTACAACACAGATTTAACTTTGGCTCTGTACCACGATCCTGAGAGTGAACCCTGGTCTGGCAGCTGAGAAAAGGCACTCAAACCCTCCACATCAGGGGGAAACCAGAATACAGCCACTTGGACATCCTGGTTCAAGAGATAATTCCCAATGCTTTCCTCTGCTTCAGGGGAACAGTTCAGGGTCTTTCCAAAATGACTGCCAGGATCAATTTTCATATCTCCAGTAGCAGTGAAAGTGCAGAAGTGGTTTGAAAGTGCAAAAGCATTCCTTAATTGAAAAGAAAAACAAAAACCATGTATTTCCATATAGCAGCTAGCTTAGATGTCAGTAATTACTGGTAAGTAAATGTACCAGAGGCAGAATATTTACAGCACTGCCACTCGACTTTTTTATGCAGTGCCTTTCATCTGAAAAAATCCATTTGCATTAAAATTACTAAAGTCTGTTTCTCTTTCACATTTAGGTGGCATCCATTACTATCAGAAATTAAAAGACTCTTTGTGGGGCACAAAGTCATCAGTCTACTGTTTGAATTTGGGTTTGTCTAAATTTATATAGGCCACAGCCTCTAAGGCTGCCTTGATTATTAACTTCCTATGATTAGTGGGAGTTGTGTAGCTGATTCTCTTCTAAAGTTCAGACAATTCCTCCAGTCTGTCACGATTTTTTCCTTCCTGGAGAAAGACAAATCTTCATTATTAACACTTCAGCATTAACTCAGAGAGTCCATGCTCAAAGACTTCAGAGATTTCAGCCCTCCCTTGTTTCAGAATCCCAACAAAGCAGGGTCTGTTTTGCATCTGCACTAAGATCAGGGACTTCTTGTGTGAGCTGGGGAACACTCAAACCCCCTTAAGCACAGGAAAACAAATTTATCATTCGAGTGTTCCTTTAAGTAGTGCACATGTCAAGGGAGCCCTTTCAAACACTCAATCCCAGACTGTAATACTCATCATAGCTCTTAACAGACAGGTTGTGAATGAAGTCTAAAAAATGTTCAGCTTTCGTCGTGGCATCCACTGCAATAAATTTCATTATTTAGTACAGATGCAGTGCCTTGCCTGTCTTCTGTGCATGTAATGCTTTTGCCCTTGCCACATTCATCTTGTTCCAATAAGTTTAAGTCAGAACTCAGTGTGTTGGGACAACTCTGTCCCAACATCCCAGGGAGCCTATGTGCTTGCTTAAAATAGCCAAATCCTCATCCACAGTGTGACAAATACCACCCACCCGCCCCAGAAAACTCAGCAGAGTGGCGTAGCAGTGAGTCACACTTGCTCAGGACAGCCAGGCTGCCTCCAGGCTGCCTCTGGCATTGATGGATTTGGAAGCAGAGCCTCAGGGAGCTGCCCCCTCCATGTCCAGGAGATGTGCACAGCAAATGTAACACTTGGCTGCCTCTCCTCTGCCTTCCTGCAAACTTTGGGAACCCATGAGATCTCTGCTCCCACTCAGTCCTGCTCTATTTGTGATTGGTGTCAGCACAGGGAGACTGGAGGTGGCTCTCCTCCTCTTCTGACTTTCATCTGGCTGCCACAGCCTGGCACGTTTCTCCTTCCCCACTGCCTGCAGGACCACACTCTAAGCTGAAATAACTCAGCACAAAAAGTTTTGGGAGGACATTTTAACCTGATGATTTTTGGCAGTCTCTTCACTCTTCTGTATTGCTGCAGCTGTAAGGATGGGCAGCTGTGGCTCAAAACATTGGGAATGATGCAACTCAGACCCACAGCTGATTTGTACATACATATCTATAGCAGGGGCCTGGGGCTCTGAAAACAGAATGACATCAGCAACAAAGAGAAAACACGACACTTTTACCCTTAGGAATGGTCTAGACACAGTTTAGTCAATAAGAGAAAGTTTTTAAACCATAGTGAAGGCAAAGAGCTTCCTGATCTTACATTTCCCTCTATCTGTGCAAGGAAAGTTTTGGGTGCCGGTATGTTTCTAGGTGGAGGACAGAAAAAAACAGACAGGAAAAGACACCTCCTAAAATGAGGTCCAAAGAGGACCTGGGCAGGGATGAGTAGCAAACTTTATTCTCTGCATGTGTATCTCAAACAGAGCTTCTAAGTCAAGATAAGTCAGGAGTCCCTTTTTTGTTAACATGTGAAAATCTAAAAAAAAAAAACCAAATTCCTTAAAAGTCAATGTCAGTTTTTCATACAGGCATGGGGTCTGCACACAGCAAAAGAGAGAGAAGTGAAAGAAAAGCAGAAAGGAAGGAGAACAGGCCACAACATCCAACACCAAGGACTATGACTCCACTCACCGCAAAACTTAAGAGCAGGTAAAATTCTTCTCACTTTACTTATGAGAGAAAGTGGAGCTCTCTCACACACTTCCTCATGTTCCTTCCTGCTCTTTTCCACTGAGACTTCACTCTTTAGTCAGTTATCTTTGTTGTATGTTTCTTTACATTCAAATTGGCTAATCTTTCAAATTTTGAGGGACTCATTTGCCAAAGAATTCCTGGGGATATAGCTTTTCTTTGATAAAATCCAGAGTGACAAATGAACAAAGGACAGACCAAATTAACAAAGACTGACTAAAGATAAGATTCTTTCTTTGAACTGGAAATCCTGCTTTACCAGCAACAGTTTTTAAAGAATCCCAAAATAAAATATGCATGTTTCCACCTTTGTGTTCTGGTATATTATTTCTTGGCAACGAAGACTCCCAAGTTATTAATATCACAATCTATGTATATGTCTCACTGGGAATTTGGACCTTAGCCTGCAGCATTTCCTACATTTTACCTTAAAAAATCCCAAATGTATAAGTGCCTTTAGAAGTAATTTTCCCAAACCAATCTGGGTTTTGCACTAAGTGTCCGTGAAGCTCTCAGCTCCATGCCAAAGCCCTACAGGAGGAAGGGAGCTGGTGGGGAAAGTGAGACCTGGGGATTTCTCTAGGAAGTCAGATAGCCAGGAAAATGCTGGATGTCAACAGACTTCTGTGAGTTTAAATGAGGGAGTAACTTCTCTAAGGAGATGTTCACTGAAGGCTTCAAAGCTTTTTTAGCAAGTTGCTTTACTTTCCAAAACAGTGGACCAGCTCCGGTGAGACTGAAGCGCTAAAGTGTGTGGGGAAGGGTTGGTGACACTGCAGTTTCTTCTGCTGTGTGCTGCTGTTCTCTGGTGGAACAGAATCCAAAGTTTTCCATGACATTGCACGTGTCAGTGCTCTCAGCAATGGCCATAAGCCAGAACATGACAAGTTTCACCTCAGCATGAGGAAGAGTTTCTTTGCATTGAAGGTGGCTGAGCCCTGGAACTGCTGCCCAGGGAGATGGTGGAGTCTCCCTCTCTGGGGACATTCCAACTCCACCTGGACTTTTTCCCGTGTCACCTGCCCTGGGTGACCCTGCCTTGGCAGGGGGTTGGACCCAATAATCTCCGGAGTTCCCTTCCAGCCATAACAACTCTGTGAAAACAGACACCCCAAAACCACAGCAGATTTAACAGTGCTCAGGTGCGGAAGTCAGGGAAAGGTTTGGGGTGACATTCACATTCCACAGACACTGTCTCTAAGCACCAGTACCAGGGTGCCAGGACACATGTGGCAATGCTGTCACCTCCTTGCACACAGCTGAGAGCTGAAAATCCTAAACCAGTGAATCCTGATGCTGCTGAAAATCCTGATGGCTCAAGTCCCATCGATGTCTTAGGATGAAATGGGTCAACAATCTAATTAACCACATAACCTTCAAGGTGCTTTAAGCATGTTCATATATTCTCAAAAGCAAACAGATGTAAACAAAACTCAATTACAAACAATAAACCCAAAATGTCCTTTTTGATCAAACCCATGTATTTCTAGTGTGTTTGTGTATATTCATCTTGTGACTTCATGGCAAATGAGCTTTAGCCATAGCAATCATCAATCCTCTCTAGAAGTGCTATTAAATTATGTGTTCACACTGAGACACCCCAAGCATGTTGGATAATGCAACACCAAATTAAAGCATTGGGTATTGTGTACTACACCATAACTGTATTTATTTAAAAGGTATAACAAGAAAAGGTAGAGTTGAAATTCAAACTGAGTGGAGTGAAAAAATGAAAGCGCTGCCATTGTGGGATGTCATAACAGTAATGAACAAGTGAGAATTGAAAGAATTGTTTGATTTATGCCTTTAACAAGCTTAACCACACACAAAGCAAACTGTCATCGCCTTTTACTCTTTATCTGCAACAATTAGCAGAGCTAATGACTCCTTTTGCTTTCTGTATGAGACAAGATGTGATCCAATCCCCACCGGAGAAGAGTTCACACAATACAAGGAAATGCACAAAGGGGAAGGTGATCCCTTTTATCTCCTGGTGTTTATCTGGAATTATTCTCCCCGAGCCCAGTCAGACACTGTGGTGTATCTCATTATTTGGAAACTGCTTTGGAGCTCAGAACACAACTGGAGCTTTCATGCTGGCCTTCAAAGGGATCTTTTCATGGCTCTCCCTATAATATCCTGAGAATTACACAGATCTCTTTACAGAAACATATGCAAGGAGCACCATGGGTTTACAAAGACTAAGTCCATGAGAAAAATGCATATAAAGTCGACAGAATTACAAAATGAATAAGAGCAGGGAGAGCAGCAGGCATCAAAGAGCTGGGAGTCAGGAAAGCGTTTGATAGAGTGCCTCTCAAAATATTATTTCCCATTGGCTCAGACATAAATACTGTCACAGGAACTGTCTGAAGGACTGCAAACATGGAATAATAATAGACAAGAGGGTTGTGTCTCATATGTTTCCTATAGAGACAAGGGGTAGCTCTCATTTCATGGAGCATCTCTACTTGTGATGTGTGAGGGGGAATAAAACAGCTGGTTAATAAAATATGTAGATAACATTAAGTTGAGAGGAGAGGGTAGAAAAACACAAATGAGAGCAAGAGAAATAATACCAAGAGCCCTGGAGAGCTTAGAAATATGGGCAGGAAATAAGTGAGATGCAGCTCTTGGAAATTGGTGTACTAATTTATCAGGGGAGAAATGGCATTCACTGGAGGGAAAAGTATGGAGAGCAATAATGCTGAAAGAAGAAGGAGAGGAGGAAAGCAATGATGCATTTGCAGTTTGAGAGAACAGAAAAGGCTGTTAGGGTTTTATGGCACTGTCCTTGTGGAGCAGTGAGCACCAAGTGGAAGATTCCCTTTGTGCAGCTACAGAGAGGGAAAATGGGGAATACTGATCCTGATGTTCACCAGTGCCAGGTGTGACCAGCCTTCCCTTTGAGAAAACTCCTCCTTGGAGCAGAGGCAGGTAAATAGAATCATCTCACTTCTAACCCAGGCAACACAGTGTTCACACAACTCTTACATCTCGTCCTGAAGCACCAAACATAAGAACTCATCCTTGGCACTTTGTTCTGGTTTAACTCCTACACTGCTAAAAACCCTGGATTTAGGCTGAAATGAGACCAAAATAAAATGTACTGTTCATTTCAGGACATTTTATCACCAGAAAATTACTGACAATTAACAAGGAATTATGAAGAGCAAGGGATCCAAGGGTTAAGATGTGTGGAGAGATAAAAGAGCTGAATGTATGTCTTCAATAGATAATCACAGGGATCAGAGTATAGGTGTAGCAGGGGGGTGGGAAATCTCAAAAAGGGATGAGAAGCCTCAAAAAGGCAAAGCCCTTGTGCAGCTGAACTATCACCAATAAAGTATTCCTGTAAAAAGAGAAATGCAGGTTGAGTGTTGTGGAAGCAACCTCAGCAATATCAGCAGGTCTATCCAATGAACAATGCAGCAGAGAAGTCTGCAGCAGGCAGTGTCCATATGGGATAAACCTTAAAACTGGAGTTGTCAACTGTTGTCCTCTCCCTGGAAGAGACAGATCCAGGATAATTGAAACCAGCTGAGGATCTGTTTTTCTAGCTCTCTTCTAGCCTTAGTACACGTGGCACTAAATTAAAGATGGCAAATACCTTTTTTGGGACAACTAACTTCCCCAGGAGACAATTCTTGACTTTTTAATGGTATTTCTAAGTGGGTGTAAAGCACCTAGAGCCCACTTCACTCCTTTGGCTGCCTGTTACTGCCTCAAATACTTCATGCAGCCCGCAATGGTGGGACCCTCTGAATCCCCTGCAATATCAGTTCTGTTGTTAGGTTCAAAATTAGGTGGGATCAGTTGAAGACAAGGCCAAATCAGCCTTGAAGTCTGTGTAGTCTCCTTTTAAGGAGACTACACAAGGAGATATCTCTGAATTTGTATTCACAGCCACTGAAGGGGACATGGTGAAAGCAAGTGATTTGTCCTTTCTGAGAGTGAAGTCCAACGTGGGGGAAGTTGCCCCTGAAGCAATGAATGAGATATTTATATTTCAAAGCCTTTGATGTTCTCCAACATCCTCCTGGATAATTACTCAATCCCTTATCAAGAGTTTGCTTGCTTGTGTTTCACAGCTCATGAAAAGAAGATACTGCAGCAAACACCTTCTCCTCCTACAAAAATAACCAGAAGAAAAGTCCCAAACATGCCTGTACCTCAACACAGACTTTTGGCAATCCTCCTCAGCAGATTCCTTCCAGGATTCTCCATGCATCCCAGGCTCTGGGCAATGTTCCTCCAGTCAGCAAAGGTGGTTCTGGCATTATCCTGTTTGGCATTTCAATACCATCTCTGGGCTGAGTTGATGAGCAAGCAAAAAGGCAAAGACATGGAGTTATGCAATAATAACAGATTGACAAATTATGAGAAACAAATCTCCCTTTTTTTTTTTTTTGGGTAATAAAAATGGAACATTTAATTTCCTCTTTGCCTCTAATTGCAAAGTGATGCTTTACAAACATTCCTCAAAGCATTAAAATCTATGGCTAAAAATAGAGCACAGCTGGCAAGCTGAGTATTTCTTACTGACACATAGATTTATGACCTCACTGGAAATACCTTGGGTAACAACAAAACCAATAAATTATCCCATCAGCAGTATAATTGTCACCCTGCAACTTCAGTGCTATTAGTCAGCATTGCATCAGCTGTGAATGAATATCAACTATATCAAGGCTTCCTTTCAATTTCAAAATGAAAATGGTAACATCTCCTAATCTCCTTATTGTTGCCATTTTCAAAGATAAATGTTCAAGAAGAGCCCCCCATCCTGGACAGGGCTGGGAGCACCAGAGGGAAGGAATATGCCCAGTGAATCTGTTTTTTACCACACAAACTTAGCTCATCTACCCATCCAACAATTGAAACTCTTTCCAGTGCCAGTTCCTCAGACTTTATATTTGAGACTTCCTTCAGTATTTTGAGTAGTGTATTGTATGAGACTCATCCCCCTCACCCCCCCCCCCCCCCCCCCCCCCCCCAGGCATTCTATCTCTTACCAGATGTGGTGGGGCAGGGTAAATTTTGGGGGAAAATGCATCCCTCAGCTCATCTTAGCACTGAAATGACTGGAGCACAAATCAGCTGCGCTTGGATGAGTGTCTGGGTCAGGCAGCATCCCTGCAATGCAGATCAGCCTCACCAGCTCCCTGGGAATGTTGTTGACAGTGTTAGTTTTCTCCATCTGAGTTTTTTAATCACAAGAACCAGGGTGTTAGAAACCCTGCCATTCCTTCTCGTTGTGCATTTCCTCACTGTGTGGCCCTAGCTCTGCACCAGACACTCTTCCAGCAACATTTGTGACCATTCCCCTGGGACAGTGATGCTGTTCTACCTGCCTGGGTTAAACTAGAGACAGGGACAAAAAAGTGCATTAACACAGGGGCAATAAGGAGGTGAAACATTACAGCAAAAGTGGCCTAAAGATAAGGCTTCAGCTGGAGTTCAGCTTAATGGAGTGCAACCCTAGTTGAGGATGAACCAAACTAGGAAACATTAAATAATGACCTTTGGGCTTTTGGTAGCAGGGAAACAACACAGAGGGCAGAGAGCTCCCTAAGGCAGGAACTAGAAAGGCTGGGCTGTGTTTTTCTGGGCTGCAGCCTTTGCTAGATCAAACACTGGGAGCTGGCAGCCGCAGGGCGAACAGACTGTGTTGGAGCTGCTTTTCATTGAAGTGTCAACAAGCCAGTCTGTTCCCCAGCTCAGACCAATTGTTGCTTTTGCTGTTGCTAGGATCTGGCATCCTCAAAAGGGGCTTATGGGGAGCCTCTAGGAGGGGCACTGGCACTGCTGAAATTCCTCGGGATCAAATGACTCCTGTTGAAACTGCTGTCTAAAGTGTGATAGTGCTCCACAAACACCAGGAGAAAAAGCTGCAGGAGAAGCCTCCAGGAAATCATCTCTTGGGCAATGTCCCCTTCTCCTGTGCCACCCTGAACTCTGGGAAATCCCATCTTCATCACTCTTTAAGCTGCCTTAGAAATTTCTCCTGAGAGAGAGGAAGCTCTGAGTTCAAGCACATCATATCCAGATCAGGGCAATGATTTTAATTACAGATTTCCTCTTAGGGGATTGGACTAGCTCTGAGGCAATGGTGTGGAGGGGACAAAGGGTTTGCTAACAAATCCCACTGTCTACTATGCTTCAGTGTTCACCAACACACATTTGGGAACAGGAGGGAAGGACTTGAGGCTAGTGCTGGAATAACCTGGTCTAGTGGAAGGTGTCCCTGCCCATGGCACAGGTTTGGAACTGATGATCTTTAAAGTCCCTTCCAACCCTGACCATTCTATGATTAAAACATTTTCACAACTTCTTTTTCCCTGTAACAGCTGTTCAGGGCAGGAGGATGTACACTCCTTCCAGGCAGATTGGGTCTTTCTTTGACTTCTAAATACCTGGGGTGAATCTATCAATACTTTGGAGATGATCAACACTGCACTTTTGGAAAAAGGGTGTCAACCTTTCCCAGTACTGTGGCAGAAAAGTGCTGCTGGAATAAGCTGCAGGGGCTCCCTGCCCAGCCCTTCATTACATCCCTCCACTGAAGCTCAGTGTTTTGATTTGGTTCAATGAGCAGGAATGAAACATTTGAACTGAAGAATGGCCAAGCATTTTGTTTAGGTCAAATGAAAAATCCCGACCTTTCCAAACACGCTGCTCCCCGAGCAGCTGAATTAATGAAGCCTGTTTTCTAATGACTTTTTTCCCTTCATTCTGCTTTCCCACCCCCCTGCCCTGGCATGATTTTGGTTCCCTGATAGCTAATAAATGGGAAGGAGGAAAGGAGGGAAGGACAAATCAACCTTTGCTTTAAGAGGAGCACTAAAACTATCTCTCATGCCTGACTGTCAATTTTCAAAAAATCTCTAGGACTGCATCTCTGAGGACACTATCCCACGACAACCTGGAATGGAAAGAACTGGTCCATGTATTTCAAAGTTATTAAGCTTAGAAAATTGAGTGTATATGCACAAGGACTGGTAGCTAAGAATAAAAATATCCAGTTTTCTTTGTTTCTCCCAAAATGGCAGCATTTCCTTTTTTTATCACTATGTTAATCAAATGCCAAAACATCAATTGCTCACTCTGGTCATAACTGTGGCAGTGTGGGCATTTCTGTGGTTCCTGTGACAAAGGCAAGATGAGATAAACCCATGAAGGACATGTCTGAAGAATACATTGATCCATCTGCTGTGGACCTTGGAGTGATGGAATCTAGACCAATAACTCAGAAGGCTGCTGGAAGGATGTCTATGATTCTATGTCAACTCTGTTCTGGATGGAAAAAATGACCCTTCAGTAATTTTTCCAGAAAATATTTTGAAAACAAGATCAATGCATACACTGGCCTCTTTTTCTACTAAATAAATAAGTGAAAACAGGATCTTATATGGCAACAAGTCATATCAGTGTAAACCTGGAGAATGATATTGCAACCTGTTCCTCTTTTATAGTCTACATGTTTTGAGGTGCCAGCTGTGTGGATTTCTCCCTTAGAAGGATGACAAGGCAGTGGTTCAAGACGTTCCTGATAATTTGCCAGCACATGGCAAAAAGATTTGCCAACATCTTCAACCATGATCTTACAGGAATTGCTGAGTTCTCCATACTAAGTTCTTCAAAAAAAGTCTTTGTCCTTGTGTTGCAGTTCAATAATTATGTGGTTCATTTTATGTCATTCAGGGGACCTTGCAGAATTCCTTATTGTGACACTGCTGCAGAGTCAGGACAGCAAGAGAGGTTCAGGGAAGGGAGGAGATGGAGCTTGGTGGAGTCCCTCAGCTTCACCTCTTGGGACAGGAGGTGGGGGCTCTTCCAAGAGCCGTAAAGGGTGGGAGCTGCACATCCTGTGAGGACAGTATGCCACCCCAGCAAGAGCTGTTCTCGTGTTCATGAGCCCCGTGAAGCCATGGAGAAGGTAAGCACATTATTTACCTCTCAGAGCCAAGCAGTTTAACTGATGCACTTTTTAAAAGAGTGCGTGAGAGCCCACACAACGTGCCTGTAAATACAGAGGCACTCCCTGCACACATGGAGAATCCAGCACTCTCAGGGATTCCCTGGATCCTTGCTGTGAAACTGGAGAGTAGAAAAAGTGCCACAGTTCATACAATAGTGACACATGCAGGGCACTTTCCAAGTGGAAAACCAAAGCCTGGTGGCACCTGTTGAAAATGTCCAAGGAAGAAAAGGTGTGTTTGTGTTAATCCTTGTAAATATTCCTGAGAATGCTATTTTGGCCACACAGATGAGGCTGACCATACACAACCTTGGCAGAAAAGGAGTTTCCTTCCCAAACATCTGGCTTTCATCTGGGCAGACACACTCAGCCAGGCCATTTATTTTATGAACCTCACTGCACCTCTGTGCCTGAGCCTCTCTGCCTGTGTGGGCAAGCAGGGCTGAGTGTCTGCTGTAGGTTAAAAAATTCACAAATTAACTTAATTAGCTCTGCTTCCACCTACAGTGCTACAAGTGCAGAGAGATTTCAGTAACTTAGTGAAATGACTGGTGGGTTTATACAGGTGTTAGTGAGAGCACAGCTGAGCCCAGAGAAAATATTCACATAGAAAAAATTCACAGAGAGTGGAATCTAATGCATCACAAAACCCCTGCTTGTGCAATGGATGTCACTGGGCATTAAAATACATTATGAAAATCTGAAAAACAGATAAATTTGTTGCAAGTATCATGCTGGAGAGAAAAAGAAGATGTTTAAACATCCACCCCTGTCACCATGATATTTTCTGAAAAATCCCTTTGCCAGGATTTCTTCTTCTGGAAAGCTGGGAAGCTTCAGCTTCTCCATGTTTTGCTGCCCTAGAATGTGGTCTGGAGATTGTTTATCCAAACATGTGAATTGTTTTTAATAAATGACCAATCACCATCAGCTGTGTTGGACTCTGAGGAGTCAGTCAGTCATGAGCTTTCATTTTCATTCTTCCTAAGCCTTCTGATGCATCCTTTCTCTTTCTTTAGTATAGTTTTAAGATAGCATTCTATAATATAATATAATATAATATAATATAATATAATATAATATAATATAATAATAAATCAGCCTTCTGAGAACATGGAGTCAAATTCTCATCTCTCACCTCATCCTGGGGACCTCAAAAACACCACACATCCCACCCTGCCACCTTTGGAGTTCCAAGCTCAGTGCCTGCACTAGGTATTGGAATTAAACAGAGGAGTGAACCACAGCCTCCCTGCATTAGAGGAGGCAGGTAAGGACAGAAGTAGCCTGGGAATGACACATCACGACCAAAAAAACATGCAGATTTGTTTTCCACATAAATCTCTGCTGTTCCTCATCAGAAAGGCAAAAGATGGGCCTGTGTTGATGAAATGACTGGGAAGCTCCTTAGTTTATCAACTAGCAAATGGCTCCAGCAGGGGTAAAGGCAGAAGGTATATGGCTTGCTTGATATAATACCTAAATTATATTTATGTTGTGTTATCATGCTATGCTACATTACATCATATTATCTATTTTATGGTTATATACATGTACACATACAGATACCTAATAGATATATGTCTGTGAACAAATGAATGGTCAGCAGGATTCACCAAGCCCTTAAACCAACAAGGTTTATCAGTGCAAAACACTCTCCTTGTCTCAGGGGGATCAGATCACTGAAGCAGGTATTGCATTTGAAAATCTGCTCTTTGCTCCTCCAGACTTTCTAATCAGAAGAGATCAAAAGTGCCTCTGTTTACTGATGTATGTGCAGCCCTCATGTTTTCCTTCCTTTAATTTTGTGGGCTTTGGCACTGCAGCTGGTAAGTGAGCCCTCTTCCTCTCACTTTAGTTTGCAGACCTCTGGCACATGCAGGCTTGAACTGCAGGGAGTAGCAGGAGGAAAACTGTGCCACTGAAATTTGTGGCTGCTCCAGGAACCTGTAGCACAGTTCAGATATTGAGTGCTCAGTGGAACCTGAGCACACACTTCTTGCTAAGTGGGTAGAGAAAGAAGAATGAAAATAAGCATGGTCATTTCAGCACTTCCTCACACAATTGTTCTTCCTCTGCCTTTTCCAGGCACAGCCCTTCCAGCAGGTGCTTGTGGCTGCTTGCTTTGATCAAATAGAAGGAAGCAGTTTTCTTTAATGTTGTGTGTGGTGGAAACAAATTCAGGTGATATTTCAGAAGTTCCAGGTGGTGGTTCCCACTCTCAGGATCTACTTGGAGAAGCAAAGGGCTCCTCAAGTTCAGTTGGGAGCAGCTCAGAGATGAATGAGGTGAGCTTGGGTTGGCAAGTCTGCATAGGCTGCTTTGCCTTGGGCAAGTCTCTGTGCCTCCCAAACAAAGGATTTCTGGAAATTCAGCACGCAGGGCACTGGAAGTTGGCTTGGAAGAACACAAAGAAGAAGCTGAGGGAGCTGACTGGGACCTTTCTGGGATTTACCAATCTTCTTCCCCCAAAGGGAACTGATATTAAAACAGGTCCACCAAGGGGAAGGGAAGGGCAACAGAAAACAGCTAAGAGTAAGAGCACACAAAGTACAGGAATTAAACTTACTGGCCTTGGGCAAGTGGGAAACCTGAGAAAACTCAGGATCTCATGCAAGCTCTGACCATGCAGGCTCAGGAGTACTTCCAAAATAAACATGGAGAGCATGTGAGCACCAAGCTCTGCTCTGGGAGGGTGGAGGGAATGAGAAGGGAGCAGTTCAGAAAGGAAGAGCTGGCAGGAACTCAGGAGGCAAAATGGTGTCTAGCACCACATGACAACAACATAAAAACTGCTCTGTCATACTCTTACAGGGACTGCCTGGCATTTTTCCTTAGGTTCAAGGCTCCAGTGACTGCCTGACATTCTTCCTTGGTAACGGACTAGTTGTGAGGGGTGGTGGCACAGACCTTTCTTTGTCTGTCCTCAAACTCAAAAAATCTGAGCTATGACCACTTGAATATATTTTTTAAAGTGATGTACAGCAAAACAGGAAATAAGTTAAACAGAGATTGAGTTGTTCATTTAACTCTACCACCTGTTCTTCCTCCAGGCACATCTCTGGGTGACCTGACTGCACTTTCCAGGAAGGAGTAATTCTGGACTTCTTTCTTGGCAAGAAGGTCTTGCACCTCCCAACCATAGAATCATCTGAAATCAGAGAGAAAAGGATTTTGAAGCCATGATCACATCACCCTACATAACATGGACTTTGGATATGAAAAACAAAAATTTCATTCATATTTTGATCATTGAGCTAAAGGAACTTCTAATGTCTTATAAATTTGGTTACCTACAATACTGATTTTTTGAGCCAAACAGGATGGTGTCCCTGTGTGGGGAAAAAAAAATAGGAAAAAAGTGGTCAAATATCCATTAAATCTCAAAATTCAGCCAGTTGCCATTAGTTTCTCAGATAAGTGTGTGTCTGTATTTGCCATTTAATTAATGGGAAAATCATTTATAATCAATAGTGGCAGTAGTTAAAGAGTGCAAAGAAGATAAACGGTGCAAAAATTTTGAATAAACTTGATTGTAACAGGTTGGAATTTCTGTCTTATGTACATACACACACAAAAAAAAAGAGCTCCTAAAATAACCATACAGTAGTATGCACTTTAAAGGCAAAACAGAAAAGCAGCAGCCCCAAATCCCACCAACATGAAGTGACCTCTGAACTCTCATCCAGGAAAAAGCTGGGAGAACTGATACTTCTGCACACAAACCAGTTATGTCACTCTGCTGGAAGATGCTCCCTGTGGGACTGTGAGCCAGGTACAGCATCCCCAAACATTCCTGGTGTGTGGCTCCGAGCAGCTGGACAAACCTCCTGTGGAAATGTGCAGGTATCTCCCATACACTGGCTGAAGAAGGCTGTCACAGCTGCCCAGAGTGGGTAGCAAGGTAAATCCAGGCACGTGCAAATGCACTGGGGAAAGAAGTTCCTGGGGCTCCTGGGAAATTGCTGTTCTGCTTTCCTGAGCAGGGAGAACAGCACGAGGCAGCACAGAGAATTTAGAATCAATTAGGCTGGAAATTACTCTTAAGATCGTGAAGACCAACCACAGGCAGTACAGAAACCTCCTGGCACACTGCAGGGTGGGAAGCTGTCAGGAAGGGCCAAGACAGCTCAGGGTCAGCTGGCACAGTGGGCAAGGGGTGCCAGTCCAAAAATAATTCAGCTTTGCCATGGACAGGACCCTGGAAGCCACAAGAACCATTAGCCCCTACTATTGTTTGACATGTGGGAGCAACTTGCTCACTGAGTGTTTTGACCTTCATCAGGCCATGTACAGGAGGCAATATTTTGTAATCTGCAAGCAAATTGAGCTACTTCTTAGCTTGAGTACAATAGGTCAGTGCCCCACTGCTGAGCATCACACTTCCAGTGCCACCATTTTTCTTTCACCATGACAAAAACATCCAGAATTTGATTATAGGTGCATCCCGGATGATTTGTGCAATCAGTAACCATAAGCTATGGTTTCAGAGATTAAGAGATGCCCTATAAATTATGTACACACAGAACACGGCAGCTGAAACATTTCTAGAAAACAAATCTTAAATCAGACTTGTTTGTAGAGCCCCTGGAGATCTCATCCTTCCCCAGAATAAATGAGTAGGGCTAAAGACATCTCTGTGGTTTGCATGCTGCCAAATCAGTGCGTGTCACAAGTGAACTTGTGGCTCCTACACTACACTAAATTTGGGAGCCTGGGTTTTGCAATATAAATATTTTGAGAAAAGAACAACTATCTCAATGCTAAAATAATATAACTTCAGTCTGGGTCGAGGAACTAACAGAGGAAATTTTGCCATGTGAAACCCGACAGTGCCACAATACACTTATAAACAGAACTAGTCTGGGTTAAAGATGTATCCCAAACACTAAACAAAGGTTACCTCACATATAAACAAAGACAAAAAATAAATGTAGGGAGTCACGAGTTCCACTTTGAGGAAAGATGAGCTGGCTAATGTAAAGAAAGCATTGCCTTGGCTCGGATTGGCAAAACGCCATTTATGACCTCATTAAAATAAATAAAATAAAAATTAAAAAAAAAAAACAACAACAACAACAAAAAAACCCCAACTTTAGTTCATACATTTTTCTAAGTCATGGAGATAAACCAAATGAAGTTAACTGGAGTAGCCTTTAGAAGAGTCAGCCTGAGAATGGTTTTTCCTTCCCCAGAGGTTTCCCTGATGCTCCTTCTGCCAACTAAAGCCAGCACATCTGCACAGGCCCAGGTGAATGGTGCTGCCACCAGGCCAAATTCCTCTCCTTCCTCCTCCAGACCCAGACTGGGAACTCCACAGAGGTATTCAGGGGTCAGGGAAATTTCCCTGCTATTAAAAGTTTCCCTCAAAATCAAACCTGAAGCTTTTGATGTCTTCGTTCTACATTGCAAACTAACAAAGGGGACAATAATAATTAACCCTGCATTTCAAATGTTAATTACAAAGGCATAGGTCTGATAATAAGAAGTACATTTCCAGTGAACTTTAATTAACCCCAAAGCCTTGCCTTACTCTACTTTTAGACTTATTACTACACAACAGAAAAATTTATGATATTTGGATTTGAAACACAAATGTAATCTAAGGACAGATGAGTTGTAAGATAAAGAACCATCAGTTTGCCACTAAAATATTTTGCTTGAATGCACAGTTATATCACTATTACTCAGTACATTTGAATTATTATTTACTAATTTTGCTGATACTTAAACACAGGTAGAACTGCTCCTGGGAGCAGCACACATGATGAGACTGTCATATATAAATATATATTTAAATCCTATGTACGTGGGGGGCAGCTCAGGTTAATCGAATGCTGATTGAGTGTTCAGTTTGGCTGAATGCTCCAGACATACCTACATTCATCACTTCCAGGGTGAAAATTCATCTTGCTCTCACTAGTTCTTTCCTAATCAGCTGACTGCTCAATTCACTTGATTGCTCCCTCTGACCACACTATGGCTGGCTGCATCCTTTGCCTCCCAATCACACTAATTGACCTCTTAGTCAAAAATATTCCAGGTTTCAGTGCTCTGCTCACAGCTAATTGCACTCTAATGTATAATTTTGGCCGAGCATTTAGTGTGCATTTCCAGGATAGGCACAATATTTTAGGAAGCACTTGAATTAGAGGATTAGTGGAAATAACCTGCATGGAGACACCACGTGTGGTCCCATGATCCTACAAAACCCGGGAGACAGCAATTAACTTAGGGTCTGTCCAAGAGCTTGGGCAGAGAGCACAACGGGCCTGTAAAAGAAATCCCAGTGTTTCAAACAAAATTTACCAACCCAGTTCAGTGCCAAGCTAGCATCCATCCATGGAAAACCGTTGGCCTCTCCCACTTACCAAAATGAGCTTCTCTTAGAACCCCACCATGTCCCCTGAGCTCTCCACGTGCTATCCAAAATGAGAGTTATTAGGAGCCAACGAGATTTAACACATAAATTTAAAAGCAGGGTATCAAGGAGTGACTCTGCTACCACTAAAGATTAAAATAACACTGTGTGCACAATTTGCACAAACAGCAGGGAGCAAGCTGGATAGTGCTGGGGAACTTATCTTTGTCAAGAAAAGTATCTGTTGTCAGAAGATGGAAATTAATTTGGGAAAGTGCATTCCAGTCAACACTTTGTTTGCATTACGTGCTGCTAGTGCAAATTAAGCACCATATAAAGTTTACCCAAGGTTGTTAAAGGTTTGTTTGCTGCCAAGAAATTGGATTCTTAACACTAACCATTTCTGACAAATCAAGGAAATCCAGCATGTAAAAACAGCAAGCAATTTGCTTACTGAAAAAATGTACTGTCCTCTATATTTAGAGATTTACCTACAGTTTTGTTCCAGATCTACTTTTAAAGGCATAGAATTTTGCAGATCTGACCTTATTCCAGATGACTCTGGAGAACTAGGAAGCACATCACAGAGAATATGTGCTTAGAAAGCAGAAAAACTCAAAATGTGAAAAGCAGAATTTCTGTGAGGTTTTCCCAAGAGGTTGCCTTGTGTTACCCTGCACCTGGTGTAAGCCCAGAGACCTCACCTGCACACCCAGAGCTGGAACTCCCTGAACCCTTGCCTGTAACACTCAGAATATTTCTTAGTTTTCAGAGTCATTAAATTAATACCAGTAACAACAATACCAATAATGTTGTGCTAATAGGTCTTCACACAATTTGAAGGGACAGCAGAGGGCATATGTGGTCTTACTACCAACAAGGATCTATTTGAGAGAGCTCAGAAATAGAAACTTTAGCATCTTCTATGATAACAAGCACGGGAAGGAGAGAGCTGTTCCTGGCTGCTTAATTATAACTTGTAACAATGGTAGGGCTCCCTGTGAAGGTGCTGTTAGAACCTGCACAGCCCAACCAGCTCCATGAATCCAACAAGAGGTCAAAAGCAAGATATTCATTGAAATCTTGTGTCATTCTGAGATAATTTAGGGGCACCTCATCTTAGCTAACATGTGTTCCATGCTCAGACAGGGCTTTGCCTGAGCTCCCAGCTGATGGAGGTGGATGAGAGCCCCTGCACCCATGGGGATCAGCCCTGTTCAAGGCTCCTGCTGCAGAATTTTGGCCAAGAATCAGGGATTTTAAAGCTTTCCATTGGTTCTGGTATGCTCAGAGAGAGGCTGTAGCATCTCTGTGTTTTGTCCCATTTCCCTATTTTTCATCATTTAGACCTGTGAAATTCTTCCAAAGAATTCCAAAAGCACAGCTTTGCTAAGCTGGGGACTTAACACCAAGGAGAGGGACCTGGCAGGCCTGACTGAGGAAAGGATTTGGAAATAATAGAACACACTAATTTATTTTTTTCCTTCTAATTCCTGTGGCAGCACTCCCATTGGGTGAGTGCTGCTGTACCTTCAGGGTCCAGTGTACAGGTGGAAGCAGCAGCAGCTTTGAGACAGTTTGAAATGCAGTTTCTGTTTTTATCCATCTCTCCAGGGGATGTGCAGGTGCTGTTGAGGATCACGTTGCTATGGCTACTCCTGGAGCACTACCTGAGCCCACTGAGTGCCAAAGCCAGCCCAGGAGGAGTCTGTGAGAATGGCAATCAGCACAGTTAATGCAAGGCAGAGCTGCTCTGAGCCACCATCCTCAGCAAACACACTTTGGGCAGGTGATGGTTTGGGATTTGCAGTCCTAGAAGCACCTCTTGGGAGAAAAAAGATTTGATTCACTTTTATTCCAGTTCAGTTTCAGGCAGTTACAAAGAGCCAGGATGAATTCAGCAAGCCAGGCTGGGGGATACAACAATCATGGGCCAGGAGGATCATGAACAACACTGCTCAGGTGCAGATGAGCATGAGCATTTTCTACCACTCACATTCTTTTTTTTGACTTCTGTGTTTTTCACCATGCACTGCCTGGTCTGCTTTACTTTCAGCTGCCCACAGGCATTCAAAAATGAAAACAACAGTTATGGATCTGAAACCTGTAATGCCAGCATTCAGACTGAAGACACCATTTTCAGGGTGTGAAAATTACATTTTAAATTGTCAGATTGACAGGACATGTGTGCACAAGCATTGATAGACTCATAAATGCATTGGAAGGGACCTTACAGATCATCTCGTTCCACACCCTGCCGTGGGCAGGGACACCTCCCACTAGCTCAGGTTGCTCCAAGCCCTGTAAAAATCAATGACTCCTGTTAAAAGGTGATATGCAGATAAGGCCATTACATAAAGCAGTTTCTGAAGGATGAACATATAGAAGTAAATAAAATGGGAAAGTTGTAGACTGTGCCATGACTCTGCCTTGTCTTTACTCAAGCCAATCAAGAAATTACCAAGGTGTTGAGAAAATGTTGTCATTGCTGCTGCTATTTCTATGAGCACCAGTAAGTGAAGAAATTATTATCCTGACCCAAATTTCTGACCAGAAATTCCAAACCACCATTCACAAACACACGTTCACAAAGACAGCCTTCTCCTGAGAGGAGTGGGAACTTCTCTGGTCTCCTGTAAATACAAACACATGGCAAGAACTCACACTTTCCAGAACAGAATGGGACACCTGACACTATCCAAGTACATCCCTGCCTCCCTTTCCTACCTGATTCCCACAATGGTTTCCAGAGATGTGTCATGAGTTCATTGAACTGCCCTCTCCTAAAACATATTATTCCATCTGGTGTTATATACTGCTTATATTTTATTAGGTATTTCTCTGATGGAATAAAAATACTCATTATAGTGCTGTAGAAAGCTGTTACAGTGTTTGTTTTGTGCTTGGTTACACCACAGCAAGCAGGACAAGCAGGATTTAAAAGATAAGAGGCTTTCAGTGCATTATTGCTCTGAAGACAACCATTGCTGTTATGATTTCTGTTACATTTATCCCTAGAAGCCCCACCAGAATTGTACTAGGCAGTTTTGAAATCCACAATATGAGATTTGTAACAGACTTTCTTCCCATCCTAGCACATGAAGCAAAGGCAGACACAGAAACTAATGTAACTTCCCCAAGGAATCATCTCTGTAGGGATAAAATCACATCTCCTGCCTCACCTGAAGTCCTCATCCACTAAACTGTGCATCATCTCTGCTTCTGCTTTGTATCTTGTATTACTTCTAGTAACTTCTCCACAGAAGACATTTATTGGGCCTTTCAAGTTACATAAAACAGCACAGAAGGTACAGATCTGTACCACTGAAACATCAGGATTATTTGGCCATCAAAGGATGCAAAAATTTTCAGAGGCTCCAGTGCAGTCACTGGAGGAGGGGTGAAGAGAAATAGCATGCATGAAATAACTCTGCATGAGGAGAAGTCATGTGTCTCCCTGCAAATCTGTGTTTCAGTGCTGCCTGGTTCATTCCTCTTTCCAGGTGCAAACCAAGTTCTCAGCATAACCCAAAATGTTAGGTGCAAACTTTAGTCCTCCTTTGCCCACCAACAGGCTTGGTGATGATTTGAATGAAGCTGTTTTGGCAATATTAACAGGGTGATATTCACCTAAGCAAGAATCTGCTTTTACAATTTAGCAAACTTTACTGGGGGTCAGTGGGATATGGGATATGGGATATGGGTTCCCCACTCGCAGGAACTCACAGTTCCTGAGGAATTCTCATATCCCTGTGTGCAAAAATCCCCAGCTCTAAAAAGGCAGCAACACCTTTGCACTTTGCTGTAAAGCAAGAAACAGTGCACAGAAGTATTATCTAAGCGCAAGAAAAAATGCCTCTGACCCAGAAAATCAGAGGCAGTTTTCAAAGAGATGCATCTGTCTCCAGTGAGTCCATGTGCCTGTGCACAAGGGTGTGAGTGTTTCAACAACCATCCTGGTGCATTTTTATGGATGGCAAAGTACAATTTCAACTGGACTCTTCTTCAACATTAAAAAAAAACAATTTATGAGATATTTTTGCATGGTTTAAAGACATACTCCTCACTTGGTGTGTAAATGCAGTTTTCACTAACCTTGTGAGAACTGCTCAGAATAGAAAGATAGGGAGAGAACTTGACAGAACAGGAAAATATTTTTCCTCAAAGGATGAATCAGAGTTTAAATCTGGTGATGAAAATAAAAGGAGCATGTAGAGAAGATCAGAATAAGTACATTCTTTGTCATCAAAGAGCATAAGTTGCTGCTGTCCTGGAGTTAGAATGAGCTCAAAAGCATATTACAGAAAAGAACAGGATTTCCACAAGATTTCAGGGGTGGCCAGACACTTCTTCCCCTGAATGCTGACCTGGAACACCTGCAGAACACTGGAAACATCCCCCAACAGGCTCTTGTGCCAGGAGCAGCTGCCCTGGAGAAGGATGTGAGGGTCAGGCAGGAGAGTTCACTCGACTCCTGCTCAGGTTTTGGCTAACCCAGCCCATGATGTCAGCTGGGAGCAGCACCATCCCATCAAAGCCAGGCACAAGGCAGGCAGGACAGGCAGGCAGGAAGGGCCACTCTGCAGTCACCATCACTTGGAAATTGCAACTTTAACTTTTGCCTGGCATTTTCCACTAACTTCCACTTACTTCTGGAAATGGCAAAGTCCAAAGCTACAAGCTGGAAGGTATAAAACTTCAGCTTACCCCAAAAATTCTTGAAGCAGATTCAAGAGCAGCTGGACTGCTGATGCTTTTGTGTTTCCTGATGGGATACAGGGGATGCTCACACCAGGATGATGAGCACTCTCAGCACTGAATAGGGAACTAATTCTATTTTTTGTTCATAGGTGATGATATTAAGAGTCAGGTACTATAAGTTAGGAAATCATACTACTTGAATGGTGGCTGAGGGAATTAATGTGACAGGCAAGTCACCAAAAGGTGATTGAGCCCTTGTTTGTCATCTTTGTTCAATAATGAGCTCATGAAATAAAGTTTAAATCACAGATTACACTGGACTGTAAATATGAGAGATCTGAAAGAACACTGACAGTCAGTGCAAAGGATCAGGCTGCAAAAATTTGCTCTTTTTTAACTCTTTCCCTTCATGGCTGTGGCTTTTTGGAGGATGGGAAAGGATGGGACAGCTTTGCTGTGGAGGGCCAGTGTCCTCCTCTGCTGCTTTTCCCCACACTGCACATGGAAAGTTCCTCCTCCTGTTACAGCAGCCTCTTTGTGCTTAATATTTATAGCAATCTCCTCCTGCTTCATTCACAGCATGGATCCCAGATGGTTGAACAGCCAGAACCCTGCTTTGCTGGATGGCCACAATCAAAAACACACAAGAAGACCCAATTTTCTGTGTGCTGAAAGAGGTGGTTGTTGGTCCTCTTCAGAAACCAGCACAGAAAGTGCCTCTCTAGCTTTGTTCTTTTCCCACTGAGTCTCCCTTTACCCAGGACTGCCGTTAATCTGATTATCCCATACATTATAGTGATGCAGACTAAGACTGAGCATACATTTTCATGCGCCCATCGTTTCACATCCAGTAAAAAAAATGCTCAGAAGTATTTATTAAAATGACTTGTGCATTTTATAAAATATCTGTATCAATTAATTGCTAATAAGTAGTTCAAAGCTGACTCAGAGCTGAATTAATAATTTAACCCTCATAACTTACTCAATTAATTCAGTCTCTATCTTTTTTTTTCTGGAAAGACTTCTCAGGAGTTATCCTCTCTTTGTGTCCAGGCAAGGATCTTCAAGTCTGTCATTTCAAATTAAAATTTTTCCCTCTCCTGAAATGTTATTACTTCACAAGATTGATCTTATACAATTTATTGCAAGTATTTCATAAAAGTTCAAGTACTGTTGAGAATTATGATGAAAGAAATATATGTGTTTTTTCATGAGAGTTGAGAGTCATTCTTTTCATTCTAAGCAATGTTTAAAAACCCTCTCAAACTCTGCATTTTTCAGGGACAGGGAGGGCAGAGGGAACAGGTTATTATACTGACTATTGGAATTTGGGAACCTATCACAGTTTTCCCTCTCTGGCACAAAGAATTGACTGAGGCAGCATCACATTGGAAAAAACAGGCGCCTGTGAGATTACTGCATTTGCAAAAAGATGCACACAGCATTTTAGACACCACAGTGATTTGTTTTTTCCCTTCTCACTGCAGGGGAATAATGATACAATCAAAAATACACTGAAATCACTGAAAGCCTTTGAGTCCTTTCAGTTGAATTCAGAGGGCTGAGATGCCAATAAATAGAATTGCTTGGCAAACATTGACACTTTAAGGACAGACACTATATAAATGCTGAGTACTCTGTGTGTACCCACCTTCCCACTGAAGATTTTAAAATGTTTTTGTTTCTTTAGCTGGTCCTCAGTAGAGCATCAGTAGAGAAAAAACAAGTTAAAAAATGGAGAAAGAGGGGGGAAGTAACAAAAACAGTGACCTTTATGTAATACACCCAAAGGACATCATGACAAGATCCACAGATGAGCAATCTGTGACCCCTGTGGCTTCAATCCAGGCTGAAGCCTCACTGATCACAAATAAAGCTGGGAGATGCAAACACAGAACTTGCTTCCAAATGAAAAGAAAATAGCAGCCATCATTCCTGGTTCCTAATGCTTGCCTTCTATTCATTTCTCCCCAGTGAAGATGGTTGATCAGCATAATGCTTTCTCTGCTTTTCTAGAGCTTAAACTTTTTTATTATACCACTAACTTGGGAAGAGACTGTGCTTTGATGCTGTCTCTGTTGATTATTTTCATGAAATTTGAATTAACACTTTGCTCATTAAATATTTCTAGAGATAAGCTTGAGGCATGGAATTTGAAGGCAGTTTTCTGTGAAATTCAGGACAAAATACATCCAAGGATTTTATGACACTACCTGGGATGCAGGACTCAAGATCAACTGGTAGCAGTATAGTGGAACTGTAAAGAAAATTATTTTGTCTTTCAGAACCTCTATTTCAACATGTGAAATGAAAACTAATGACAGCAGTACCTTCCTTTGTGATGCAATTTGGTAACTCAAGTTTGGAACCTGGAAATTGTTAAGTGTCATTCCTGGATCCACTGTGAGAATGCTGCTATCTGGAATTTTGGATTTGGCCCATTTATAATTGCTTCATTTTGAAATATTTACTGATTAACAGTAAATGTTCATCTCTTCAGGTAATTAGGATGCTGGTCAACACAGTCATATCTACTGGTAAAAGAATTATAAACTTCACAGCATATAAATAACTTGTACTATTTTAAAAATAAATACATCATTCACAAGCAATTGCACAAAGCATAAAGGATATTACCTGCCTTATCTAAGTGTATTTTAGCTACAAGAAATCAAAGAAAAATAGGAATTGTTCAGAAACCTGGGAGGCTGGCACTTACCACTCCAGCTGCTTACTAGAGCAGGAAAGAATTCCCTCCAGCCTTGCAGGGAGCAGGAGTTACCAGTTACTGCATTGCAGCTCTAGTCCTCCAGCACTGCACAGCCCCTGAAAGCCAGCACAGGAAACACAGGCCAGGCAAGAGGCTGCACTCAGAGACAGCCACATCTACCTGGGCATGTGGGGAGAGACAAAAACCCTTTTCAGAGCTGCAACAACTTCCTTTCATTCATCCTTCTCCCTGACAAGGAAAGACAGCAGAGCAGTGCTCATGAGATCCGAGCAGGGCTCGCTCATGGTTTGGAGTTCTCCTGAGCAGCACCACTTTCTCCTGGAGGATCAGTCAAGCCCAGAACCACTAAGAAAACATGATCAGGTTATGCTGTGGAATGATTTATGTTTATACACATCTGGTGGGTGGGTGTGTTCACATAAAAAATCTGTGTGGTTGATCAAACATGCCTGTGATGGGTTGTAAAACGTAACCACTGATTGCAGCAACTCTGAAACAGAACTTTGCAGCTCTTTAAAATTAACTGAAGTCCCACTACAGCAAAGTGGCTAATTATTTCTGTGTCATTAAGCAGGGGTTTTGTCAGCATGCAGAGACCTGAATTCCCCAGTAACCACAGACTGATTTCAGTGCAAGATGGGCACCACAATCTCTCTGATGTACCAGAGAACCTGAAGGTATTTACAGCCTAAACAGACAGCAAACTGAGGAGGGGAAGAGACAGCAGGTTAATTATATCTTAATTCATTAATAAAAGCTTAAAAAAAACCCCAAACAAACAAACAAAAAACCCCAAAACCAACAACTGAACTGGAAGGCAAAGGGGAGCTTGGGTTTGGAAGGGCCCAGCTGAAGCACGGCGCTGTGCCTGCAAGGCAGAAAGGGAAGACATTAAAAAGCACAAAGTGGCTCAGGGATGAGGAAAGATCACACCTCCACATTGTTTTTTCTTTAACTCCAGAGGAACGCAGAGGAAGCTGGCAGATTAGGGGTGAAGGTAGCCTGGAGGAGGGATACAGGAACCCAGGAGTACTGGTCAGGTCAGGGCTCTGAGGAACAGGACTTTGCAGAAGAGCTAAACTGTGTATAGGCTGTTGTTTTGAAGAGGGGTTGGACCTTTCATGACAGAGTGGAGGGGGAAAAGGAAAGACAAAGCAGTTGACTCTTTATTCCCTGGTGCATGAAGGGTTAAAAAATAAAGAGAAGAGAGATGAACTTTTGGAAAACTCCAGTGGTTTGGATTCTGTTCAAGGCTTGGATCAACCCATCCCAACTTGAAAAAACAGGACAATGGTGTCCACTTGGCTCAGCTGCAGGCTCTATGGATTTTTATTACCAATGGCCGGAGTTCAAGGCAAGTGAATTGTAAATAAGGAGAAATGAAACACAATAAAATAGTCTCCAGAGATTTACCTAGAAAACATCTGGAGTTTTGGCACTAACATACAGAAATCTATACCAATGGGAATGCAACATATTACTGTGAAGTGCAGTAAGAAATAGCACAGATAAATGAGAAGTTAAGGCCTCATATATATCACAATATTTCAGCTCCTTTCAGTTGTGTGAGTTTCCAATACTCTGAAGTCTTGCCAAATATTTCATTGTTACCTTATTAGATGTTCTTGGTTTACTACCTTTTGCTTTGTAAAGCACTGATTTAGTGTCAGTCAATTTAATTTTTAAAAACACAACCAGATGTCCTGTTCATTTAGCATATGAGAAACCCACATCGGAAACATGTGTTTTTATGCATTCCAACACAGACACCAAGATTTCTTTCTCTTGCTCAAACAGTCTCACTCCTGAAATAAGTCCCCCTTTTATCTTGGACATCAAATACCACATTGGCATGCAACACTATTCTGATCTTTGCAAGCTTTCCTTAGTGCTCTTATTTAGCCAAAAGATCTTTAATTTGGGGTTCGTCTCCTGGATTCCCACAGAGCTTTTCATTTCTTTTACAATGGTGACATCATTGTTTGCATTCTGGACTGACCTGGCCCGCTCTCTTTGGTGGCAGGGGAAGCACTTGAGGCCGGGGGCCCTCGCAGAGCTGGAGGTAGCCAAGCATAAGGGAATGCTCCAAAACTACCCACATTGTTTAGGGAAAAGGGTTTCAGCACTGTCAGCACAACAACCTTGGGAGCAAAGGTTAAGGAACCTCCCAAAATTCAGTCTGGGTGGTGCACAGCTCAGCAGGGACGTGCATCTCCTCCCAGCCAATGTTTAACTGGCTCCATTCTCCTTTTGCTCAGGGGATGCAATATCATCCTGTTTAAATTTAGGACTGGAAAATGAGCCACTCTGAACCCAATGCAGAGAAAGTGTAAATAAAATTATCTCCACACTGCTGCAACTTAGAAATCTGTTGCTTCCCAATGTATTTTTCAAAGACTAACATACATCTGTGATTAGCAACTCCTCTGGAATGGCAGTGAGTTTGGAGGTTATGCCAAGTTGAGAGCGGCTTTTGTTTGTGGTTGTGCTCTTTCCTTGGCCATCTGGGGGACTATTTTGATGATTCGCAGCCCTGCACTTTTATTGTCTTCCAAAAGAGTAATTCTACATTTGGCTAAACCTGTAAGCTTTCTTTCTGAATAATTTGGTCAAGAACATCTAAGCCTGGATGCTGCCTATTGTGTCAGCACCACAGGACTGATGAGTCTGTCTGTAGATGTTTACAGTAACCAGAACCAAGCTGGGAATGCAAAAACACCAAGGTGAACACAGACTGTCACCCTGCCTGATGTCAGCACACAGGCATCTCTACATCTCTCTCTTATTTTAGAGATCTGGTTCTACAGAGACAATACCCTCCAGAAGACCTCCCTCCCTGAGGGGGAGCCCAGCACCCTTTATGCCCAGAGCCCAAACTCTGGGCTTACCTAACTCAAGGGCAATCATTTCTGGGAATCACACCATGACTGAGAATTAAAATGATCCTCCAAAATCTGGCTTTGATGACTACAAACTCAAAATTCCATCTGAATCAATAGCCCAGATGTTCCCAGGCCCAGGCCCAGCTAGGAAGAAAGCCAGGACTTGTAGTCTGGGTTGATACTCATACCAATCCTGTGTAAGCACAAGCCCTGCCCTCACAAAAGTGAACTCAGACAAATCTCAGATGTTGCTGAGCAAACCCACAGGAGATTCTCTGTGCCACTGTGCAGCCCCAGAGCTCTCCACAGCTTAAATTTTCTCCCACAGAGTTCATAATATTTTCTCTCTTCCTTTATTTATTCTAGCACAGGTCTGGGGGAATGGCCTCAAACTGAAGAAGAGTAGATTTGGATCAGATATTAGGAAAAAATTGTTCCCTGTGAGGATGGTGAGGCCCTGGCAGAGGTTGCCCAGAGAAGCCGTGGCTGCCTCACTGGCAAGACCAGGTTGATGGGGCCCTGAGCAACCTGGGATAGTGGGAGGTGTCCCAGCCCGTGGCCGGGGGGTTGGAATGAGGTGATCTTTAAGGTCTTTTGTGGTAGTTGGTGTTTTACAGTTGTTTTAATATAAAAAGTTAGGCCTTTTCTGTTAGTCACTTACAATGGTTTTTCCCATGTACCCCATTCTGTTCCCTCAAATGATTCAGTCCTAAGTTGTTTACCACAAAGTTTTCCTGCCACTTGTCTGCCCATCACTGTGTCAGTCTCCCTGTTCCCTCATCCCCTTATATGTCCTTGTCAATCCGGTTACCCTACCCTTTGCTCCTGTCAGTCACTGTTGTCACTCCCCTTGTGTTCTGGAATGTTTGGTGCCAGTTAGCCCTGCTTTGATGGTTGATTGGTTTGTAAGGCTTCTTCCCTCCCCTGAGTACTCCCTATTGGTTAAATTATGTAACCCTCCCCTAAGATCCCCCTCATAGGATAAGAGTTTCGTCCCCCCCTTGTATCATCCCCTCTTTAAAAATGGTAGCCCGAGTCGTTTTTCTCTGTCATTTGCTCCTGATCGCTTTTGGGAATAAGTCTTCCTTGGAAACTCAGGCAAGTGATCTTTCCCTGTTTCCTTTGCCTCGGGTTTCCTTGTGCTGAGCCCCTGCTGTGTCACCCACACCACAGCAATCACCACCACTCTAGATGGTCTCGACAGAGATCAGGGAGCAGCCACTCTTGTGTGTGCCCTCCGGCCACTAAGGGTGTGCTAGCCAGCAAACACTGCAGAGTGCTGCCACAGTCTTTTCCAACCCAAGCCATTCCATGATTCTGTGATTCTGTGTTTTCCTCCCAAGTTCCTCATAAATCACAGGCTGTGATTGGCAGCCACTGTGTAAACCTTGAGCTGTTGGACTGGCACGAAGCAGCCTGGGAGGTTCAGGCCTCTCCTGTGGATCAGCTTCCCGCACAGGCCCCATGCTGACACATGAAAGATGTTAAGAATGAACAGCAAGAATAGGTTGTTCCCCTTAATTGTGTGTTCTTCATGCCCTGGATGTTGCAATCACTATGTCCAAAATGAGCCAGCAGAAGTGACTGGGATGCCAGCTAGAGGGTACTGCCATCCTGCCCAAAACTGAATGCAATGCTGGATGATCAGTCTCTATCCCTGCTTTTGTGCTGTACCACATGTGTAGACAAGGCATGTGGAGAACTGGTGCCTGCCGTGAAATCTGGAGACCTTAGGAGAGCAGAAGACCTTGACACTTGCACACTGCTGCCTGACCAACAGCCTCACAAACAGCCCAGAGTAAAAGCTGTTTGTATGACAGTCATTTCCCACAAATTCCCCACAGATCCAGAGCCTGCTGCACTGGTACAAAGGGGTCTGGCTAAAAGTCCATCAGCTACAGAAACAGAAGCAGAAACCTCAATCTCATGTTCAACCACTTAAAGAATCATGGACTCTTTGATTCTGTAATTACTGGACAGAGCCATCACTTTCTTCCCATTTTCCAGCCACCAATTAACTGGCAGCTAAATGCATCACAATAAAAACCCCTTTCTCTTAGTGATAGAGCAAAAATGAGAATGTAGACAATGTAATCATGTTAGAAATGGTATTCAATTAATAGTTAACTAAAAATTATTCAAAAGGTGATTCAGGGACTGAATAATAAACGGGAAATGGGCCAATAAAGCAAATGGACAAGCTAATGACTGCAGTGCAACAAAGTGAGCCCAATGACAATTTGATAAATTAATAGAAAGCTTCTAGGTGGGCTGACACATAAGGAGCAGAGGAAATAGGGAGGTATGGATAATTGACATTCTGAAATCAGAATACAGCTCTGTCAGGAAACAAAAGGAGGGCTTTGAGCAAGCAGAGCCTATGGAAATCAGACATCACCCTTTGACACTTCACAGAGCTCTGCAGGGATGTTTCAATCACATCCCTCTGACCAGTGCATCCAGCAGATGCTCGCTTTAAATACATGCAGGAAGTTTCTGATATGAAAAAAGACATATCCCAAATCTGAATAAGAACAGAAGCTGTCCAGAGGAACTGACAGGAATTAACACAGTTTAGAAAATGAGCATTTTGCTTTAAAACAAGCAGCACGGGCTAGCTGGGACTAGCTGCCCCACTGAAACAACTGCTGTTGTAGTCTCATGTTGTGGCCATGGAATACATGCTCAGTGCAAAAAGACAAAAATCACATTGTATCCATGAGTTAGTTGCCAAATTATGCTGTGCACACACAACATACCAGCCTTAAATCAGCCTTGTAAAGGAACATACAGAACTTCCACACCAGGCTACCATTCCTTATGACTTCCTTTTCAGAATCTCGTTATGGTGTTTGATCTCAGCCACATTTTCTTTGTCACCTATTGAGGAAACAATCCAATGTTTCACTCCCAGGCCAAAGTTATAAGCATCTGGAAATGGTTGAATGACAATATTAATTTTGCCTGAAAAACACCTTTGCTAAGTGAAGCCTTGATCTGCAATAGAAACACAAAAGTATAAAGGAACAACAACAGGGTGTATGCCATCATCCCTTTTCTCCAGGGGTTAGAAATTCCTCTTCTTCTGTCCCTCAGTTTTTCCATTTGCTCAGCTCCATTAAGATTGCAGCTACTTGAACACAGCCATCCCCTAGACTCCCCTCCATTGAAAAGCATTGCATTATATGAAACAATAACTCCAAACATTTTTTTTTTCACTGCAGTAAGGTGCCCCGAGCTGCTGGGGCACTATGACAGAGGAGTATAATCCCTTTCTTGTTCAGAGAGAGGAGGGGAAGGAAAGGCCCTGCTCCAGGCTCCAACTGACAGCAACAGAAAGTTAATAGGTGGCAGCACAAAACTTCCAAACCAGCAAAAAAAAAAAACCTGCAAAACCAGCAAAACCAGAAAGCCAGTTCCTCTCATATCATGATTCCTTCAGCCTGCCTATTACCTTTGAATAACAGAGGTCCTATTCATTGTGCTGGAGCAAAGCAGCCTTTGCACTGAGTGGTCCTTGCAGTAATACAGAGCAGTGAAGCATTTTGTGGCTTGGGAAACTGGTTGGTTTACTTATAATATGCTTATGTAGCCATAAATTCTCATCAGGAATTATCCTGAAATTGCAGCATGTTTTCCAGGGTCATCATGTTACATGAAATGTTCAGCCCTGCCTGGGGCAGGATAATATGTAAGAAACACAGATATGCCTCAAAGCAAAACAATAAAAGGAGGCTTTTTGCTGGCTCCCAGGATTCTTGGTGTCGTTGGGTTTTAGTACACATTCACTTTTAATACCTCATTTTATTCCTAAGGATATTTTAAAAGGTCTTTGAACACTTTCCAGAGGCCATTTCTTGCTTTTAAGTTATGTTTAAGATTCAACCCTCCTAAAACATGAGCATTATTTTTTAACTTTAAGAGTAATTTACCAGTGACACACTTGCAAATTTGGACTGGCAAGTTAAGGACTACATCTGGGAGTCCACAAAAGTCTTTCAGTGCTGAGCCACACAGCTTTCACTGTCTGCCTTAGGCTTTCCAGAAACCAAAAGTTTTCCTGAAGAGCCTCTTACCCAGCAATTTTACCAGGCACAAAGAGCAGATCAGACCTTTGTGGGTGCTGTTCTGCTGCAGAATTTTCTGCTTTTTCAGCACTGCAGTGCCAAGATCATAAACTCTGCTTTCAGTTCCTACCATTTACTTGATAATATATGTAATTTAATGGTACATAATCATAATTGTTTTCAAGTGAAACAGATTTTCCAGGGGGATTCAAGTTATGATCTTAGAGTTGAAAATTCCAGCTGAGACAGATGTGTATAATGCTGGGTTTGTTACCAGTGTAAAATTTTATAAGCAAGGTTCTGAGCACTTGGTGTGAACCAGGGCCTGGCATGAAGAATGAGAAAAGCCTAAAATCCAGCCTATGATCATGGCAGATCAGGGGAAGTCACAGGGCTCAAATCCACAGTTAGAAACCAGTCTCTTCTTCTGGTCCTAAAATCTGAGCAGCTGCTTCAAAAAGAGGTCTTCTTATAGTAGCTCAGCATCTCTGAAATTTGTACACATCTCAAAAAAGAAAGGGATGCAAAAATCCCCAGACAGTGAGAAATGGCTTAGCTGTGCTGTTCCTACTTATTAACTTCAATTCAATTGATAACACAAAACAAGCATGCTATGCAGAGCATCCTTCTCCCAGCTCAAACCAAAGGAATCCAAATACAGCCCATTGTTGAATGTACATGCTCTGACAAAAATTTAGTTTGCCACAAAAACAAGAATGTCACCTACCCACATAACACAGTAATAAATGTTTTTCCTGCCCTGTGTGTTTAAAAGCTGCAAAATACATAAGCACACACACACACACGCTAGTCCACAAGAAACAGCTCAGAGCTGTAGTTTCAGTTTCCATTTCTAGAGAAGGGTCAGGTAAGAATCTCTTTTCAGTCTGAACCATCACATCCTTCTGGTTTTTATCCCCAAGCTGGTTTTACCCCCAAGCTGGGGGTATCATGAGTATGCATCAAGAGTAGAATTGAGATGAGTGGAATCATACTCAGAAATATTTCCATGAATGTTCTTTGCAGAAGAATGAAATATCCTGCTACCCTGCTATCAACATGGAACACATGGAACAACATGAAAAAAAGCAAAATTAAATTGGACCTCTAATACAATTGGTAGAGTTGCTGCTGTCCATGGACTTCTGTAATAAGGTTTGATAGTGATGGTTTCAGAAAGTCAGGCCATCACCTTCTCAGAACTTAATAAAATAAAATTCTGGCAGTAGGAAACATATCTCAAGGAGATATTGTTGGAAAATGAGTGGGAATACCTGGGAGCTACAGTCAAAAGTGTAGTTGCTGAAGATGCAAACCAGACCCTAATCTTTATTTTATATAGATCTGTTTTGTTTCACATCATCCCCACAATCTGTTATATAAAAATATTCTCATGATGTGCAAGGCACTGCATGCTCCAAAACATCTCTTCCCTTTTCCCAAACCATATAGATGTGTTTTTGTGTCTCTCTATTTTACATTTCAATTCTGAGTAAGTAGATGTGCTCAGACAGTACCCATCTGAGCTGAAAACTACCTAAGCCTTTCCAAAAAAGGTTTCTAAATTGTGCTAGCTAAAACTCAATCTATTTTAAGCCTTCTCATTAGGACTGGTATTTGTCCTCTGCAGATCTGGGTTTTTTTGTATCACAGTTTTACTGTGGAGCAGACAGATTAGTTTACCAGCAATACCTGACTGGTGTGAAAACAAATAATACGGACTGGAATATTTTTGGGAAAATAAAGCAGATTTTCTTATCTCATTTCTGTGTTTCACTTAGGACATTCTTTCTTTTTATCCTTTTCCTGTGAACAACAAACACTGCAAAGATTACATGTTTTTATGCTTCATGATATGATCTCGAATTGATGTGCAGGAAGCGACAGCAGATCTATTTCAGCTCTCAAATTTCCATCTACTTTCATTTCCTGCAATCATACATCTGGGAGCAGAGATCACCACCAAGAACTTGGAAACACCCAATATATGATAAGGGAAAATTAAGGAAATGTTTCTAAAAAGTGCCAGATGCACATCTTTATCCAAACTTTTTCTCTCTAGCTGCTTCAGAGGGGAGTTCTGGGAGCACCCTTCCTCCTCAGGGGCTGCAGGGACACAGTTTCACCACAGAAAACCTCTGCAGAAGCTGCAGCAGGTACCGCAGGGCCCTCACTGCTGCAGTGCACCAGTGACACGAGCATCACACACGAGCATGAGGAGGGGACAGATGTCCGTCCCTTCTGCTGCTCCATCATTTCTTCCACTCCTTTGGGCACCTGTGCTGCTGTGTCCTCTCTGCTGCTGGAGCAGCATCACTGTGGCTACACTTCTGCAGCAGGTCCTTGAGTCACAAATAAAACAGCCCCACATGGCACCTGATGCCTTTTTGATGTTGCTGTGCTCAGGACATCTCCCAGGCTGGGGTTCCAAGCCAGGTGTTCCTTTCAACACTGAGGATCCTGGCAGGTCCCTTGCAGCTCAGCATGTTCTGTGATCCTGTGATTAATTAGCATTTGGGGGAGCCTTTTGCCAGCAGGTTTTCTGCAGCCACGGTCTATTTTCCACAGGAATATACGTGGGCTGTAAAGTGTCTTGCTGCTCTCAGGAGCGAGCTGGAGTCCAGCCCTGTAAGTATTTAATTACTCTCAATGGTTTTATGGCCTGGGGCAGCCTTGTGGCTAGCTACACTGGTGTGGGAGGCCCTGAGACACCGTGGGATACTGCATTTAAATGGAAGCAGTCCTTCCCTCAGTTTTAAAATAGGTACATCTAACAAAGCATTTCAGGCGCTTCAAACTACGTCTCCAGAACTGCAAACACACCCACATGCACTGGATGCTCACTTGAGTCTTTATCAGAATAAACCTGAAGTAAATAATATTTTATTACATGTCACACAGTAATAGCAAAATGTGTCAAATGCTCCCAGTCATTTCCCACAGCCATTAACACATGTGTCACACACATACACATATAAATGCTTGTATGAACACCCACATGTACAAGTTTCACTGTATTGTTGCTCTTTGAGCAAGTGCAGCTGCACATGAGTAAACCCTGACTTAGATACAAGAATTAACTTCACTGACAGTTTCTCTGGAAGTTTAGGAATTTATTTTTCCATAGCTCTTTTCTTCAAGGCATAAATAGGATAAAAAAAGAGCTGGCCTTGGATGGACAAGCAATTCCCTTTGCCAGACTCCGTTTAACCTTTTCTCTTCATCCACCAGGATCCTCCTTTTATTTCTCCAGGATCATTGCAACAGAAACTATTTCAAGTACACCCACTCAAATGGTTTGCACAGTCCTCATGGTTGTATGTGAAGGTGCTAATGATGAAGGCAAATAGGTTTGGTTTTTTTCCTCATTGAAATGGGCTCAAAGAGTCACTTACTTTGTCTCAACTTGGGAAAAAAACCAAAGAAGGAAGGGAAACAAAGAAGAGAGGCCACATTTTTAATCTAATCATTGGACCAGGCAAACAGGGTGGACACAGGACTGCACCTCTGCTTGGCAAGCTCTGCTCTGACACTGGACATGGATAAAGCACACTTCATTTTACAAGCATAATTTTTTATTTCAGGAGTTGGTTTTGGTTTGTTTGGTTTTGTGTTGTTTTTTTCAGATTCTTTCCAAGAATGCTGCAAGCCCACAAACTGACTTTTCAATCACTTTTTTGTGCTCTCCTCACGGAGGGTAACAGGCTTGTGGAGAAGGCTGCTGACAACTGTTGTATTGCTGAGCCAAACCTATTTATGCCAAGACAGATTTGTTCATTTCTTCTCCCCCTCCTTCTTCTCCCAGTATTCTCCTCTCTCAGACTTTTAATAAGGCAGAAAAGCAGTGATGCAAACGAACAGAGCCTCAGTATGACCATATGCACACCACCCCCAGATTCTGGATCCTGCAGAACAGCAGTTAATTTTGTGTGTCATATTTTATGTCACACTTATTAGCCTGAAGTGCAGTAATGCACATTTCCATTCACAAGAGAACCTCTTCTGAATAACAAGGCCATGAATGGGTAATAGTAAAAGTATATTCCATGTGCCAGGGACCATGCTAATTAGCAGACTTGGAAATCTCTGTCAAACGCTATAAAATGTTACAGTGTTTATATAAATGTTTAATAATGGAAATGATAACAAACTGAGTGGGGATGGCTTGGGGAAAACAGTCATTTGAGCAGTTTTCTGAGCATGAGTGATGAAACAAAAAAAGAAGCTTTCAAGTAAATGTTTAACCTGGCTGACACCTTTGAGTAAAGGCTTGTCTCAGCCTGCAGTTCAGCACTCTAACAGGTACAGCAGAAACACTGAGAGCTTGGTCTCTTTTGGGGTCACTGGCCCAGCAGATCCCCTTTCCCAGAGGGATCAGCAGCCCCTGCACTGCAGCAGGGAGACAGCAGACTCCCAGAAGTGCCTTTTCAGCCTTGGTGCTACTGTTGGACGCAGGACACCCCCCACCTCCCCAGGCATTGCTCTGAAACAAGAGCAGCCAGTCAGGGAATTAAGAGCAGGACACAACAGCAGCAAAGCCAGCATGCATTGACAAGGCTTCCAGAATCTCAGGTGTGGTCTTATGGTTTGCCTTTTATTAAACCCTGGCAGCTAAATACATGTTTTGATTTAAAAAATATGAATGCAAGTGTTTCAACAAATGAAACTAAAATAGATTTTATTGCAGACAAACAAACTGGAGGGCTCATAAACGAGGCCAAACCAAGGACAAGGTGATAGGAACCTCCTGCTCCACAATTCCAAAGACACTTTTCAGAAGGACACCATTATTTCAGCTGTTTCAAGTGGCACATCTGGGGTGACCTCAGCAGCAGAGCTTCAGTGACTGCAGCTCTGCTGAGCACCAGGTAGAAGTAATCTTGCCCCAGGCAGGGCTTTTTCATTATTGAACAAATTTTAGACTGTAATATTTAACATTTAAAACTTCTTTACTTGAAACTCCAAAGTCAAAATAAGAGTTTTGCACTAAACCAAAAGCAATTACATAATTCTTATGTACACACACAATAAATTCATAGTTCCATGCTTTGGGGGGATGTCTAAGTTCTGAGGATAAATGAAAGACAGCAAGCTTTCCTCGGGCAGCATTTCCACTTTTAGAGCCCAAACTAATGCTGTAAACATGGGTGTAGCAGAAAGCAAAGCATCTTGTAGCTCCTTGTGATCCCAAAAGGCTCCCTGGCCAGCCAGCAGGTTGTGCCAGCATTCCTCAGCTGCAGGGTTGAAGAGCTGCCCCCACTCAGGGGTGATCTGGCAGTGAGTTTTACCCTCTGACCTTTCAGTATATGCAGGCCTCTCCTTAGAGACAAGTCCCTTCCTCACAGCCCACTTTAGAGAATTTGCCCACAAATCACTGAGTATTTTTGTTAAATGCAGTCCCAGAAAGACCTGTTTGGGAGCAAACCCTGGCTCCCCACACTAGGTCCGGGAGAGGGGTGTTACACAGTGGAGCACAGCTTCCAGGACCCCATGGATGCTCTGAGAGTTTGCTTTTTGAAACACTGACAGCAGAAACAAAATGCAGCTGGATCTGTCCTCAGGAAAGCTGAGACCAGAGAGCCTGCCCCATCACCTCCCATCCCTGGGCACAGATCCCAGCATGGGGAACAGCATGGGGGCTGCAGCCTTGGAAAGCAGCAAGGAAATGAGTTACAGCAGCAAAGACCCCAGCACATCCCAAACTCTGCTTGTCACTGTGGTCAGAAACCCTGTTTTCTTGAGAGACATGGGAAAGGTTATGCTGGAGAATTAGAGAGCCCTCTTGATCCCCTTCCCTGTGCTTTTCCAAAACTGAGTCCTGCCCAGGTTTTACTGAGCCCGGGTCTATGGCTCACAAACCACAGCCCATGTGGGAGGTGATTTGGGAGCTCAGTGACCTGTTCACATCCTCGCCTCCTACCATAAACTGAAATCAATGTATAAATAGAAGCATTTGAAGGACAGACTCAGGAGGCTCCCCCAGGGTTGGAAACCAACATTCAGCTCTCCTGGAGTGCTCATACACAGGGCTATTAGGACCAGCTGAATCCCTGGACTAATGATGGATTACGTCTGTGCTTTCCTCCAAAGCAGGCAAAGCGTTGGAAAATGGAAATCTGAATCTTGACTGTCTCGCTGCAGTCAGCAAAGTGAGCTCTGGCACAGAACTGACAGGAAAGGGGGTATTAGCTGGGGGAAAGTAAATGGAAGAAATGTCCTTCAGCTTGGCCCCCTTTCAGGGGAACTGTAGGTTCTTCCCTTTGGTCCCCAGGTGAGCTTTAAACCTCCTGTTTGTGGCTGCTTCTTTAGGCTCAGCCTAGCTCAGCATCTCTGAGTTGCTACAGAGCCAAATGGCTGTGAAGTTTGGTATTTTTCCTTCCTGTGCACCACAGTGTCCATGTCCCTGACTCAGGATCTGCATCTTTTGTTCAAACACCTATCAAAACTAATTTTGGGAACATTTTATTTTTGTCTCTTCAGCTTAAAGTCATCAAATATAAAATGAGCAAATATTACCACACAGCTCGACTAATTTTCCTTCATCATGTAGTTGGCTCCTCAGCCAATTAGAATGTCAATTCTATTAATTCCAAATAATTTCCCCCCCTCTATTTTGCTTGATTTATTGCACATTGCCCTATGAAAGATACTAACAACATGATTTTCATTTTTCACTGCCTAACTCAAGCACAGAATTGCTGCATACAGATTTCGAAAGACTGTCTCTTACTGAGTCCTGGTCCACCACAAAATGGTTCAAATTCTCCTTTATCACTGACAACTGTTTATTATTTCTACTATCTCTGATTCCCACTGTACAGAGACCAGAAAGGAGTCACTCATTCTGGCAATAAAAGGGGCTCTTGAAGTGATCCCACAGCACAGTAATACACTGGTGAGTTTAGTACATCTTTTTTAAGCCAGACCTAAATTTTAAGTCGTAACTCATCTGTCTGCTTCTTTCAAACATCCTAGGGATAAAGAGAACAATTCAGGCTTACAACACAATAGACTCGATGAGTCTGGATCTGCAAATCTGAAGGAGGAAAAGAGAATGGAAGAAAAGTCTCCAAGCCCAGTATTGTGTGGTGAAGATATCCCATGGAGATATGTAAAATTTGAAGCGTACAATTAATAATAATACTTTTCAAAGACGTGCCAAGATATACTTAATGACCATTTTTAAAGTACTTGGAAACCCTCAGAATGCAAATGAACCTAAATGCAAGACAGCTAATGAAGCACAACGAAGTCCTGATGACAGGAACAGAAAATCATGAGCCTCTAAAAAATACAAAAGAAAACATTACAAAAAAACAATGTTGGATGAATCTTTAGTCCAGACACTCTAATGTACACTGTCCAGATGCATTAGATTATGAAACCTCTTCAGAGAGCCTATTTTTACTCTGCTTCTAGCCCCTTTCTCCCACATCTTAAAACCACATAGCTGTGTGCTGTGTGTTATCAGACCTGCTCTATTAGCAATTAAACCAGGCTGCACACCCTCGGACAGGGAATCACTGGCAGGGCTGCAGCGTGTGCTGGCAGCCAGTGCAGCAGAGCTGAAAGCACACTTGGGTCCTTGTCACCTCAGAGCATCCACGGAGCGCGACGGAGCGAAAACTGCCGCCTACAGATGGGCCCGAGGGAGCATGGGGCCTCCTCCAGGTACCACAGCACAAAGAATTAACAAACAACAGCACCAAAGGCCAGGGGTTTGTCCCCAGCAGGCCAAGAGCTGCTGCATGGGCTCAGGCTGTTGTGTTTCCCATTAAGTGAACAGCCTGGGCTCTGGAATAACCTTGGGTTATTCTGGTTCTTTCCCACAATGTCCCACTGCTCCTATGGCCCCGCTTGTGCCAGTGGATGCTGGAGCTCTGAGGGAGCAGCACAGTCTCAGCCAAAGCTGGGGACTCACACGGTGACCAGAGCAGCCCCAGGCTCACAAAATTGCTCTGGGACAAGGGCAGGACAAGAAATGACACTGCCAGAACTCTGCTTCTGAAAAACACTCCCTCCCTTCCCCCACGGGGAAGAAAAGCCATGTGTTGACAACAGGCCCAAAGCTTTCCTCACGGAGAAGCACTAAATAAAAGGGTTTTTAATGCTAAGTTGTTTGCAGAAGCCATCACAAACCACAGAGCTGGAAGCCAAAAGGTGAAAGGCTGATGTCTCCCGAGTCCAGGAGTGCCTGAACCTGGTGTTTGTTCACTCCTGTAGCTATCTAAATGTCACAACAACAGCTTCCTCCTGTTTCTTCCTGTTCTTTAGCCATGAGCTGCAGACAAAAAGGGCTGGGAAAATGACCATGGAGGCTTGGAGCAAAACTCAGCAAGGTGCAAAGAAGGTGAAGATCTCTGAGCAATCCAAGGGAGTCACAAGAGAAGATTCCTGCTTAGTTTATAAAGTTCTGCTATGACTACAAAAGGCCATACCCTTCTAAAAAGAGCCTGCAATCAGCTCCAAAGCTGACAAGTACCAGAGATAAGTGTGACAAGAAAGCTCTTTGCTACTGAGAAAGGCAAGATTCATAACTCACACAGTGTGCAGGTAGTTGGCTCCTGTGCTAGAATTCAGCCCATGAAATCCACTTCCTGCCAATCTCAATTGTGCTGCTGCCCCTTGAGAGGTGCCAGCTGGAAGCTGAGACCGAGTTTTGCAGATAACATTACTTGGTTGCTACCAAACTCCAGTTGCTGTTTTATATATTTACTCACTTAATTCAAGGTTAAACTGCTAACTCCAGGACAAAAACCCTGCACCAATTGCTTGCCACATGTGAGACTGACAGCAGCTAACTGCACGGATGGAAAGACAATCAGTCTTCATTTTAACGCTGTGCTAGTGGATGACAGCCACAGCTGTTCTGGGCAAGGCAGACTGTGCAGAGCACAGAACGCAGCCCACTGCAGGGAGAGACAGACCTGAACCACAGCTCCACAGAACCTGCCTTCTCCTCTTTCTGGGGTGGGAGATCATCACCTAAAACTCAGATCTGCAGCTGGGCTTCAGATCACGCTCAGTGAGATACAGACTAATTTTTTTAACTCTTATTTTCAGTCTGGAAAGGGCAGGGAGAATTTCACAAGATCAGTTTGTCTCAGTATTTTTTTTTTCCAATTTTAGCTGACCACATGAGTACAAACATATGAAGGTTCAGCAAAATCAAAACTGAATCCATATCTTAAACTTGGCTGCATGTTGCAACTGAATTTTAACATTATCTCCTAGTCTAAACTCCTTGTCCAAGACCCTCCCCTTGAAAGCTTGGCTTTTTCTGAAGGCCTCAGTTATCCACTTAACTGGAGGGGCTGGTGGGGAAATGGGAGGAAAAAATCTAAACTTTTTAGGTTTATCAATCAGATGATTTCCATCTACTTTGTACTATTAAAAATCTGGAGTAACTCCCCTTAAATCAAAGGAGTAGCGCCAGGACAAACTGCCAAAAGGAGTTATCAGATAGAAGATAAATTCAAGTTCCCTTAATTCAATGTCATCTTTGTGTTTTCCTTTAAGACAAATTCTGGCTATTAAAATTCCATTAATTCTGAATCACTTAGATAGAGGGATAGGGAGAAACCTTCAGGTGTCCTGAATGTGGCATTACTGATGCACAAAGAAATACTAATTCTAATCTCTTTTAGCAGATGTGAGCCAGGATAAAAAGATCTTCTGATTGAACTCTCCCTTCTAAAACTCTAGCTCAGACATGGGCCATCAGAAAGGCCTTGTTGAAGAATTACTTACAGGGAATCACCAGGATTATTTTAAGGGAGTTCCCCAGTGGATATGGAGAGCAGCTTTGTTTCCAGTGCATTGGTGGTCTCTGTGAAATTCTTTTACAAAACTCCTCCTTCCTTTGGGAGGAGCAAAAATTCATTGGTGAGATAGGCAGCAATCAATGAAGGTGGCAAAGACGCACCAAGATTTACTTCAAGAGATGGCAAATCCGTCTCTAGATTCTGAAAAGATTGAGTTGCTGATTCATGTTCAAGCATAAACTGGGAAATTTAATCAGAGCCTTCCATAATATTTCTTTTTTTTCTGTGAGATACCACAAACAAAAAGGAATACAGTGAATTCAGCACATGTGATTTAGAAGGGAAGCCTTGCAGGGTGGGAGTTTGGGCTGAGAGGCAAGAGGTCATGCAAACTGAGCTATCCCTGAACCTCTCTGGATTTACAGGACACCAATGCTGAAGAGCAGATATGCATTATTTTTTGCTTTAATGTGCAAGTGTGTGCAACACAGATCAGGCTAGAAGAGAATGAAGGTTACTGTTTTGTGGGCAAGAAAAAGTAAAAAGTAGAATGAGGAAAGACAAGACTCAAGTTAAAATTTTAATAAGGAGCATTTAGAAGCATCTTCTGAAAAGCCAGTGAATCTTTAATGCAAAAATTGCTTCGAAAAGGCAATTATCCCAAAAAGAAATTACTCTGCTCTGCAGAGGGACAAAATTTAATAATTAAAGTGCACACTGAGAGATTTTACTGCTATTTTAAGTACCTTCCTAGTTCAACCCAACTATGAAGATTCAATTGTTGCCTCCCTTATGTAAGGCCAGCAGGCAGTTCAAGCTAAACCTCCTGTAAACCAGTCTGCTGTAGAAATGTGACTGCCTTTGGCAATCACAGACAGAAGCAGATTCTCTGGGAAGACAAGGGGCATTGTTTTAGGGAGAATGATGCAAAGAAGTAACTTTTAAAAATAAAAACACCCAGTTAATCTACAGGATGAAGGCATTAGTGTGATGTAAAGCCCAGCTGCCTCACATTTCCTGAGCTCAGGGCTTCACTTGCCATCTTTCAAGGGGTAGAGGGCCTGGCTCCCTGTGGTGATAGTATTATGATGGTACCTAGGAAGAGACACTTCATTTGCAGTCTCAAAAACAGCAATGGAAGAACCAAGAATCCAACACAGTGATCACCTCCTCTTATTCCTTTCACATTGCTCTCCTGAAGGCGTTAATAGACTATAAACTCATCCCCCTTACATCCTCTCCTCCCTAATTGAATGACCTGGGGTAGGATACCATGGTAAGGTGCTGGCAAAGGAACTGACATTCATCCACAGAAGGGCCCGGTGCAAGTCCTCCTCACTCACCCAGGTGCACTGCTGCACAGGCTGGGGGTGCAAAACAAGCACCCACCAAACAAATCAGTGTCAAACACCACAGAGCTTTGCTGATGCCTTCACTTTTCTGCTTGTTCCCTCTGCTCCCCTCACTCTGCCTCATCGGTGAGGGGGAAACCTAAAACCAAATGGCAGCAGAGGTTTGTGACTGGTGTGGAAAGCACTGAGTGTGTCTCAAATGGGACATTTTCAACCTAGCACATGCCTGAAACTATGGGGATTTTGGAAGGAATTTTGACTAAGTTAGAGATGGGACCTCTGAGTGTTTTTGATGATGCAGTTGATTTTCTTATCTTCTACATAGGCAGGAAGGGTGAGTTCGGCGCACATCTTTACTGCAGGGTTCAGAAGGTCACAAGACCCCTAGTTACAAGACCTTTTAAGGATTTATTGACCAATAAAACACTGCCAACAAGGATATTTATGTTTTTGACCCAATCCTTAAAATATTTTGTCTTATACACTCATGCTACAGTGTCAGCTTTCTTAGCCAATCATGTTATGACACAAACCTCCAGCACTGCATTCTAAACTTCTTGTTTACCTTCATAACTCCTTTTATTTTTATATCTTAAACTCAAAAACTCTAAACTTTCTTCTTCTTAACTTAACGTGTCTCTGCTCTAAACTATAAATCCACATTCTTCTTTCTAGCACCTAAGTTTGGAAGCCTTTTCCAAGGTCTCAAATCAAATCCTGTGTTTAATTCTGAGCTTGGGCTTACAGGCCCAAAGTTCTGAGAACTCCCTGCATTTCAGATTCCAACATGAAACAAGAAAAACAAGGGGTGCAGCAAAGTGCCTCTAGGGCAGCAGAGGCTTCCAGGCAGCACTGGGGAGTGTTTGTCCCCTCAGGATATGGAGGAAAGAGGCTGAATTTATATATTTTTCCACATAGACAAGGCCGGAAAGACTCCACAGTTGAGGATCTGCCAGGTTGTCTTAGGGCACAGGAGTTGAAAAGACTAATAGACAGCAAAGACATAAAATATCTAAACTCTCTTTCCTTACTCTGACTTGCAGGATACATTATACTTCCAAAATAACAGTAGAATTACTATAATTTTTGAAGCAATCCTTTTTTAGGTAATAATAATTTTAAAAAAGGTAATGTGATCTTGAAAACATATGCACAGTTGACCAAACAGAAAAATACTGCTCAAATGTCCAGGCTTCTTTCCTTTCCCTTCCCCTGTCCTTCTTTTTATTTACATGCTCTACACAAATATCCATTCAATGCTGAAAATTCCAGAGGTTTTTCACTTATTCAGAAAAGAGGGTTTGTTGCTGTGCTCAGAGAGTGGGGCTTTTTGTGATGTATTTTATTTTTGACAGTTTTGTTTTTTTTCGTGGATGTTCAGGAAAGGGTTGCTGGCTATGACCATGGCTGTCCATTCAAAGATTGGTGTCTGTGTGAGATTTAACCAGCAGCAGTGAGTACTCTAGGACTTTTTCTGAGACATTCAAGAGGTTGGTTGGAGCTCTCCAGCTGCACCAGAATTCTGCTGTCCTGTCTAAACCTGCCTATGAAACTTTAAAATCATATATTAATTTGAAATACGATTCAGTGCTTTCAGAAACCAAGGTAACTTTCCCTTCTCTCACATCTCCTCAGCACAGTTCAGGTTGAGTGGAAAGGGCTCAGGAGAAGGAAAAAATGTTTATTTTTAGCTGCATGTGACTGAGAGGTACTGCAGGAGAAATCAGAAAGACACACCAGAGGAACATATCAGGGAGTCGCGTCTCCTCAATTTGGTGATTCAATCCAAGCAAGCAGACTTTTCCCGCACAAAAGGAGGTGTGGAAGAAGAGGAGGATCAAGAAAAGTCTGGGACCATGAGCAGCTGGTTTCTATTCCCTGAGGAAGAAGAGGGTGGCTCCAGGAGAGGGTCTCAGGTGATGTAGTGACTGTCAGTACAAGAGTGAGAGGGGAGGGTGCTGCTAAAACACACTGTGGTTGCCATGTCTGAGGCATCTTGTTTCCCTGACATCTGATTCTCAAATGGAAACCATCAAAAATACCGGAAACAAATGCAGAATAGATAGGGAACTGAAAGCAAACACTGAAGAAAAGCTTTAAGTAGGAGAAAGAAAAATACTGAAGAGCATTAACAAAAGACAGCAGCAATCATGTAGTTTCACACCACTTTCTACACAACGATTTTAGTTAAATTGCATTTGGTTTTGCTTTGGTCTGTGCTTTGAATTAATTCCACTCTTGCCAAATATTTTCATCCTATTTATTGAAGCAACCCACAACCCCAAACCAGGGGAAAGCTGAGCAGATCAGTAATTAAAAGGAAAGGTGTGTACTCGGGGCTAGACGGTGCCTGGAGGAGGAGGCTCGGATGGAAACTGTCTGCAGAAAGGAAGAGCAAAGGTGAGCTGATACTGTTTTGGGCAGTAGGTATAAGCCAAGAAGGTCTGGAGCCAGTAGTAGAACCTCCTGGGTTCAGGAGTCAGGATTTCAGGATTTCATTTTTTTGTTTTCAGTCTTTAGGGTTTTTTCCCTGCATATTGATATGGTGCTTCCTTCCCCTTAAGGGTGAGTTGTCACAGATCCTAACCTTCATTTTAGGCCAATATATAGCAAAGCAGCACTCTCAGAGGAATGATATCAATGGCAACAGAGAAAAACTCACTGACAGCAGCTGGGCAGGGTCTGGGAGCAGTGGGAACAACTCCTCTCTGCAGGCAGCCCTGGCAGGGCTTGTGCTACACCCAGCTGCAACTGGGTTTGTGCCAGCCCCTGACAGTACTGACCAAAAAGGACACCCAGCACCCAGATTCAGGCTTTGGCTCTGTCCCTGCTCCCCCTGAAAGCCAGATCAGCTGGTCCCCTCCCAGAGGTGGAGTTAAGCTGAGCTGTACCTTCAGGAGAGCCACAAGCCAGCTGAGACTCATCACCACGGAGAGCTGCCAAGTTCCAGGAGATTTCCCAGGGAGAAGGGCCATGGGGGCCTTCAGGCACCACAGACTTCCCCATTCCCTCCAGCCAGGAGGGACAATCAGGATGTGCCACTGTTTTCCCTCCCATCCTACACCTCAAAGCCCCTCTGGAGAAGGAAATCCTCACACCCGAAGCACATCTGTGCAAAGCACTGGCAGGGCAGGGAGGTGTCTGGGCCTGGCTCAGGTCACAGCCCCTGCAGATCTCTGGGAAGGGGAAATGCTCCCATCCTCCCAGGGACAAACCTACAGAGCACTCCAATTAAATGTAAGATGGTAAATTACTCCCATAGCTGGCCCTGCATTTCCCCCCTCAGCTCTCTGGGTATTGTTCAGAAGCTGTCAGATAATTAAGCACAAAGGCTAAGATAACATAATTTGAATAACTGCTAATGAAACACTCTGCAATTATTTCTGAATGTGTTATCTGTCTTCCCTCTCTCACATGGTAGCTGTGATTGCCTCTCACAGAAATCTCCAGGCAGGTGATGATACGCCAGAAGTGCACACTGTTCACTTCCATCTCTCCTTCTCTCACCCAAAAACCTCTCAATACACCTCTCACTCCCTCTGTCAGAGGAGATTTCTGCCTGTGTCTCCACACAAAGCCCACTCCCCATGAGAGCAGCCCCTTTTTGCTCCTCTCTCACTTCCATTCCACACCTGCCCTGTACCACTGTGTGGAACAGATCAAATTTTGCATAGGAAATCCCTGTGTGAAAGGAAAAGGAGAAAAGATTAGGAGCAGGAGCTGCCACTCTCACCCCATCATCTGTGGACATGCAGAAGAAGCAAAGCTGGCTCAAGAATTTATGAGAAGCAGCACAATTTTCTTCCTTAATGATGAGGATGATCACAGGAGCTCATGGTCTGACACCTTTGTTTCCAGCCTTTCCCTTCAAGGAAGCAGCAGTTCCAAAAAACTTCTGTGGGTAAAATTATCCCCTTTGCTGAAGCACCTGCACTCTTGTGCAAAGACAACAGTCACTTCCCTGAAAAGAAGCTGTGATTTATAGCTGCACTCCTGAATTTTTCACTGAATTTAATTTGAGCTCAGTGTGATAAAATCCTTGCCCACTGAGACAACAACATAATTTACAAAACATAACTCGGGTGTTTATTTATAACAGCTTCAAAAATATTTCACCCACAGCTTTATGGCTTGTCTGGCAAAGTGAGGACTTGACCAGCTGGAAAAGGAATTATCAGGAAGCTCTGTATAAAACCACCTTCCTGACCTGTTTAAGGTATTCAAATCAATTACTGATAGGAGTAAAGTTTGGACAGGTGACATCAGCACAAGAAACTAATCTCCAACCTGTCTGGAGGCAGAGAGGTCAGGAAACACCCAGGAGAGGGTGATGTCCAGTGCCAGCTCAGTGGAAAGATTGTGCTGTAAAAAAGGCAGGTACAGCACTGAGGGATGCTGTGCTCAACACTTCCAAAAAGCAGGAGATGTTGCAGGTACAATCCTTGCACAGGAAAGTCACAGATCAGGGCAGAGTATTTTTAACTGAGCTTGTAAGTTAGATTTGTGGGGGCTTTTATTCTTTGGTGATGCCTTTTTTTTTTTTCTCCCCCAGAACTTCCTGCTCTCTGGAAGGCAAAAGAAGTGGGAAGTGTAGTAAGAGTGGTGGGAGAATGACAGGAGGCAGACAGAACTGACACAAATTTCTGCTATCATCCTTGGAAACACAGGAGAGACTGACTGGAAAAGTAGCTGAATTTAAATGAGAGGATATGTTGTAAGCTGACAGCTCTAAATCAGAGTAGGAAGCATATCTAGAACTCCATATGAGGCAGTAGGGTTTGATTCTGTAGCATCCACTTTACTGGACTCTGCTGGATCTCAGGTTCCAACATGATCTACAGTTTATGTGGAGCTGTTAGATCCATCTTTATAGAGTTACCACCTGGTCTCTAGTCCGTTGCCTGTAGTAAATGAAAATATTGACAAAGGCTTCACTAGCCCTGGTTTCCTACTTCATGGCAGGTCAGGAAGGCTTTTCTATTCCTCTAAAGTGAATTTAGAACTGCTTGGATAATAAAGCCTACATCTGAGCAAAGGACCCTCACTGGATGCAAGAAGATTCCACAGCACACACAATCCAAATGATGGGATAATATCCCAAGTAATATGAAACAAAAGAGGGCTCACATGTCTGTAGTGTTTTGCTACAAGACCCTGAGAAACAGTCATGTACAAATTCACAGACTCCCTAAAAATCAGCTCAAATGTTCCCCTCCAAAACCATTCACTTAGTTGGAGAGAAAGGTGTGACTGCACACTATAAAGACAGTGCAGTGCAGCAGAGTTTTCCTCATGGACTGCAAAATGAACCCATCCCAACTCCTCCCACAAGTGGAAAATGACATAACTGTAAGCTGAACGGAGCAGTGGGACACTTGTCCTAGGAAGGAGTTACCTTGGATGGATATCAGTCAGCTGAAAGACAATTTGCCCAGAGGGAAGGGATTGGCTTGGAGAGTCACCAGAGGTAAAACTTTCTGGTCTACAGGAAGCATGAACTCATTGGGTGGTGCAAAATAATAAACCATAAATGATAAACCAGAGGAGGGTATTAAGTGTGATAAATGCTCTCACAATCTCCACAGCACTTGATGCCTTGGTCCTGCTGCCCCATGCTGGAGCAAGGAGTGAAACCCTGTACTTCCCCAGGCTAATCTGTTACCTCTAAAACACATTTGGAAAAAAACAATTGCCATTCATTAAAAAAATGTTTTGTCTTAACACTCACTTTTCAATGTAAAGCAAAATGCAGAAAGTTATAATATTAATACATTTCAAGCAGTCAGAAAAAAAAAGTCAGCCTTCCTAGGCCACCATATCTGCATTATCAGCATCTCCATCTTCCTGGCTCTCCACCACCCAGCTCCCAAAGGCAAGTCCTGGTCACACCTGGGATGCAAAGCATGCCAAAGATGTACATTTAGAAGCTTCAAAGGAAAATGAAAGAGGTCCTAAGATGAAATAGAAACCCTGAAGAATGGATAATACATGCATAAAAAGCTGATAATTCCCTGAGTAGATAATTGGTTTCATTAAAAGATAAATATCCCTCTCTCCTAATGACATTACTGTTGATATTACTCCATTGATAACATCCAGCCCAACATAACCCCTTTTTATGACTGCAGAGTCATGTTCTGCTTTCCAAAAGAGCCTCTGCCTTGAAGAAAGATCAAAGAACTTTATTCATGACCTGAGCTCTTCAGCCATCAGCCAGTACTTTTCAGCACAGCCCCTAAGTGATGGGTAGCTACATCCCATCACAAAGAACCAGAAAAATAATTTGCATCAGAAAGAATTAGTGTTCAAAAATGGATACATGTTTAGAACAAAAGAGAATGGAAAGAAAAGAGTGTAAAATATTTATTCCCCCCTGCTGCTAACACTAGGCAGGAAAAATGGCTGAAAACTGTTTCTTTATTTTATTTCTTACCTTCTCAAGTGATGTGAAAAATCACTCCACTTCAGAAAAGAGCCCAAGATGTGCAGAGCCGTGGAATATTTTGGGAGAAGAACCCAAGCAGACTAATGTGTCTCTATGGAATTTTAAAATCAGAGAAGAATACTTGTGATATCATGAATATATCAACTATTTTAAATACTGGGCAAATACTAACTCTGTTTTCACGAGATGTATTTTCTCTGCTGTTATAAAAGGAGGATCACACCATGGTAATATGATATTCCCTTTATAACTATGATTGATCCTCCTTTTATCATAACTGAAAAATTATCTGTAATAAAAACATACACAATCTGCCTCTTGTGCATTAAGAAAGCTCATTCACGATCATAATTTGAATCATAATTTGAGTTGCACTCCTCCAGAAGATGGCTTTGTTGGGGGAGGTTAGCCAGCCCCAGGCAGGGAGCAGAACACACAGCACATACACAGAATTGTTTTATCCATATTCCCCTGGACTCAAAACCCCAGGAGGAAAACAAGGCAGCACTTGGGGGTAGCATCTCATTCCAAAGGAGACTGACAGTCACAAGGCCTTGTTATGATCTTAACTGACTCTCCCAATTGAAAATTCCTAGAAAGATCACACAACACTCTGGATTGACAGCTGCTGGGATGATGGACAGGAAAGGAGAAAGTCTGGATCCCACTGCTGCAAAACTGGGTACCTTTGCTGCTTTGGATGTACAAGAACCCACAAGAAAAGGTATTCCCCTCAAAAACACTCCAAAGTTTCCCCTGATCAACACAAATATTTCCTCTGCTTTTACACAGTGTCAACAGGACTAAAATGTGAACTCAGTCTGTTTTTTGTAAGGGTTTGCTTGCTTTTCCTGAGTTGTTTTTTTTTTCCTTTTTTATCCCTATAAGAAAGCCTCCCAGCCTTATTCAGCCCTTATGTTTCCTGTCCTAAATTCATGCTTGACATGTTTCAAGATGAAAACATTAGTGCAGTGAGAGTGGAATGAGTGTTGCCACATTATCATCAAGTAATAACTTGATCAGCTCACAAAATAACCTAAAATCTAACTCAGCTCCAGCCACAGAGGCTTGTGCTGTGCATTCTGTGCAAACATTCCAGTGCCTCTCCAGCTGCTGAAGGGTTGAACAATCACCACAAAAAGCACATTTGCAGAAAGTTGGTTTCAGAAGCATCCTACAGCTTCTGGTTCTTGCAGCACTCTGCTACAGGTTGACCAGAAATCTGATGTTCTCCAAGTTTGGATGGTTTTGAAATGATCTGGATGTTCTGAGATTGCCACTGAAGAAGCCCCACAGGCCATTCCCAGCCTCTGCATAATGAAAGCAATGCACCTGCTCCACAGCAATTTCCTCAGCTACAGAGCAGGACAGACACAGATGTGGCACTTTCCTGTCCCAGCAGCCCTGTCTGGGGACAGTTTGGAGCCTGCCACACTTGCTGGCAGTTGTCCTGCCCGTAAAGCTCAGCAAAAAAACGTTAGGCAGCAAAAAATTCCAGCAATTCTTTCCCTCCAGTTACAAGAAACTTGCTTCCAATTTGTTGTCCATCCGTTGCTAATTTCATTATCATTTCACACATGTTAATGAGACACATGCTGGTCACATGACCTCCCCTTTCCCTCTGGGGCCTAATGAATTATATATCATGAATAATTAAGGGCAGTTTGTTTTGGCATACAAATTCATTAGTGTTTTAATATAAAAATGCACAAAAGGGGAATTAATGTTTCATGACAACTAAAATAACCCTTTCTGCTGAAAATGTGGCCACATTGAGACCATTTGCTTATGCTTTTTTTCTTTCTAATTAAGTCAGAATTTAAAGATCTCCAGACCACACCACTAAGGAATAGCTGACTATTTTAAAAGCTATAGTGTGCAGCTTTTGGCAGGTTTCCTCCAGATCTCATAACACTTCCTGATGCTCTGGCATGACTGACATGAGTTTCTCTCCCTATGAGTGCAGAGATTTCTCCCCCTCCAACAATTCACTATCAACATTTGAAGAGGGAGCTGTAGCTTTCAGTTTGAATGCCACATCAAACAAGCTGATAAGGCTGTCATTTTTTATTTTTAAGCTGTAATTCAAGTGCAGACTTATATGGCTGTATCAAGAATCTCTTTTCATCTTTCTCTTTGGCATCTAAGAAATCAGCTGGGCTCCTCAGATTTTTCAGAGGAAAATAGAAAAGTGAGAAATCAACTGGAAAATCTTTGTTTTAGGTGCAGATGATGACATTGCTTTTTTAACCTTTTCATGCCTGCTATAAAGATCTTTTAATACTCCTCTAAGGCATGGCACACTCTCCAGGAACATACCCTGGTACACAGCCAGCATTCTGCCAGCCCAGCACATCATGATCAGCCCAACTGGTTTGGATATGAACGACCCCACAGCAAAGAGTGGCCAAAATTCAGTCTGATGTATGACTGGAAAATGAGAAAGACTCAGATGTTTTCCATGGAAATCAGGGGTAAAATCTAAACTTTTTTTTTTGTACTCTTGGAGGGGGACATCCATTCTGCAGCTTTCCTGGCCTTGAATTCTAGATATTTTAGCATTTTCTGAGAAATACAGAACCAGTCAGACAGAAAGGCACCTCAGAAGACCAGTAGTGAGGCCATGTGCTCCCAGCCCTTGCCAATCACCTGGAAGTGCTGAAGCACTAAAATGCTTCAGGACATGATGTTTTTGAAAGCATGAGCAGTGACAAGTTTTTGATACAGCTTCATGAAGACATACTGTCAGTTTTAAAAGAGCTCTCATAACTGCTCTTCACAACATACAAGTGCCTTCCTACTCTGCAGTGAGCAGATTAAATTTGAAAGGCTGGGTTCAAGTGTGCAGGACTTGTCCTTTGCTACCTCTGTAAAACATTTCCTGGTTCTGAATGAATTCTGGCTGAGCTGAGGCCTCCCTCAAGGAAGGTTCAGCACTTTCAGGCCAGCAGCTGGGTTTTCCCTGGGCTCCCTGTGCCCTGAGTACCCCTGGCTCCCTCTCCTGTGACCATTTTCCCCCTGGGGCTTTGGGACTGCTGCAGGATCATCCCTCTCATGCTGTAGGGCCACTTGGACAGCAAGGAGGCTGGAAGAAGTGGGCTCCCCAGGATGAACAAAAATCAAAATTCTGGGTGACAGGAGTGGCAATAGAGGAAGCAATTTGGGACAGAACTGAAGAAAGCTCTGATTTCTTCAGCTGGAAATAAGAGATCTTTGGGCATGAAGGCTGGAAATGGGATCAAAGCACATTAGGGAAAGCTGCATCACCTTTTCTGAGTTATTGAGGAAGGAGTAAGGGTGGGTGAAGTCAAACACTGAAGTGCTCTAAGCAATGTCAATACACATCTATCTCCCACTAGAATTCCTGCAGAAGGATCCAGGTCCTGCCAGTAAATCTCATATATCTAAAAGAAAAATGATGTAACTATGTTATAGCACATAGCATGTCCTAACTTTGGCCAAATACACTAAAAAAAGGTATTCATATTCCCCTTCATGGACAATAGTGAAAAATCTGGCCTGATACTAATCCCAGTTCTTCTCTTTATAAATGGAGGGGAAAGGAAAAAAAAAAAATCAGATTAATCAATCGCTAAATTGTCCCATTCTCCCATTGACTGTAAAGGAAAAGAGGATTAATAACTAAAATATAATTGATCTAGATTGAGAAATATTTTACTACCAACCACTCTAGAACCAGTCTGTACTTTCACTTCCTTTGTTCTACTATTTGATTTCCCATCAAAATCACAGCATAAAGTTTGAGCACGTGTTTTTAAATGATGGTATAATTTATTTAGAATCAGGCTACTTGTATGGTAAACTGTGAACAGAAAAGATTAAATGAATACTGTTGGACAGACTGAGGAAAACAAAAATTAGGTAGAAACACAGAAAAAGCATCAAAATGTTCAGAGAAAAATTCTGCTACTTAAAAGTTACAGAAAATGGATGATAATGCTCTATCATCAAATCACATATTACTTACATGGTACAGAGGGACTGTGAAAATCAAGATGCTATTGGGATGTACATAACAAAAAAAAAAATCTTATAAAAAAAAGATAGCAATCACTTTAAGAAGTAAATGGAGTAAGAGAAAAAAAGAACTGTCAGAAGCCTTTAATGAAATCTTTTACCTTCTGCAAGTCCTTGGATATAAACCCTGACCTCTCAGTAGCTGCAAAGGAGACAGAAAGAACAAGGCAGAGTAAAATAATCAGGTGGCCAGAGAAATAGAACTTTAGAACTTTTAGACTTTTATGTTTCTAATTATGGAAGGAAAAATCAGCTACCAAATGGGGTTTGTGTCGTGGAGGATGTGAATCCAGAGACAGAAATGTTTGTGAGGACAGTATGTTGGTCCCGTACACGAAGCAGCTGTCAACGAGCCTGAGCTGATGTTCACATCTGCAGTGCAAAGCCACAAATGCATCAGGAGACCAGGGACCCTGAACAGAAGACAAGTTCAAGGTCATCCAAGCAGCAGAGCAGAAATAGTAAAGCTAAAATCTCTCATAGATTGACAAGCTCATCCACAAGGTTTATTCAATTGATAACACTTAAAACCTATGAAGTACATGCTAATGCACTGGCTTGTGAGTTAATGAGCCAGGACATTGCTCTGGATAGACTCAGAACAACCTGGCAGAGGTTCCTAAGCCATGATGGTTTTCTAAGATTCATGTGCCAGATGCCTGGAGTGTCAAGCCAGGTAATCTTGCTGGTTCTTTGAGCTTTTAAAAGCTTCATTTCTTTTGCACAGTGGCAGTTTGTAATTTCTGAGAATCAACCTTTTTCTTTCCATTTCTGATTCTGTGTAGTTGTTTAGCTCTGTTTTGGCTCACTACCTTGCAGCCTTCCTATGCTCAGATTTTTTTCTCTGATAAAAAATGCATAATTTTTCAATAATGTACTTCTTTGTGCAGTTAGGGAGAGTGATGCTGTACTGCAGTTTGTCTTCCAGACCTTGCAGTGGGTTTCTTTCCATGCTTCTCTAAGCCTTCCCCTGCATGGATTTTAATTTAATGAAGCTGAGAGCAGAGGAGCAGAATCCCCTCCCTCTACCTGTTTTTGGGGCAGCTTCCTGGAGTCCTCCAGAGCCCCTTCTATATCCATGGATTTATAACTGCTGTGGAGAGGGAGGAAAGGCAAATGGCTCCCCATAACATCAGAGATGTTACCTCCAGCCTCACTCCTGTACCAGATGTAGAAAATCTCCCAGACATTCTTCTCAGCTCGAAGAGAGCACCAGCCAGGAGACACTGCCAGATGCAGAAAGTTTTAAGGCCAACTGATGGTGCTGGATATGCTCCTGCTCTAATCTCAATTTAAATTAGTAACTAGAGGCAACACACTGGGAGCTTTTCTGGTCTGCTTCCTCAAGAAGTAAATTGAATCCCAAATAAAATATTCAGCATTTGGAGGCTGAGCACAGCCCTTAGTGTGCACTGAGGAAGCACTTTTCCTGAGACACCAGAAACGTTGGCAGCTCACTTTGTTAACACGTCCAGTTTTATTTGTTTTAGAACCTCTGCTCCTCTGGGGGCATGCAAAACGATCTCGGGTGCTCTGGGGAATTTCACCTCTAGCTCTCTTTACCCTTGCACTTCTCTTCCTTCTGATCTCCCACTGCCCAGGGCTGACTTAATTTGCTGTACAAGCCCCTGGCTGACCCATCCTCTCCTATCCTGATGGCCAGAGCCACCCTTCCCACTACACCCAAACTGCTGATACTGTGACAGCTCCTAAGTCAACACTTTATCAGCCAGGAGCTTTTATCAGCAGGAGAGGAACCCCGGCACTGGCAGCAGTGACAGCCCTGGCCAGCAAAGATGTTTTTAGAATTATATTCTTGGCGTCTTGCAGCATCTTTAACAGAGCTGGCAGTGACTGCTGAACACCTGCCAGGTAGATTTGCCCAGAAGAAGGAAATGGGATGTGGTAGGGCGTGGTGGTGAGGAGAAAAGAACATTTCAGAGCATATTCCCATTTTCTCACACATATTTCTCACCCCTTAACACTTGGGAAGGGAGAGACATTACTTTGAGGGGCATGTCCCATCCAAACAAACAAGACAGTGGGAACAGACCAAAGGGATCCATCAGCCTTATAAAAACCACTCCTATTCCAAGTCTGGCTTGACAGATCAGCACAGTACTTAGAGGTCACAAGCCCTGCCTGAATCAACACTCTGCTAAGCTTGTAGAAAGAACAAAATGAATTTTGCAGAAATGGAGGTTCACACAAAAGGTCTGGATTTCATATCAAGATCTGCTCACCAGCTGCACAGCTTCAGATACATATTTGTAATGCTCCATTCAAGTAAGGCCAGAACACCTGCAAGATTAAAGCTCTATGATACCTAAAAACCACAAGTTCAGCTCCAGTAAAGACCAAAATCTAAAAGTGAAGTCTAAAGACCCTCAGCTACTTGCTGAAACTCAGTGATGCTGAGACAAAAATCCATTAGTCTTAAGAGGACATATTCATATAACCATTAATTTCAGCTCCTGCTCTGTAAAATGTGAAGAACAACTGCTTTCTTTCCTGGATACTGTAAAGTACAGTGTTTTAACATTTGTCAAGTATTCTCTCTCCTCATGCAGCAAGAAGTGCTTCTTTGGGTACTACATCTATTCTGCCAGTCAAAATAGTTGGCTGTCTCTGCCAGAGTGGTTAAATTTCTTTGGGGTAAGTGAAAGCAATCATGTAAATTAAAACGAAAAACCAAGCTAGAGACTTACTTCAGGTGGGAAAAGAAATACAACTTTTTCAAAGACATAAAAACAGTCTTTGTAAAAAAACAACCAACAAAACCAAACCAACAAAAAAGCCTACAAACAAACAAAAAACCAAAACCACTCCTGATGCTGTAACATTTCCCTAAATTCCCTGGTTATAGCTGGTAGATTTACAGAAATACTTGGGAAAGCAGCTGCTGCTGGTACTATGGGCTGGACAAGATAAAAGGATGAAGGACTGAACCACAAGCCAGCTCTTTTTGATGTATTCTCCATACCAAGATGGCAGACAAATAAGTTTCTAGAACAGCCATTGAAGTTTTTCAATGTTTATCACCACAGGGAAACCAGAACTAAATCCAGAGATTGTTTTAGGTACATAATTAATTTCTTTAAATCCCATGAAGGTTCTACAACATCAAACACAGGCTTTGAGTTTATACTCTCTCCATTCCCTCCATGTCTGTCTCCAAAGATCTCTCATCCATGCAGAAAAACCAAGCATGCCCAGGGAACCAGTTACAAAATGTTCTCCGTGACAGTGACCCAGCAGAACTTTTTCCTGTGAAGGGAAAACTGTTCTATGGCTTTGCTTCTGGAAAATCCTGCCTCATGTACTGCTTGCTCTTCAAACCAAGGGCAGTAACACAAATTGCAGCCGTGGTTAGGCCATGGTTGTGTCTGTTCTGTAAAGCACTCCTGGTTTCTCAAGTAGCAGAGACCAGGTCCAAAGGACACAGCTATTTACAGAACATCTTCTGCAGCTCCTGGTGGGCATGGTCACAGATTTGAACCCAATTAGCCAAATTTGGACCCAATTAGCACAGCACACGTCATCCACCTTAGTCATCCTCTTTGCCTGTACTGTACTGAGGCAATTACACCCAAAATCAGAGTTTACTTATTCTGTTTCACAACAGCTCCATCAGGGACCAGTCAAGCTTGTGTCATTGTTTCCAACCCAACTCTGCATTTCAGAGAGGTCATCAAGAGCATCAGCTGTGAGTGCTGCACCCCTGTGCCTGACTTGTCCTTTAATGTACCACACAAAAATAGGGACATTCCCAGGATTTCACAGAGGCTGCATTTGCATGTAAGGCAACCAAATATTTTGAATCATTTCATTCACATCCCTGGGGATAAACCCATTGACAGGTCCAGGACCTGACTGTGCAGAGGCTGGGGGGTGGTGGCTGCATCCAGTGTCTCCTGGCCTGGCTGGTGGTGTCAGCTCCCACTGCCACCTCCCAGAGCACACTCAATCACTGGCCTCTGTTGAGAGGAGCAAGGCAAAAGGAGAGGGAAAAAAAAAAGAGGGAAAACACTCCAGAGAAGAGGATGGAATGGAGTAATCAGCTGCATCCTCTGCAGCCCCCAGCACGCTGCCAAGCCTCGCTGCTTCTGCCCGACAGGCGGACAAAAGGCTTTTTCAGCTGTCACACGTTTCACAGCCCCAGCCAGGGACAGCAGCCATGTCCTCGTGCCTTTCAGGGGTTTGCACACACGTGCTGCTCTGTCTGCAGGCCAAGGAAAAGCAGCCTCAGCCCTTACCAGACCTACAGACACAGAATGCTCGTTGCAGTGCTGCTGGCACTCAGCATATGGTTACTCTGATTTATTTCTGTTGAAACAGAAGCCAGAGCTTCTTCCTGCTGAGGCCCTCTGTGATAGAAATAAGGGGCAGTCTGTGTCCTGGATACCTTAATTCAGTGCTAAAAATGACATTTTGTCCTCACCCTTTGCCATCATTTCTGGATGCAGGCACTCCAATAGAAGGAAGCCAAGGTACTGATATTACGCCTCACGTATTTCATTTCCTAGGAACTAAGTGGTGAGTGTTGCTTATGCAACCTTAAAATGAAAGAGTGTTACAGGAACAGACTGTCCTTTTTGTGTTTACTCTGCTCAGTAAAAAAAACCCAATAACATTTAAAAGGATTCACCCAGCAGCAAGATGGTTTTCCACCAGGACTGCTGGAACATGAGTTTCTTTTCTGAACATGTGCACGTCTGTGTTTCTCACAGACACTCATGAGAGCTGTGGTTTTCAGCTGTGTGCAGAGGCAACAAGGACAATTAGCATAAAATTAACACGCCCTACCTCTGATTGTAATCCCCTACTCCCTCTCTAAACACTGACTAAATCCATGAGCCTGACTTCATATAACAGCTAGTTAAATGCTTGAGACCAATTGGGATCTCAGACATTACAGAAATAGAGGTTATTAATTGGATGATATATAAAATTCAGTGACTTGGTGTCAGGATGTACCTCACAATACCAGTCAAGTTATAAAATTCAGACACAATTACATCTTGGCTGAATACATTTGTCTTATTTCACTATAGTGTATATTAAATTTTCCCTTTCATGTTTGCGTAATAAATCTGAATGGAGCTCTTTATTGCATTCACACTTGGTTGGTTGCTTTTGGTTATTTTATAGCGTGTTATAGGGGGAAGGAGAAAAAACCAAAGGTTTTATTACAAAACTGTAAAACAAAACTAAATGTGAATGCCTGCTCTAGAGAGGTGATGAACATACTTCATGTTAACTTAGGGGTGCCAGTTTTTATCACTGACATGTAATTGCTGATGATATTATTGTTATTATTTTGGGGGGTGCCTCAGTACCAGAACACAGAATAAAGAATGGTTCCTCAGTTTCATTTGCTGCAGGTACAAGTGCCATGGGGAGGCAGACACAGCTACAGCTACACCCTGTAGCTTGGCCACAGAATTTTTTAACGGAGATACCCCAGGTGAAACTCTCCTGGTGGCAGAATGACAGCACAGAGCCTGAGCAGGGTGTCAGCCTCCCTCCCACCAGCTCTGCAGAACACGGATGGGTCTTACACAGCTCAGATGTGCTGGTGACTCTGAGGAGGGGTGAATTCTCACCTTGTAATTTCTGCTCTCAAAATGCCACACAGATAGTGCATGAGAAGAGAAAAATTTGGGGGTTTTCACTCTTGCAAAACAGGGGTGAAGAACCTGCTCTTTGCTGAGTGTCAGACAGATCTTTCAAATCTTTGGCAAACCATGAATTAACACACTCCAAGTATACACCAGGAAAAAACCCAAACCCAAACAACATTAAAACACCTCCCTTGCACCTCCCCCCCAATAAAAGCTGTCACAGTAAAACACAGAATAAAGAAAGTATCAGTAGTAAAGCATTACATGTGAAAACACAGAAGTCCTGCACAAGCAAGAAAACAGAAGGAAGTCATACACAATGATAATAAGACCGGGGGGGGGGGAAAGATAATCTTAGAGAACCATTGAGTAAAGACACAAAGCTGATATAAACATTTCCAAGCATACTATGAATAAGGAATGTGAGAGGCAATCTAGAGAACCACTGGATGAAGAAATAGAGAAAAATATGAAACTGGTACATTAGAAGCAATCCACAATCCCACAGCCCAGCTGAGGGTTCTGTCTGCAAGTGATCAGTATTTGGTAATGTGAAAAACAGGCTAAAAGAAGGACTAGTGCATTTCTTCTCACCTTCTGTCAAGGTGTGATTTAGAGATTCTCTAAAGTAAACTTTCATCTGCATCTCCTCAGTTTTACATACCTTCATCATATATCCTAGTCACCTTTTCTCCAAAATGAAAGCAACAAGGATGAGGAAAAGTATGCAGAGTTGAGGATGAAGCAACAGGGATTCTTCAAGTAAGAAAGAAAAAAACTGCCCTGTGGGCTGCTGGCAGAGAGGTCTATACAGTCTCAGGTAGGATGGAGATAAACAAGGGATGATTAATTACTCACTGTTTCTTAGAATGCAAGAAGTAGGAACACTTGAAAAAAATAGCACATACATGTTTTATAAGAAAGGAAAGGCAGTGAATTTTCAAACCATGCACAGAGTGGGGAACTCAGTGCCACAGGACATGCAGATACACAAAACAGTGTAAACAGGTTCCAAAAAGACAGACTCACAAAAGAAAAGCCTGTCAATGACTAATAACCATCAAAGGCTCTGCTTCTCCAGAAAGTGCCAAAGGCCAGAGACAGCCAAAAGCAATGAATTTGTGCCCAGGGTGGTTTGTCTTTACATGCCCTGGGTTTCCATGTATTCTCTAAGCAACTACTATTGATGCTGGGCAGGAGAGATCCTTAGCCTTTCCCAGATTCACATGGCAGTAAGACTGTGCCATTAAAACACACATTAATTAAATATCATGCTATGAAATGAGCCCATGGTTTATAGCTAGGTCTCAGGCTCTGGTGCCTATATTCAGCTTTCATGCACCTATAAATATTAAAACACCAAGCAGCTCACTTGAATTTGCAAAATGCAGGCTCATCACCATTCCAATACCATGTTCTCTGACAAACATAATTTGTTTGCTCATCAACCCATCATATATTTTTAAAGTCCAGTAAAAACTATCATTCCATTGTTCCAAGCAAGCCCTAATCTCAGTATGCAGCTCTCGGTCTTATATAGATGCTAATTATTATAACTGCAGGGCAAATCAGCACAATATGACCAAATAAATAAATTTTGCTGAATACATAAAAGAAAACCCCCCACAACCCTCTACTTGTTGGTTCTCCAGAATCACAGCTGTACAGTGTTAATACTGTACTCATGATCTTAATAGAAAATAATCCCTTGAAAATTAATTACCACTAGACATTAATAAGCACTTTGTTAATTAAGCCAGTAAGCCAATTAGGCCCAAGGTGAACTCGAGGGCAATCAGCTCTATAAACAGTGAGAGCTAAGTCTTAGAAGTACACTCTAATTTTTAAAAAGCCTGTTTTTGGAGACTGGATAGCTTGTGGGATTGCTCATTACAGAACAAAGCAGCTGCCCAAATGCAAGCCAGGTCAGGAGCAGCCAAGAGCCATCATCACCCAGCAGCTTATCTGTGTCTTCAGAGCAGCTGGTCTAGACCTCATTTGAGACCTTACCAACTTGTAATTAATAGCTTCTCTGAGTAAACCAAATCAGAAAGCCAGCAAAAAGCAATTCAGAAGTGCCTCCTGGGAAAGAGCCTAAGCTGTAAGGCAGGGCAGGGTGCAGAGAGAGCAATTTACAGCTGACTCCCTTTGACTACGAGTAAGCACCAGGCAGCCATCCCTGCTCCTTCTGCTGGGCTTTCACAGACCACAGGACATCCACAAAACCTGCACAGAAATGGCTCAAGCCGTTCTGAGGAGATGCAAATACTTAGCAGCTCTTCCACCTCCAAAGTCTGCATTGTGTGGCCTTTCTTATTCACTGTCCAGGAGCAGAGCCAGCACAGGCAGGAGTGCAGAAACCTTCACTTCTGCCTTTCCTTTACAGCTGAGAGGAGCAGATCCATTCCTGGGTTCCCATTCCTGAGGAGGAAGCCCTGTTTCTCAACACACTGCAAACAGGAAAGCTGTAAAGGGAGCACCTTGCTAAAATCACTCCTCTGTGGGCAGGGCTGAGGATCTGGACAGGGCAGAGGTCACTGCCCCAAACCTGCCAGAATTCAACAAGCATTGACTGGTGGGACTCTTGGGGCTCTGTAGTTCAGGGAGTTGGACTTGACAATCCCTGCAGGTTCCTTCCAGTTCAGGATATTCTATGATTCCATGATTTTCTCCTCCTCCAATCCTCCTGTCCTGTGGTTTTTTGTTCTGTCTCTTCACAGGTCTCAGCAAGCTCAAATACTTCAAGCCAAAAGCATCCAACTTCCCCTTCTACAAAGGAGTTTGTCCATATAGTGGATTTGGCACAGGGCTGGAGAAAACTAATTTGTTTCTCTAATTGATTCCATTTGAAAAAAAGATGCCATTAATCCTTGCACATCTGTTGGCACTGATAAATGTGCTCTGTGTTTTGAGTGTTTGTCTCCAGGCCTTGCAGGCCGGGGACTCAGCTCTACCATCACTTTCTCACTTGTTTTTTCCAGCAGTGTGTGGACACTGAACCCACCAAACTGGAGGAATAGTGCCCCTCCTCACACTCTCTCCAGGGCTAACCATTCCTTGTTACTCCATCTTTCCCACCACAAGCTTGAACTGCACAAAAACTTGTATGGGAAAGTAACACGTGCAGTTAAAAGGCCTTAAAATTCACAGGATGCAAATGAGCAGACAATTATTCTGTGCATAATGATGAGCTGCTAAGTTGGAACATGTTCAGATATACAGTAAGTCTCTGTAATAATTTTTATTAATTTTTAAGAATGCTGGATCATCTCATCTGAAGCCAAAACCATTAATATTTGCATTAATTAGTGCTCATAATACAGTATATCTTTTGAGTTTTACTGCAGTCATTTGAAACTTTCCTTACATTGACTTTCTAAAAAAGATCACCTTGATGAAGAGGGTTTAGGGATTTTTTTCAGCCTAGTGAAAAATATTTTCCTGGAATAGTGGTCAGCTTTCTGCCTTTGTTTTTCTTGTCTTTTTTTTCTGCATGTTGGTTGTTTTGAATTGGGTTTAGGGTTTTTTTTTTTTGTCTCTTCCTGCCTTAGTAGAATATGGGGATAATGATGTAGGCTTGACTATGCATATAAATTGAATAATTTGCAATAATGCTCTAAAGTGCCACCGGGATGGAATTCAAAGGGCTGTTTGCAGAAACAATTGCTTTTTTAAAAATTAATTTCTGAAAAGTAAATGTAGAAAATGGTGAGATGGCTCAGGGGGTTGAAAATGGCAGAGAGACTTTCTGGTCACTGCTTCAGATCCTACTCAGGCTGAAGCACAACTGGAAAATATTACTGTGAGAAAAATACTTTGGGTCTCTGCAAATTTTAACAGAATATTTTGTGCTGAGGTTATGAATGAGATTGGAGTTCACTGAAAATAATAGCAGGGGGTCAATTCTACTACATATTTTGGAGAGGTTTGGTTTTTTAAAAGCCATTCTACTGATGGAATATAAATCTATCTTTCTTTCAAATAGCAATAATTTAATCACAGACATTGTAAAGCAAAACAGAATTCATATCCTTGGCCACAAGTAGAACTGGTTACCCTTCCTCAGACCTATATACACTTTTGCCAATATTATCAGGGTAGATAATGTATTTTCATGATAGTAATCACATGTGTCGAGTTGGTTATGTAACAGGAGATGATAAATGGCATTTAAACCACTTAAATCAGACTGGAGGAAAAAGAAAATTATGTTTTCAGGATGGGGTCATGGCTCAGTGATGTTAAAAATCTCATGCAGTTTAAGATAAATGCACAATCACTTTACACTTTCCATCTATTTGTAAAAAGACATCCACAAACCATTTTCCCACACAAAACTGCCAAATATGTATATGTATTTCAGTCTGCTGACTTCTGGTCAGGACCAGAACTAGCCCTGGAAGCTTTAAAATTAGCCATGTGGATTTCTGATTGATCAGACATCAGGTCCATCCCTTCCACAGAGAGAATCAGGTGCTTCAGAGAGATGCTTTCCCAGAAGCAGGTTTGCCTGAGGATGGGAGGATGCCCATTTGGATGGACAGGAGGGACAAGCCATCACCTAGAGCTCCACAATTAAACCCTGTGCTGGTTTCCAAAGCTCCTTGCAAGCAGATTTAAAACATCTCCAGGAGCATGCACTTCAACACTCCCTAAGGTGCCTAGCAAGTATCTCAAGTACATAATTATTGATTTCTGGCAATATCTGGTATCTTAAGAGATTTCCAAACAGAGAAGGAGGAGCAGCCTGTGGCCTGAACAGGAAACACTGAAGATGGAAAGGATGCTATGGCCAAGTGTTGAAAAGCTGCCAGCAGCAGCTTTCTAGCAGTGCAGGCACTGTGAGAGGCTGCTCCAATGTCAACACAGAAAAGGGTTTGAGATTTGGTTTTATTTCAAGCTTGAATAAACCTGCTGCCAGTTTTTCACCTAACAGTGGACATCTGCCTGCTCATTTCCCATGGAGATGAGCATCCTGAGATGCAGCTTTGGGGTGCCCATGAGGCAGCAGCAGGACTGGGAGCAAAGGGAGCAAGAATATGAACATGTGGAAATGGACTGGCCTTCTAGACAGGGCTGAGATTGACTGATTGACAGGACTGGGCTGACCTTGAATTACACGAGATCCAGCTCTGAGCAAAGCCAGCACAATCCCAAGCACTGCTCTGTGAAGGTGGATGTGGATGTACAGTGCTGTCAATCCAGTGCTGCACACAAACTAAGACCAAAGAGATGGTGGGGAAACAATCACTGTCATCTCTTTCTAGAGAGGATATTTGCCTCTGCTGCTTCTGAGGGCAGGAAAGACTTTCATATCAGCTTCATAAGGCACTTAAAAAGAAAGTTCCAGAGGCACAGGCCCCAGCTGTCACTGGAGCTGATCTTTCTGCTGTGGGGACATGAAAAGAATAGCAGAGGGTCAATTTTACAATGGCTGTGATCACCCTCTGACACAGCAGTGCTCTGCCCCAAAGGTGGTTGAGCAACCAGAGAAACACATCTCTGCTCAGAGGCAGGCAGCAGAGAAGAGCTCAGTGATCTTTGCTGGATGCCCTTCACCATCAGGCAGTGAAACACTGCGTGTTTAATCATGGTGAAGGATAATAGAGAGCAGAGAACGAGGCAGGCAGCTCAGCTAACTCCAGGCATGCTCTGTTAAACCCTATATGATATAAAAATGGTTTATAGCCCATGCAGCATACTTCCCTTGGATAAGGACCATCGCACACTGAAATTAAAAGCAATTAGTGTCCCTTAAGCACTTGAAGAGAATTGTTTTTATAAAGCATTTCCTTCAATCTTTGGGGGAAAAAAAATATACAGGAAAGGCATTTTTATGCAGGATGGCATTTGTTTACAACTAACACCTTAAGAGATTAGGGCTGGCTTTCAGGCTTGTTATTACAGCCACAAAAAAGTTGCTGTTAAACTCCCATTGAGGCTGACTGATAGGTCCACTGTGAGTGAATGTAAACCACATTGTTTCAGGATGCTACAGCATGTCCACATGGCACTTTTTATAAAACAAGAATTTCATGTTGGCTGTTAACAAACTCCTTCCCCCACAACCATCGCAGACTTTCATTCAGCCAAACCCCACTATTTCATCCTCTGCTTTATTTGGTGATTAATCCAAAGGACTGATTTCCATACTAGCATTTAAACTAGCAGCTTGATGCTGGGAACACAATGGCCTACATTTTGAAACCCAAAGAATGGATGTTGTGCTTTATTTATGAGCTATTAGTTTAGCAACTTATAAAATATCCATCAAAAGCCACAGACATTAAACAAAATTAAGAAATGAAATACAACTTGATAAAAACAAAAGCACTGATAGATCCCCACTCCTCATTAAACCTCACATCACCCCTGTAAAACCATGTCCTTAGACTAAGATGAAGCATTTGAAAAAGTACTGAAATTTCTTTGCCTTGTTTTTAATGCTTTATTAGTTTAAATTCTACCACAAATTGAAATATTTATGACAAAATGCTCCAGTGCTGTATAACAATGTCCTCTAATGTCCCACTTTGACAGAAACAATTTCTAATTGCTGTGCTGTAAAATACTGCCAAAGAGCTGCAAGGAATGGAGCTGGACATCATCTTGCAAGGCTTTTCTACAAGGCTTTTCACAGTAACATTTACTGATCTTTAAAACTGTTCAACACCCAGAATCTTCTCCAAGGTTAAACCTTCAGAGCTAGCCATGAAATAACAGAAATTAGCATTTCTATAAATGGCACTAGGTTTGCCAGCATGGGAAATTGTACTTAATTACAAAATATCTCAAGGGCAGCAGTAATGATGTTTACTTTACAGTAAATAAACGTGCTTCAGCTCCATCTGATCAGCTTAGGAGCCTGTCTGATCCCTGAGCCTGCTGTTGAGGAAGGCAATGCAGCTGCCAAGTGGGATGAGGCTTTTGAAGAAACACAGTCTCAGTGTGGTCCAGAGGAGCCTGAGAGTTTGGAGCTGCCACTGTCCCCTCCAGGGCACCGTCAGCTGTGCCTGAGAGTCCTCCAGGCGCTGCTCACCTCGCTCCCCAGCAAGTGACAGTGACAATGCCATCTCCCCTTGTCATAACCTTCATTACCCCTTTAATTTCCACCCAACACCTCACTCTCATCTTGCTGTCTGCAGTTTCAGCTATTCCCTCTTGCCTTACCAAGAGAAACACATCCACGTGTGTTCCCTTAGAATTGTCTTTACACAGAAATTTTCATCTCATTGTGACTACAGCATCCTCTAATCTCCTAAACACTCCTTTCCTTGCTTCACACTGCTGTGATTGAAGAGAACCCATTAGCTGACTGCACACATGCATGAACACAAGGAGAAAGGAAGAATTATAAGTACAATATCAAGCAGCATATGGCAAACCCATTTATGTCCTTCTACAGCAGGTCAGGCACTGAATGGGACTCGTTCCTGGGAGTCATTGTTGGCAGTGTGGAGGCTACCGTGGTGGTCATGGCTGGAATACTGAGTGCTCTGGGACTAATTGCATATTTGATATTCATGTGATAAATTAATTAGCTGCTTATTCCCAATGAATAGCCTGGAATCAAATAAAGCTGTCAGATGAAAGGTATGGTAGGTGCACATGTGTTAAAAATAGCTCCTGAGGGGGGTGTGTGTGTGTAAACATATATATATATATATATATATATATATATATATGTATCAGTCTGCTACTACAATCATTTAATTTAGCTTTGCCCTCAGCCAGGAGTTGCCTGGAGACTCACTAATAACAGAAGCATTCAAGATACTTTTTCTTTTGTGTTTCCTTTCCTTTTTGAATAGATGTGTTTTACACCTTCAGCCTTAATGTAAAATACATAGGAAAGCTCTTCAGCATGGCTTTCATTTATGCAAAACCTAATCTAAATAATGGATGAGATTAAAAAAAAAAAAACAAACTATGACTTTTAACTAGTGTAGGACTAAAACTAATCCCAGTTTTAGTCTCACTTAGCTGCCAGTAACTTCTAAGGCTTTTGCTCAGAATTAGTGCATCTGAAAGGGGATTACAAGTCCCAAAAATGAACTAAAAGCTCATCATTTTCCCCAAAGTAACAGCCAGGTAAAGGATGGAGACTTTATTAATATTCTCACCCATGCAAAGAAATGCAGCTGCACTGTCTTGTTCCTGGTGAACACAGGTGCAAGACAGAGTGGGCAACCCCTGCCAACCCAAAAAGAACAATCACAAATGTTTTACCTTGTATACAAAACCCTGCTGCAAAAAGATATACTGAAGCTTTAAAGTACCTAGGTTTTATTAGTGCTGAAACTTGTTGATTTAGTGAGTGTTCTTGCAGATGAGAACTCCACCACTGTCACCTACATTTGCCTTGTTCACATGTGCCTGGAGTTCACACCTTAGGGGTGTTCACAGCTCCAGGTTTGAGATTAGGATGGGAAAAGGCTAGGAAATCTACCCAGAAAGGAGATTTTGACATATTAAATATGAGATTGGTTCAATTAGAAAGGGGGAGACATGGTCCCCTGGGGGACTTTCTTGACCCTATGTGGACTGAAGTTTGCAGATGATAGAAGGAAGTACTTTCAAAGACTTTTTCTTGAAAGAGGACTATTTCATCCTGAAAATGTGTGAGTAGAATACATCAAGATGGGATGAGCATAGGATTTTCCCTCTATAACTGATTTTCTGCACCACTGGCATAATTTCACAAAATATTTCAAGTTCAGCTATAATCCTTTCACCATCCAAATATATTCCTGGGGAGCTCTGTGCTGCCTGCTGTGCCTTCCCTGGGCTCCCAGGAAAGAGGAGGCACTGAATGGGACAGCACACCTGGACTCCAGCTCTGCTGCTTTGTCAGGACCTGAAAACAGCTGGAAACACTCTCAATGCTTAAAAACACCTCAGAAATACAAAACTATGGAGGCAGAAAAGAATAAAACCGAGTCTAGCTCTGCTCTGACAGCCCTGGCTTCCCTGTCATGGATATTTTACATCAAATCCAGCAAACCATGTGAGTGTGCAGGCCTGAATGTTGTCCCAACACCCAGCAACCTGATGTGCCCAAAGCAGAGGACACTTGAAGAATAGAAAGGAGCTGTCAGCATCTCCTCAGTCTGCATGGATGGGAAGATGTCCTTGCAGCTGTGTCCCCAGGAAAATTCCCCATGCACAATTCCCAAACTGGCAGGGAATATTTTACCTGGGCTAAGTGCCTTTACCAGTGTTTGAACACAAGCAAATGAAATAAAGATTGTTGCCACCACAACAAAAAGAAGTTGCCAGCTCCATCTCCTGCCTCACAGCTGACCTCCAGGATGCCAGGAATGTGTGGGATGTCTCACATCAAAGCAAAACCAATCTTACAGCTATTCCACCTTCTGAGAAGGATCAAAATGGGAGAGGAGGAGGAAGGCAAAGGGATGTCATATAAAATTACACTGACCCAAAGTTCTCAAATATGAGAGAGGAAGTACAAGAGCTCAGGCTTGAGACCTGTGCCTTTTTGAGGGGGAGGGGGAATAAGAAAAACACCAGCACACAACAACAACAACAAAAAAAGGCACCCCAAACATATTCACAATCTTAACTAAATCCTAAATTACATAGTTTAAATACTTTCTAAGGAAAGCTTAAAGCTATAAACAAAGGATTACTGATTATATTTTTATCAGATTAAAACTGCAACAATTATATACATTTTACTTCAGAAAATAGTTCCTCTTAAGCTGATTATATCTGAGCAGTTTTATCTGAAATTCATAGCTGCAGATATATTCAGCTGCAGCATTTACCAGGTGCAGCCAAAGAAAAGAAGAAATTATTGGCTTCTGCCTCCTGTAGTAGTTTTGCAGTATATGGAAGCAGAAATTCACTTAGTCTTCAAAGAACCCTCTAATCCAAACTTGGGGATTGGGGTTTTTCAAATTGTCTAATCCACAAGTTGCTAAAATCAAAATATTCTTCTATATTCATTGTGTGAGAATTACCTTTAGATTCTTATTTTATTGTTTTTTTACAATAGAAGATTAATATACACAATATCTTCATACATAGAGTGAATTTATAAAATAATAATAAAACCACAAAGCACAAAGGCTTCCTCAGAACATTAGATTGCATGACTAAGCACAGCAACATCCAAAAGCACCAAAGTTCAGGCTGTGCTCATATTTTAACTGAGTTTTCCCCTCTCTTAGCAAGAATTCCAGGATAGTGTCACAGCCTGGCTGGGCACACAGGGACTGCTCAACATTTTGAGTGTTTTACAAATGACATTTAAATTCCAATCTTGGATATGTAATTTGAAAGTTTCATTTCTTGTAGCCCTGGACTTCGCAAACACAAGTTGCACTCTATTCTTTGAAGTACAGGTGCTCAACTCTTAAATCAGAGAGGCAGCAGTGTGGGTTGGGGTTGTTTTAATTTTTGTAACATTCCCAAATATTCCTCTTCTCTCCCAGTACAGCACCTACAGCATCTGTAGGTAACAATTGTTCTGTATGTGGGAGGGGGAATCCCAACACTGAAATAAGCACAGATCAGGTCAGAGCTCTGTACAGGAAGTCACATGAAATTCTCTGGTTTATGAGCACCAAACACAGAACAAAAGTGAAACCAACTCCTCTCCAGGGACCTGAGTCATCTGTGCAAGGAATGCTTGACTGGGAGCTTTGTGTTTCCTTAAAAGCTAATGATGACATTAGGAAGTTCTAAGAAGTGTTTGGGAGGAGTCTTTTTGGGAAAAGAAATCCCTTTTTGTCCAAAGATAGTAAACTATTCCCATGGTACACACTTGAGGAACCTAAGAACAAAACAGGATTTAAGTATCTTTTATAAAATATCCTCCCACAGCATTTTCTGTTGTTGGTACTCTTCCAGATGCTTTGTCTGAACCAGAACCACATAAAACCTCTGCTCTTGGTAAAATCACAAGAACAGACCTGAGGTTTTCCTCTCTTTTGTAGTGTGCATCTACACTTTGGGCAGTGAGGTCTGTGAGGCAGAGAGGATCAGATGAGGCTTTGCAAAGAGACACTGGATTATCATTATTATATTTTTCTCTAGTGCAAGTGGATTTCCTGTGTAGCCCCATTTGTGCTGTCACCTCCTGTCCCCATCAGTGTGAATAAACCTGCTGTGTTACTCTATTACTTATGCACAGGCTTTTGTGACTGGCAGTAAATCAGTAGGCTATCCAGAAATAAATGAATCATTCCTTTTGGGAAGGCAGAAACACAAACAGTGTTGCAGATATTGGCCAACATTTTCCCTTCTTTATATAACGTTTTCCCCAGTATTCTTTTCTTACTTTATTAAATACCCTAATAAAAGTAACTTAGCCTCTTGTCAAATACATTGTTTTTATTATGCCAAGCAGAGAGATCAGCCCTTTTTACTTTTTCACTTTCCAACATCTTCCTCTCCTAATTAATACAGAAATCAGGGACAAAGACTGGTGTGCCCATAATAAAACCAAAAAATGGTTCACACATTCAAACATCTGACAAAAAGGGGATTTGACACTTGACTCAATGCACACCTGGGTTTGTTTCTTTTCAGGTGCTAACAATAAATGCTGCAGAGCTCTGTTTAATCAGTTCAACCTCCCCTTATCAGTGTTAGCTCTGAGCAACTCTCTCTCATTTATCCCTGGAAAGCTGTGGGACTGCTGCTTTCCAAAGGGGGGCTGTGGGGGAATGGTCTTGTGTGGGACAGCTCTGATGGAGGATTGGACCCGACAGCAGAGCAAACAGGGCCAGGATTAGAAATTTTTTTTTCTCCCAAATGAATTTTTTTCTGAAATGTCTCTGCTAAAAGCACACACCTCATAATTTTGTGGCTGCAGCAGGACCATGTTCAGAGATAACATCAGTGGTCCTGAGAGCTGTGGGATTCATTCATGTTGAATGTGGGGAATTAGAAGATTTCTTTTGCAGTGTTGCTCTCCTTTCATATCACCAAACTGAGTTATTTTCCACTATATTTACATCTATCAATCCATACTATAATTTGAACTGCTAAAATGAGGAGATCCTTGGGGCACAGCACAGACTCAGGTGTTGTTCAGCTCAGTGCCTTGCCTAATGAGCCAGGCTCCAGGATATTCCAAAAATACAAGTGCATAAATCAAAGTAATTTTTCCTATTAGCCAAAATGCACTAAGCAAGTGTGTAGAAACACAGAAAGATGGACAAGCAGTGGCCCAGAGAATGAGCAGTTTAGCTGTGGAGGACTCAGTGCTCTGCTGCTTCTCACAGAGGATGGGAATGCAAGCATGCTTCCCCTAAGGGATACACATGTGTGCCTATAAATTCACATATGTACACAAAAATAAATCTCCCAGACAAAGGCAGCTACCTGTGGTGTAACACAGAAGCTGACAGATACCACAGACCTTCTGCAGACCTTCTGCTTCTCCTCTGAACAAGCAGGGACACCCAGGGTGCTGCTGAAGGGATAGATTTAATGCTCCCTGCATTCAGGGACAAGGCTGTCCCTCACCTCCATGGGACCATGAAGTGAAACTCCAATAAAAGTATGAAAAAAATGGCTCCAAAGCAAAATACTCTGGCCAAGGCAGCCTACCCTGAACTCCCTGTGACTTTGTATGAGCCCCTGTAAGCATCAGGGTGTTTTTCACTGCTTGTACTGGTTGTTTTCCACCACAGTTCATTCAATACTTCAAATTACTGATGCAATAAAATCTGTTCAAGCAGTTTAAACACCCAGCTCAAACACATCTTTCAAAACCACAGGATTTCTACATAAACCCCTCCTACAATGTCCTAAAATGAGGCATAAGATATGGCCTAGTGAGACAGATATGACATTCCTAGGAACAGCTGTATGAAAGACTGATGAAATTTTTCTGGGAAGACACTGGAACTGTTGCAGGGTGCCAGTCTTTTCTTAGGCCTAAAGAAACTGACAGCACTAAAAATACTGTGAATAAATTCATCCCACTTTCATGGCCTCACTGGGACCTGCTCAACTGAGCCTGAGTCACAGTGATTTCCAGGAGGATATTGGTGTGAGTGGGCTCAGAAAATTGAGTCACAGCTGACTAACAACTCACAGCAGGTCAGGGAAACTGCCCAGCACCGGCAAGGAGCCCTTCCAGAGAGGGATCATTAACAAACAGCCATTCACACTTCCTATCCCAGCCATTATGTCAGAGGAAAAAAGAACAGTTTAATGTTCTTTTTGTGTGCAATCAGAGAAGAGTTAAAGGGGCACCTAAGGGGATGCTGCCAGATGCTAAACTTGCTCCCATTCACTACCCAGGCTGTTGTCACTTGGATTATTTCACAAGAAGGAAATCTGTGGTACTTGGATTGCCAGCCTTATCCTACTCCTGTTTACACCCCCCGACCAGCCCATATTCCATATGGACCACCCCAGCCCTGATGCTCAGTCACAGCCACATCCAGGGTGCACACCTGGATGTGGTTTTAGCATCTCACCTGTGCTGAGTGTTTTAACCAATGTCAGCGCACGGATCCACACCATCAAATCAAACCCTAATACAAATACATGGCCTTGGAGCCTAAGAAACACATTTTATTGCTGAAATTGCTGCTTAGCAGAGTTTACTGCTTCAAAGGAAAGCTTTCCTCTTCTATCGTGGAGCGGCATCCTGGGTATCTCAGCTGTCACAGACATATTTTCTGAAAAATCCTTTTGCCAGGATTTTTTCTCCTGAGAAGCTGAAAGGCCTCAGAGGAAAAGAAAAACAATAATTACCTACTGCTGTGGAATGCAACAGGTGCATCTTTGATTGGTCCATGTGAGTTGTTTCTACTTGATGACCAATCAGGTCCAGCTGTGTTGGGACTCAGCAGTCACAAGATTTTATTATTATTCCATTCCTTTCCTCTCTAGCCTTCTGATGAAATCCTTTTCTTCTATTCTTTAGTATAGTTTTATTATATCCTTTTCTTTTAATATAGTATATATCATGAAATTATAAATCAGCCTTCTGAAACATGGAGCCAAGATTCTCATCTCTTCCCTCATCCTGGGACCCCTGCAAACACCTCCACACTCAGCCACTCCCCTGCCTCTCAAAACAAGGAAAGTCTGTCTTGGCAAGCTTCAGCAAGAGTGGCAACTGCTGTGTATGCCTACTCATCCTTTTTATTCATACATTTGGGGATGCAAGTGTCTATAAATTAAACATGAATATTGCATGAGCAACCCAACATTCAGAATCAGACCAACTGGTCCACACAAACCTATTTGTCTTTGGCTTATGTGTGCCATTGACTATTAATAACCAAGCACACACTACAGAAAAAGTCTAATAAAATAAAATCACTTGTTAGATCCACTCATTTAGGACATCTATCAACCTATGCCAGTCCACTTTTTGTTAAAAAAGCACTTTTATTTTTTGCTCCTGGTCTAAAAAAAGTCCCTCTTTTTCCCACCCAGTAACTGAAAATGTTGGTCTAGTTGGAAAAACAAAAACTAGGGATTCTTTTTTTTCCAGGAGCTTGCTCAATGGGTCTGATAAAGAACTGTGCAACAAGCAATGTGTGTTAAAATGTTGGCCTCAATTCGTTTCATTGAGTGGTTTTTTAATAGTCTGTTGCCCTTTAGAATTATTTTTGTCCTACATAAATAGGATCTGTGCAGGGTTTTGAAACTTTAAGCATGCAAAGCAAAAAGAAGAGTACAAGAGAGAGCTGCAGAATGTGAAAACTGTGGTAAAATCCCGGCAGCAATTATCTCCTCTCAAATGTTATAGGAAAACAAAGAATTTTGTTTATGCACATATATATATATATTTATATATAAAACATATAGGCACACAACCCCCCACAACTTTTCTTATTATCACTGTCCCTTAAAATGAGATGCAAATGAATGCAAATTGCTGTTGTCTTCTAAGCACAGTAAAATAAACAGAACAAACAAATTATCAGAGACTGTGAATGTTGCCTGCACAGTAAGAACAAATGCATTTGTCAATAAATACAAAATTTTGTTTTAGCTACACAATGGTCACAATGAGAAATTTCAATGTCTCTATTTGAAGTTATTTTTCCATTTTTACAAATTCAGACACATCTTGGGATGTAGATTCTTGTGAAACAAGTGATGTGAGGGTTTCATTTGCAGAACTAGGATGACTCCATTGTTTGTTGGGATTGCTTAAAGCTGCCACTGGGTGAGTTTTGTTCCTTAACTGGAGAAGGTCAAAATGTTTGGGAAGTGGGAAAACTGGTGGTCAGAAACACATAAGAAAACTGAGAATTCATTTTGCTAGCATATGTGGAAACTGTATAAATCCTGCTCCTACATTTGCTTTATATGATCTCTCACACTGGCTGGATTTGATTGCTGAACAAAATATTAAAGGGTCAGAGGAGGACGAAAGCATAAATCTGTGTTTGCTCCTAGAAATCCAAGATCAGCACCATTGGAGACTGGATCTGACTTTTCAAAACAGAGGGAGGTCCGTCCACCAACTTCAGTGCATTTGAGGTCAAATCTTTCTGGAGTACAGACAGTAGAGACTGCCCAATTAAATACAAATAATCTTCCTTGGGGCAACTCCACAAATCTGCTATTTACATAAGGTGGCAAAGGCTGAGCCAGTTTTGCTTATCTGCACCAGCAGATTGTCCCTTCCTGCTGACAGAAAAGTGCCTGACGCAAGCCAGCCTTAAACAAAAGCCACTTAAACCCAATTATGTGTTCAAGAAGATAACTGGGACAGTGAGGCTGAAGAAACACTCCCCAAAAAGAAGAGAGCTCCTTGGGAAGGTACTTGGTACTGTCTAGTAAACCCAAACAGACTTTGGCATTTGTAGATTTAAGAGTTCAGGTGGTATTTGCCTCTCATGACCAGACATTAGAATTATACCACATTACACAAATTAAAGAAAGCTGGTGATAAAAAATAACTGTATTATGTATAGGATAAATTAAATTAATGCTGTGCCAATTCAATTTGGTCTCCAATGTGATGTTTGGATGGGAACTTATGACAGGCTTTTGAAAAAGCACAGTTGTGCAGACTTCCCACCCCGTGTGCTTCTTGTACAGCCTTTGGTGTGAACATGTATTGATCAATAACTGGCCTGGCTGAGGTGCTAGCACAGGATAAATTATTTCAATAATGTATTTCAATAATGCAATATAAACCACAGTGATAAATGGAAAGGACTTTTCCCAGTTTTTAAGTGCTTGTGAAAATAAGGAAACACTCCCAGCAGCATCCTACAGAAGTTCAGATGCAAATTCATCCCAGATTCCTGCATGAGCTCCCAATGCTGCAATCTGCCTTGGAAGGAGGTGTGTTTGCAAGTGTCTGCTGTGTTAGCAGATGACAATATAATCAATATCTATATATTTCAATCAATATACTCTTCTCCTGTACACAGGTCATATGCAACAGTAGCATACCCTGCTGCCTACAAAGAAGGCAGTAGAGCACAATTCTCAGAGGAAAACCTCTATTTTTCCATTATAAGAGCTGTGTTAGTTTCTATATTAACTTACACAGAATACACTGGATGGGATCCATGCATTTTTATACAGATCAAGGCCTAATAACAGGCAAAGTGCTATCTTAATCAAAATATGTCTTTATCTAGACATCATCAGTCAAAGTGACCTCAAGGCATCTCAAAAGCCACAGCAGAAGGTAGTTTGGGACCTGTTTTTACAGCACAGGTGCCAACATCAGAAGCTTCTTCAGGACCACAAGTGGCTAAACTGTGTCTCCTTACCAGCACAGAGGGTAAACTATTTACATAAACCAAGGAACTCTTGTGAGCATTCTTTCCAAACCAGGACCAAGACCCACTGGCATCACAGAGTAGAATGAGTTCACTGCACCAGACCTACAGACCTTGTAAAAATCAGCCCTGAAGCCTCAAGCTCTCCTTCTGTTCCTAGGGTGGAGACAAAGGGAACAGGAGGATTTAGACAAACACACCAACAAAATGCAGCATTTTATTTCTAATACCCACACACAAAGGCACACGAGCTGTGTGTGCAGCAGCCCATGGGTGCACAAAGCCAAACACAATTGGGGATTCCAGGCCCTACCCTTTGCTGCTGGAACAGCATTTAGGAAGCTCTCAGGAAGACCCAATAGGGATGGGGCTGGAATGTTGGAAAACACTCTGGATACACTCCTATAACTCCTGCTTACACATCCAAGACTTTGGCCTAGCTTTGCAAGTGTTTATACTCTTTGAAGTAAGTTTCTAAGAGCAAGTGCAAGCTTATCTTCCATCATCTGCCCTACTGAGACACCACCTGGTCATGGTGGAGACAAGAAGACTTTTACCACCTTTTTCAGGGACTCAGTCACTAAATTGACTGGTGCCATCCTGGGGAGCACAGGTCACCCTCTGCCACAGTGGCAGCAGAACCATCTCCCCAAGCCCACAGTGCAGGTCTTTAAACACTTGAGCTGTAAAACTTCATTTTCTAAAACACCCTGGTTCAGATTGAAGGGGAAGAACCCAGGTCACACCACACCCCACAGCCTGGCTCCTCAGAGCCCAGTTAACCCATCTGCCCTTGGATTCAGATTCATCCTGAAGATCCCACTGTGGCTCTGGTATCTCATCCCTGCCCAAAAGGCTCACGTGGTGAAAGGAGACTCCTCACACCCTACCCTGTGGCCGGAGGGTTGTGGGAAGTGCAGCAGCGAGGCTGGAGGCCAGATCACCCCTGTGTCCATCTGTCCATCATGTTATCATGCTGGGGGTTTGCTTTGCATGATCCCTAGAAGGAAAAGGGTGGGGATTACTAATTCTCCTTGAATCAGAAGCAGAGTTGAGGCATCACTGCTCTAGCAGCATCTAGAGTGCACCCAGCACATGGCTTGGAGCAGAAAAGCCTGGGAGTGAAAACAGAACTACACTTCCGTCATTGCTGGGCTGCCCTGAAAACTGAACACTGCAGCAGCCCCCAAACAAATCTTTGGGTTATATTGGGATCAAGAAGACATTTGACACTACATCAACACCTACAAAGCAACAGCTTGACCCTTCCTTCTCTCTGAGTGACTTGCACACTAATATGTATCAAAACCTAAGCAATTCATTAGCAGAAGAAACAGTACCTAGAACAGCACTTCAGAAGCACAGCAGGGACTCTGGCTGACAGCAAACAAATGATGTGGTGTTTCTGAGCACAAACACACACAGAACCTCTCCATGGGGCAAAGGGGAAGCAGGCAAATCAGCTCAACCACAGAGCCAGTTGTCAAAACACATCTACTTGTTTTTTCACAAGGGAGCACGTGAGTAGTTGAGTGGAGGCAACATGGATTTATCTGTTCCACTCTGGGAGGTGTTGGGCAGTGCAGCCAGTCGCTGAAGCAGAGCTCTGCAGGACACAGCACCACCACCTATTTCAGAGAGCGGTCTGTGGGTGCTGGCATCAGCTCTGATGCTGAGGGCAGAAACAGCAACCTGGCTGAGGTCAGAAATGGGTTAACTTCATGTCTCTATCTTTGTCTCCCAGTCCACAGGTTGTCCTTGCTGCACCACCCACCTTTTCCCTGCTTCCCAGATTGTTCTCTCCCTTTCCCTTCTTGGTAGGTCTTGCTTGCACAGGCTATCAGTGGGCAATTCACACAACCTCTTCCCACCCAGGACCACATTCCTTTTCCCTGGGATGACTCCCACTCTCTTCTTGCTCTTCCGCCTCTGCCTTAAAAACCAGACCACCTCTGCCTGGCAGTCTGCCTTACAGGACTGTGGGCAGTGGGGAAGATTCAGGCAGATTTGTGCATATGACATCTTTTCTGAAGCTGAAGAATGCTTTTCTTCAGGTTTTTAAGCCCCATGGCTCAGCCAGATTTTGGGTTGGTTTCCTCCCATTAGCCTTAAGATCTTACAAAGGCAAATTAGAACTGCTTCTACTATTGTGATTTTTATTGTAGTCACATCAAAAGGTAACTAGGTCCCTGGTGAAATTGCCTGGTTAAATATTGCCCCATGGCATTGCATTTTCTAGCTTTGTTCTAATGGCATGAATCAAATATTGATTTAAGGGGACATCCACCTGAAATGAAGACATACAGATGCATAAATATGCACACACCAATAAACATGCACTGGGTGTAAATCAGTCAGCAGGTCTGATGCCAAGAAGCCGATTGTGAGTGTGTAATATTGGTTCTGTGTAGCCTGGATTGTACAGGGGTTGTGCAAGGACACAGAGGATTCATCCAGCCTGGACTTATTTAGCTATTGACGTTAAGGATGCTCCAATAAAAGCACCTAGGCCAGAACCTCCTGTACCAAATAAGCCTATGAATTAATTTACACCCTCTCCTGTGCTGACAAGCAAAGGTCACATCACTCACTTGTCTAAAGGCAGTTTGGGTTGGAAAAAGGTTGGGCTAAAATCAAAGTACAAAGATGACGAATATAAACATGAGCCAGGATGAAACCAGCAAACACAGGTACCTGTAGGGACTGAAAACTCCCCAAATCCTTTCATCTTGGGCTGCATCACATAACTTCAGACGTGGATTTATTCTGCCAGTAATTTTTTAAATATTCACAAGCATTTGTGGGATTAAGGCCTCAGATAATCAAGATAAGGAACTGATCTAATTCATAATGTAATGCTGCCAAGGAGCACGGTGCCATCAGCCATCAGGTCAGGGCATTGTGCTCAGCATATGATTCATTGAACAATAACATATAATCATATTTGATCACAGTGAGCTAGCTAAGGCTGCAAAAGAATAATTACATCTTCTGCTATCAACCATCAACTCATAAATTACCACAATTACTGGATTAACTTTTCTCTGAGCCCTGGGAATTTTTTTTTTCCTACTTTCTACTGTAGGGGGAAGAGGATGAACTAGTGTTAAAGAAGAAGGGAAAAAGAGTTATTAAGCTGTAGTCCAGTCATGGATAACTGACTGCAGGCAGACCTGTGGATATGGTTTGACTGACCCTCTGGAAAGAGAAATGTAACCTGGAAAGGCCAGTTGAACAAATGGGAGGTGCAGCTTGATCACATATTTTTGGAAAAGGACACACTGTGCCACCAGACTGTCAAAGCTCTGTAGAAAAGCCATGTCAAGGAGCAATACTGAGTTCATTTAGCATGGCATGTAGGAAGAGGCTCAGCTAGGGATCCAGTCAAGGACCCAAAAGGCCTGTCCATAGCCCTATTTCAACAGCTTAATCCTCCCTGATATTCCAAATAGCTTTGCCAAGAGGTTAATCACTCCGTTTTCAGTAAAATGTGTAAGATTAGAGACTTTGACATATCTCAGGATTAGGCCCAGTAGAACTGATATTACTCAAAGGAAAAAAAAAGATCTCATTTTAATGTAAGTGTAGAAATGTGGGCAATAGCTGTATTTATGTAAGGAACATAAAAGGGAAAATTTCCTGGCAGTAGGAACTGTGACAGCTTAACTAGCACATGAACAGAGAAAATCAGAACCTGCTTATAATGGATGCTTTGCATGCTCAGTCATACCTCTGGTCCAGCAGCATATATCTGCTCACATTAAAGACAAACAGTATGTGGTGGGGGTGCCAAAAGCTGAGAGAGGTTGGTAAAAGTAACTGTCAGAGACATTTCAGGCACATTGTGGTTCTAGTTCTTGGCAAATCGAAATTCTCGGAGGAGAAGTGGTGAAACGTGGCTGATACAAATCAATAGGTAATTGGGATATTCTCAAGGAGTCACTAGGAGCAGAAACTTGGCTACAGAAAAATGTTGAATTCTAAGTCCATAGCACTGACTTCACAAAGCTTTATTTTTCATAGATGAAGAATGAAAGAAAATTAGACCATGAGAGACTTCATGTGCTAAGTAAACCCACTTATTAGTGAAAGAGAGATTTATAACTATTCTAAAAGAAATCAAAGCAAAAAGCACCACCAAATTGCAGGACACATCTACCATATTTGCACAAGTGGGAAGGGCCCCTATGGATTGTCACTGTGAGCTAGGTAAAAATGGAAACCACTGCCAAAAACATTGAGCTCTGGCCCAGGTAAAAGGCTGCTGCATGCTCTGGCATGTGCCAAGCCTGGGGCTGGACTGGAGGAAGCATTCAAAGCCAAAACAGGCTGGTTTTACCCTAATGGATGTTATGGTCAGCTCTTACTGAGAAGCAGAGGGACAAAAGTGCAGGAGCCATGGGGTGCTCAGGGCCAGGGAGGGGCACAGGTACAAAGAGGCAGCAGGAGGGCACGAGAACACCTCCCATGTACAGCACCACCAGCAAGTTTTGTCTCCAAGAACAAAGACTCCACCTTTTTAATCTCTCCAGAGCCCAAACTGCCACGTGTTCCTGAGGGGAGGCAGCCCCTCTGAGGCTCAGCTGGGCAGCAGGGATCTGGCATAGGGTGCATACCAAGATTTGTTGCTTGCCAACAATCCTGACATTTTCCAGTACTTGCTTTGTAAATCCAAACCTGTCTCTGCAGTAACAGTCTCTTGCCTGCTTCAGTGGAAGACAGCTTATGTTTTTTATCCACCTTTGTTTATTTACAATAGAGATCTGACCATCAACTTCTCTTCACAATGGGAATAAAAGAACAAGACCTAGACTAACAGAACAACAGACTTTGGACAAAAAGGGGCCATGGTATTCACTGACAACAGAAATGGAGCAAGCTGCATTTCAAAGGGGAGCTGGTGTGACAAGAGACAGCACAGAGTGTGAGTGCTTTTCAGTTCTGACAGTGTAGAGACTTACAAAGGAAAATCCACAAAATCAAAGTGCCTTTCCATACATTATCAGAAAGAGTAAACATATCAGTGCTGCTAATTATAATTGCAAATAAAACAAACATCCCCAGGGAAAGTCCATTACTGTCACTATTTTCCTAATTGCACAGAAAAAGACGCATTTTGGGATTGAAAGGACAGGAAAGACAACATTCCCTCCTAGGACAGCACAGGGCTCCACAAGAATCTGCTGCCTCCCACCAGCCTGCTGAGTGTGGATGCTTCTAGGTGGCAATGCTGGAGAACATCCCAGGGCAGGGCTGGAAAACAGAAGTCAGACCAATTTCTCAATCTTCTTCAAGATTTACTGCAATAGAAAATGGCAACACAGATCCTGCTCCTCACTATCCCCACCTTCCCTTCAGGAAAGGAAAAAAAAGGAGAGAACCTGTCAGTATCCAGTGGTAGTGGAATTAAAAAAGAAGCTCTCTCTTACTTAATTTGTCCTTCATGGGTGGGGGAAGTCAAGTGCAAGCCTATATCCTGATCAGTCAAGATCTTTACTCAGTACTTGTTTGGGAGACAAAGCATAGGACAGTGTTTTAGGAGACAGAGGACAAAGAATCAATCATCTTTGGCTTAAAATAAGTAGAAAATAACATGAGAGGAAAAGACTCAAGGAAACAATTAATGTAATAGCCAGAGAAAACAAGAGCAAATCCATGTTTAAACTAGAGTGAGGGAGTCTAGCACCAACATTTGTATCAAATGCTTCCTAAGCACATCACTGCACATCACCCTGCAGAGGTGATGGAGAATTTGATGTGGGAGAGAGGGAGGTGGAGACAGATCCAGGGGTCTCTGGGGTCCAGTGGAAGCTGCAAAAGCCACTTGGGAATCCCATGCATGTGCTGAACCAGTTCTGCTGTCAGATTGCACTGCTTGCCAGGCTGGGCTCTTTGGGTGCAGTGAAGTTTTAAATAGAACATGACTTGCCAGAGTCAGATTATAGTTAAATATTCTTTTCTTCCTCCTCTTCTTACATAAAACCTTTCCCCTTGACTGGGGGCAGAGGAGGGAGAGAACTCACAGCTGGAGCAGCCACGCTGTGGAGTTTATGATCTCACATGAAACAGGCTTGCTAAAGATTGCAGCTGTAACATCCAAACACATCTTCCTCTCTGGTAAAGTCTAAACAAAGCTTGATGCAGCTCAGGAGAGCAGAGAAGGGGCCATGCCTCAGAGCCATGTGGGGAGCAGTTGCTTTGCTCTGTCACAACAGCACCGGGACAAGACGTGCTCCACAGTCTCCTAAATTTGCCTTATTTCCAGCTAATTCTGCACAAATACAGCCTATTAAAATCTGAGGGGAATGCAAGGCTGTATCTGTTACAGTACAACATCTCTATGCTTGCAATTTATGGGCAAGGATGGTGAACTGTTTAGAAAAAGAGTTGCCAGTTGAAAGCCCCTGTACCAGCCTTGGTCCAAATCACTTCAGCCTCTTCTCACCTCTGGCCTCTCCTTAGGAAAGTAACACAGACCCTCCTTTTACAGCCCTTTGCAAACTAAACACAGCAAGTGCCATAAAGGATAAGAATCATCATAACTATTTGACTTCCTTGCTAATGTCCTGAATACAGGTATTTATATTAAAGGCTGCAAAATGCACAAGTCATTGAAAAATGAGTCATGGCCAAGAGGATGTAAATCATAAATGCCTGTGCAAAGACAACACAGGTTTAGGGTTATGTAATTTACCCTCAGCTCCAGTTGCCTGCCTGAGGGAGAGGAGAGTATGAGCAATTGGCACAGTACCTCAGGGCCACTGTGAAAAATATACTAGAGAAGTTCTCCACCCACACACTCCCCTCCAATCTGATCCACTCCAAACTCTCTCAGCTTGGATCTATCACTTCTATTGCTATGGACAGGATGAATAAAACCAGGGAGTAAAGTGCTACCATTTCTTTGACAGAGAAATGTCTATACAGACCTTAGGATGTAAAACCTCAATTTAGATTAAAGATAGATTTCAAATGCCTAGTTTTTAGAAAAGTCAAGATTTTATGCAATTATGCTATTTAATCATAGAACAGTTTGGGTTGAAAGGGACCTTAAGGATCATCCCACCCCTGCCATGGGCAGGAACACTTGCCACTATCCCAGCTTGCTCAGAGCCCTATCCAGCCTGGCCTTGGACACTGCCAGGGATGGGGCAGCCACAGCTGCTCTGGGCAACCTGTGCCCCTGTGCCACCACCCTCACAGGGAAGAAATGCTTCCATATATCTAATCTAAATTTCCCCTCTTTCACTTTGAGCCCATTACTACTCATCCCCTGACTCCAGCTCCTGATGAAGAGCCCCTTCAGACACTGGAAGGTTGCTATGAGGCCTCCACACAAACTTTTCTTCTCAAAACTGAACAGCCCCAGCTTTCTCAGTCTGTCTTCATTGGGAAAGTGCAGAAATGGTATCATGATCTCTGTTTAGAATCTCATTTTCAGTCTTAATTTTCAGAGGCCCTTTAGAGTCAGATTTACCATTCTATCCTATTTGTAGAAACACACCATTTTACTAAGCACATACTTGAAATATAGCAGGTAAATCATAAATCAAACACCCCTAGGTGGGACTATGCCCCTATCGACCTCCCATAGCCTGGGAACTGCCCCTTTTCTGGAGAACCTCCTGAATTTTCTACCCATTCTGCCTTTGAGGATGAGCACAAAGGCAGAACACCACAAAAGGGAGGAAAGCTAATTTGAAAGTGCAGCTCTCTCCTTTCTGGGACCTGCTTGGCTGTGTGTCTTTTGTAGATGGCTCTGCTCAAGCACCACCATTTCCCTCACACTTCCACCCTCACAGGGTGTGCAGTGCTTTGTCCTCCCAGCTGGGCAGCAGCCTTTCCAAACACAACCCTATTATTTCTTGGGCTAAGTGGGATAGCTCATCTCAGTTTCCATTGGGGATGAAAAAGGCTGCTGCTTATGCACTACACTTACCAGACCTTACATAACTGACAAAGACTGCCCTGGCTCTGGCTGAAAGGGAGCTGGGAGAAATCATCTGGCTGGGGGGAATTATCCATTATAAATAAATCACATGCGTGCGCACAAAGAGCAGTTCTCACCCAGACTAAACACTTTTCTCCAAGTGAGGTCTGCTTTGTGCTCTGTGAACAGGAAAATCACATGTCCTGCACTTCAGATCGAAATGCTCCGCACTAAAGGAGACAGGATAATCACTTACTCCAATCATCACAGCCAAAGCCTTGAAAATTCACCCAGTGGCTAAATTCATCTGTATTTCTGCCCGTGCACTTGGACAGGAACAGAACAGGGCTTTGCAAAGCACCTTTTATGCTGTCTGTGCTTCATTTTGAAGGGCTCGTTCACTCCAAGTTACCTCCCCACCCTTCTGGAAGTTGCTGTACAGTGGATTCTGCAGTGCACAAGGATCCCATCCAGGACATGTATCCCACTGCAGGCAGAGGAGAGCTCCTCTCAGGATACTGGGGATGTTCCTCAGCACTGTGACACCTCCCTCTTGGGCTGCCTAAGAACTGTGTGAGGGATTAAACTCCTCTCAGTTTCACCACTGTGGTTTTGCTGAAGCAGCATCACTTTGGCAGTGTCTACAAGAAGGACACAAATTTCCTTCCTACAGCCACTCCATGGCATCAGGTTTCAGCAGCTTGCTGCAAGCTCTTCTTACAGGTTCACCTCTTGATGTCAGCACAAGATTTAATAATTGTCCCACCACCTGGTAACTGGGGCCCCTACAAAGAACAGGTGCTCTTGGGTGGAACTCATTCCACAGGTGCAGAGACACACTGAGGAAAGGTTAGATATGTGAGAAATGATGCTCACTTCAAAAATTTAAAAGGTTTATTAAAACCTTATCAAAAATACAACAGAAGACTGAATAGAGAAAATATTACAGCACTGGAGCAAAGGATTTTCCCCACCTTGTGCTCATCCACACAATGGAGGTTTCAGCTTTTAACCCTTTAGCCTCTCCCAAAGTTCTGCTCATCGAGTCCTTCTTCACTGTCCAGTGGTGGAGTTTATTTCCTTGCATCCTGTTTGGAGATCAGGTGCTGCCAGAGTTACAAGCCAGTCCTCCCAAATGTGACTACCCAGGTCACCCCCTGATAACACAAGGGGGTAAAACATAACCATAAATCTATAAAACTCCTCTTAACATATATACATGATATATGCCTTTTAATTGTGAGAGTCAACCATTGTATTACTCATACCACAGATACAAAAACAGTATGGCAATGTTACTGCTATTTAAAATAGGTGTTGTTTAAGGAAAGAAATTCTTCATTGGAATCCACAATGCACATATTTCAGCAGACCATCAGCCTTTCCCCCTCCCATGTGCTACCATTTTTACGACTCAAGGAATCAGCATCTTGGAGAAGTGTTTTAAATAGGGGTCCAAGGAGATCTCACTGTATGGGGCAGAGGCATTTTCAACACACAGCCATGAGCCCTCCCATCTCCCCTGGGCACTTCTAAGCAAGCAAAACCTGAAGCAAGGAGCTGAAGCCTCACTCCAACTTTTCCTTGTGACTGTGTCATCCCAGGAAAAGTGAAGACATTCTCTGGAGACAATTCTATCCATACAAACAATATTCAGAACTTAGTCACAAAAGCAACAGTGGTGTGAGGGGTGTCATAAGGCCAAGCCTGTGCTGAGCAACCCTGAATTCAAGACCAGGGCTTCTGGTTAGCCAGGAGGTCTCTGCAGAGATGCCTTCAGGTAGAAAATTTTCTAGGCAGTTAAAGGGAAAACTTCCCAAAAACTCAGGCAAGTTTTCAGTGTGTGTTAAGCTTACTGAGACATTACACTGAATTTTGCTGTGATTGCTACTGCTCCAACTTTTCTAGCAACAAAATATACATTACACTGTTTCCCAGATCACATGAGTGATTATCACTTGCACATGCAGGATGTGGCTGGGGTGTGTATTCTATTGGCATCTATGAGAAGTGAGGCACTTATCTGCTGTTAATTGGGCCACCTGCTAAAACCAGGTGGGGCAGTTTTCTTTATCTCTTCCACAACCAATCCTCCCTCCAGGAGATATCTTCTGCTATTGAGCCATTGAGTGTAACTGCATGACTGATAAAAATTACACCATCCCATTGGGAGATGTTCTGCCCAGGGGGAGGAGCCAAGCATTCCTAACTGGATATGATCAGAGACTTGGAACACCACAACCAGCCTTTTCCCATTGGGTTCCCAGAGAAGCAGCTTTCTTTTCCACTGGATTCTCAGAGGAAGACCAAGCCCATTTACACCACCACTGGATCTTCAGAGGAAAACAACACCCTTCTACAGGAACCCTGCTCCAACAGAACCACCCCTGACACTCCAGGAGGGCTGCAGCCACCATTTATTGGGACTGCTGCCAACACCCTGACCCACAGGGTGTCAGGTCATATTCTGACTCTGTCAGTGTTATTTTGTATTACTGCATTGTTTATTTTATTTTTCCTAATAAAGAACTGTTATTCCTATATCTTTGCCTGAGAGCACCTTAATTTCAAAATTAATGAGTGGGTTTACATTTTCAGGTCCAAAAGAAGTTCATGTCTTCCTTAGCAGACACTTGTCTTTTCAAACCATGACATCACTGTATTTAATCTCTGAATTTCATAAAAAAAAAATCCTAGAGAAAAACAAAAGCAATACCCTCCACAACACAAGGAGGAAAGGAAATAAGAGACATATTAGTATAAAAGGATATAATCATTAAAACAAATGGCTTGACACATATAAAAACCATTCAGAAGTTTGAGCAAGTAACAGGGCTCAAGTCAATGCTCAAAACCATTTGGTTTCTATTCCTGTTCTATTTCCTATTCTACTCCTCTGGTGGAGGAGGTTTGCACTCCTGGCTATCAGTGTCTGATGCAGCCTCACTTACTTCTAGACCATAGAGACAACTGGAATTTCATAATATATACTGGATCCTTACACCAAAATTAACTATTTGAGAAGCTGTTGGTTTCCTTCCTGCTGATAAAGCAGCAACAACAATACTGCCTAATGTTACTTCTTTACACTAATTTATGCTTGATTTAAAGTAAACCCAATTGTCGCTATACTTACCTTGTTTAATGATGATCATGCTAATTATTATTACACTTATTATCATCTTTAGTTTATTTCATTTTCAACAGTGGAGCGATGCCCTCAGCTCTTTAAACACACTCTGGGATTTACAGCCATGTTTTCCCCTCATCTTCTCTAAAACAATTGTACTGCCATTTGCAACATATTGGTCAGCTCTGGGATCAGGAGAGAGACAAGTTATTCTACATGGAAGTAGTTAAATTGAAAAACTGTCTGAAGCTGAACTGCGAGGAGATGAATCAGAGAGATGCTGCTGCTCCTGGGGTAAATGTTATGGCCATTCCCTTCCTTGTAAATCAGGTACTCTAGAAACCATGATGATGCTAAGGGGATGAAGCATTTGATGGTATCACAAAGTCCATTTTCCAACCCAAGCACCCTAAGTTTCTGACCTATGTTTCTAAGTGGGAAAAGAGTGAAGGAAAGTCCTCAACAAAAGCACAACAAGAAGAGTTTACTAGGGGGAAGAAATACAAAACAAAAATGCAGCTGCAGGGGCACACTCTCCCTTTTCTTCGTTACTGTTCACTGGGAGATTCCCCCTTTTTAGCATCCTCCAACATGGAAGGGAGCTGAAGGAAGCTTTTGCTCTAAGCACCTTTTGCCCGGCTGCTGCTCCCACATCTCATTGATTTGTTCCCTGTGCAGCAGATGCCAGTCACGTAAAAATGGAATATATATCTCTGCAAGGCTTTATCTGAAAAATCTCAAACTCTGCCTTTCAGGAGTGCCAAGGAAAAAGTAATACCCACAAATGCTCAAAAGGAGCAATTCCATACAGGATTTGGGTTTCTCTCTATTACATCCTCAGAAAATATTGGGGTTTTCTGACCCTTATGGCCTGGAAGGATTTCCAATTCAGTTACATGGACCAGATCCAATGCAGCAGCAGTTTCACATTGTCCAAATGGTGTAACAAAATGAAAAATATATTAATGAGTTACACTGACCATCCAGAAATACACTGGGTCTACTTTATCATCACTTTGTATTAAGGGAGAAACAAAATTCAGATTGGAGGAGAGATAGGCAATGGGAAGGGTGGGGGAAAGAATGTCTCAATAGCAGAATCAATAAAGTGTGTCTGGGGGGGGTCTTCATTGTTGGCTAAAAACTTTTTTTTCAGTCTGAAACCAGAAGTTGCATTTCATTTTCAAGTTCTCAAAACTTTTTGCCCAGTTTCAATTAAAAAAAAAAGTGTGGGTTTTGTTCACACAAAAATGTTTCACTTTTAAAAATCCATCAATGAATTTTTTTGCCTATTAATCAATTCTTCCATCCCCACCTAAGGAAAAAAAAATCAGCGTTGGGCTGGACCCATAATCAGAAATATTTGTAACAATTCTGAAATGTGTAGCCTGGATTCCCTAGAAAGTGTAGCTTGTTCAACAAGAAAGACACATTAAAAGAGAAGTGTCCTGGGATAAGTCTGAAATACAAAAACTGTCATTGTCACAGAACCATTAGGCTGGCAGGGATGGAATTAACTATTAATGATTATTACTCACAGAATTTGTATTAGGCTGGCTATTTCTTTGTGCCCAGAGAGAACCAGGACATGCAATCAGTAAGGGAAATTTCCATGTCTTCTGAAATATATAAGGCAGGACCTGAACAAAAATCTCCCACCACTGTTGGCAGCAACAACAGCTATTTATTTTGTAATATTGAATAAGAAGGTGCCCAAGCAACCAAAAGCAGATGACAAGATGAAGATGTGAGTGGCTGGAAACAGCAAGCATCAGGAAATTGGCAACAACAGCATCTGAGGTAGCAACCTTTTTAAAGTGTTGGGAAATGAGGATGTAATGTCAGAGTTTATGGACTTACAATGCTCACTGCAAACCCTCAGCCCTTCCACAGCAATCTCCATATAAAAGGTGTCAACCACAGACTTAATTTTTAAGATTACTGGATGATCATGGATCATGCTATTAGTTTACATTTTTCCTAAGACTCATCCCCTGAAGAAAAGCACCAGGACCAACAGAGCCAGAAAGCAAACATCTTCCTCCCTTCCCTGAGGCTACCTGAGAACTACTGCAGCAATAAGCTGCTGCTGCAACCTAAGCAGAATTTCCTGCCTGTTATTTCCTCCTCCCAGCTTTATATTCCAGCTGCTCACATGGCACAAGTGCTATTTTATTACCTCATGGCTGCACTGGGCTAAAAAAGACAAAGAATGGCTGCACAGATTGGCCTTGCCTAGATCCTGGTTGCATCCTGCCTCAGCCTGCAGGGAGCTGCCTGATCCCAAAGGATTCTCACATTAAATGGGACTCTGTCCCCCCAGTGGTGTCCCCATCCTAAAGCAGGCATGTGCCACCTCACCCAGGAGCATTGCAGTAAGTAAGGGAAGACCTACCTCTGCTAATGTCTCCAAAGTACGGCAAAAGAAGATGGGAGACTCCAAGAAAGATGGAGAGAGACAGCTGGCAAGCACCTGGAGTGATGGGACAATGAGGAATGACTTCACACAGACAGAGAGCAGGCTTAGGTCAGATATTAGGAAAAATTCTTGTCTATGAGGGTGGTGAAGCACAGGCACAGATTGCTCAGAGCAGCTGTGGCTGCCCCATTCCTGGCAGAGTCCAAGGCCAGGTTTGGCAGGACCGGGAGCAACCTGGGATAGTGGAAGGTGTCCCTGCCCATGGAACTGGATGGGCTTCAAAGTCCCTTCCAACCCAAACCATTCCAGGGTTCTACAGCTGGGTCAGACAGCAGCACAGACCCCACCCCTGTGTGGTTTTACTGAGCTGGCCCCTGCTGGAACAGCCCTTGCAGAGCTTCCCTAAAGCCACCACTGGCCCTGTTCACGCACACAGATCAGGCACTGCCTGAGGCACAGCACCTATGGAGGGGTTCCCTATTTACAACCACAAAGGATTTCACTGAGGGCAATATTCACCATCGCAAACAGCCCAACCCCTTCAGCAGCTAAACTGAGACCCCCAGGGCAAATCTGGGGGTGTCAGCCCTGCTGGAACCCAGTGCCACAGCACTTATCAGCCCCCAGAGCACAGATCTCAATCCATCAGTAAGGAAACAAGATTCCTAAGTAATTGAATTAAGTGCAAATCATTTAAGAGATCAGATAATTCCTTGGCTGCTATTTTTTAATGCCAATGTTACTTTATTCCTTTGCATTTTCAAAGCAATACATCCCTATTTAATGAATTACCAGATAGCTTCTCATCACAATGAGTAAAGAAATTACAGCAGAGATTTTTTTCTTTATTATTTTATCAGGTTGGCAATATCAGAAGAGATAATGCAATGTCCCCTGGCACCATAAAATATTCAACATTATGAATAAAGTTCTTGATGAAAGAGCAGCAGAAAGCAGCATTTCATTGAGGCCCAGTGCTGTAAAAAAGCATATTTTAAATGATTTAATTTAAAAATTAAATTACATTTGAATCATTTGATTACTGTTTAATAACAATACCTAATTCATATCTTGAAACAAAAATCAGATTCTGCTCTCTATGGCTAAATATATATTTCAAAAAGCATCCCCGCCAACCAGCCAATTCTGACACTGCATCTTCATCCTGGAGAGTTCCTTTCTCAAGTTGCATCAAGGAGCAAGTCAGCCCTGGCCAACCAGAAAGAGAAAAACTGAAGGATGCTTTAAAACTGCACACTGTTTCCTCCCCTCTCATTTTTTATATCAAGTTCATCTAATAGCCGCAAATGTATTATTTTAACCGGTATTGAAATGAACTCTTTTTTGTTTTTTGATCACAGGAAAGATGAGCAGGCAGTGAGGAAAAGAGAAATATTTGGCACTCAGAGTAACCCAAGATGTTCACTCCTTGGTGTCTGTTTCCCAGAGGTAAGGAAGTGTCAGACTTGCTTCTAAGAGCCACCACAAAATTCCTGTCACACCCCTTCAAAGGGCAATTTGTACTCATACATTATATTTAAAGCCAATCCAAAGCAGAGTGCTGCATGAAGAGTTTTTCTGATACAATTTCATATAAAGTTTTGAAGTACTACCAGCTTAAACAGAAAATAAACCCTGGATTTGTTCATTTCCCTCTACCTAAAGGCTTTTTTTCCCCTTGCATTTCTAAAACTGAACCAGCAAAAATTGAGTGGTGGGAAAAGGAAAATATGATAAAAATAAGAAGCTTGGTGTGTGTGGAAGAGTTTTTTAGAAGTCCAGCTGGCTTCTAACAAAAATAAAAATTTAAAAACCTTATGAATATTTTTGTTGGGAGGGATGATGATACATCCCCCCATTTAATCCTAGCAAACAAAAGCTGAGCCACAGTTATCTGGATTAAATGAGACTAATTAAATTTCCTTTTGGACAGACATCACTGTCTTAATCTCCCCACCTGCAAGCTTAAGCAATGTTTCATCTCTTAGAGGTAAAACCTGTACAGAATTCCAGAGGTCCCACCAAAGGGACCAACTCTCCCAAATCACAATGCAGTAGCAGCTCTGCCTTCAGGCACTCCATAATAAGCCTTGTTAAATATTAGCCAGCCAGGATTGTGTAAAACCTCACAAATTTCCTCCTCTAACACTGAACTAACCCATATGTAATTCTACAGCTCCAAGTACAGCTTGCTTCTCCTGCCGATGAGCTAACGGAGTTGGTCTATAATCAGACCAGCTGCCTCACAATTCAATCTCTGTCCAGAAAAGTGCATAAACCTGTGGGGAAAAGCTGTCCCACAGAATAAAAACACGTGCAATGAGCATTACTCAGCAGGCTGTCAAATCACAACAAATGCTTGGGAAGGGTTTTAATTTAATCCACTTCTTGTAAACACAGGCAGGCATTGGAAACATTGCAAACTCAAAGAATGAAATTTAAAGCAAGTCTTTGACTGAAGGAGCTTCAGGCCACTGGGGGATATTTGAAGACTAAGGTCACCCACTCTCTTCAGCTTTTGGAGTTGCTTGGTCTATACATGTTTAATCACATTTCTGGAAAAAATGAAAAGGGCTACATGGGGATATACACTACGCATTGCAGATTTTATCTTCCCCCTGCCTCCATAGAAAACAGCTCCTAGACTTCAGTAGATGTGGGCTAATTTATGCCACTCCAGGCTCAGACTTTTTGTACTTCTCTACCCAGAACACAGTTGTCCATTTAGAGTAGCTTTGTGCCACGTTATAAGCTCTTTAATCAATCAAAGTTTCTGTTCTAGTCTCTTTATGCTCTCCACTTGAGAACATTTTTATGAAGGAAGCATTTTACCTGGCTCCATATGATATTTAATTCTGCTTCTCAAATATCAGTTAATCTCATAAAGGCACACTGCTCATAAGTGTTCCCTCCTCTCGCTTAATTAATTTTTAATACTCAAAAAATTGCAGTTTTTAAAGAAGCCAATTAAATTCATCCAAAAAATCCCCAGCAAATGCCCTTTCAGGATGACTCAACTGCTTGTATTTATTTTATTTGCTCAAGTCAATGAGGGGAAACTATTTTTGAAGTTGGAAGTCAGAGTTACAAAACCAAAAGGGGATTTATAACAAAGCAGCCACGTTGCTCAGCACTTTTCCATCCAGGAGAAAGTAGCCAAGGCGTGACATCCAAATTACAAGAAAGCTGAGGGATCACTGAGAAGGCAATAAGTAAGGACATAGATATGCAGGAGCCACAAGAGTGAGATGGGGGCAAAGGGATGGGACCAGCATTTTGATACTTCGCCAGGAAAGCTGACACCAGACCTGTCCATCCATATTAACCCTTTCCATGGGCTCTCTGGACACTAACTAGGCTGCTCCTCGAGTTGCAGCAGCTTGCTGTGAAGGATGGAAGCACTGAATTGGAGAATAACTATTCCTCAGCTATGACAGTGGCTCACTCTGACTCCTATTCTGCCTCAGGCACTGCAAACCCCCTTGGGTTTGAATCCTTGTTTTTCCTTCAAGGACAAAATGCACTGGAGGAAAATGCCCGATTTAGTGAGTTCTTTGGTTGTGTCTTTCTTCTCCTTGCCATTTATTTTGTCCCTCCTCTCCTTCCTTATTCATTTTAAAAATAGGATTGTCCACTTGTACAGTTTCACAGTTAAGTGTAGCTAATCAAGTGTGTGATAAGGGTGGCCTTGATGAAGGGGTTCCTTGAAGGTCAGCTAAAGATGGTCCATATAAAAGATCTCTGCACCCATGTGAGTCCCTAAAAAGCTAATCCAAGAAACAGAGGTAGCTTTAAAAAGCCAGACCTTGGCCAGAATCATGTGCTTGCACTGGTTCAGTGCCAGCTTCAGGCAGAGCTTCCACCTACTGAGTGATCAAACCTAATTCTGGCATTTTCACCATGTCTTCTGAAACACTTGTCCCCTCGCTCTTCAAGGGGATGCCCAGAACAGAACTGAAAACAATCCCAAAAGCTGCCAATACATCCAACCTACATAAAGCCACCTGCATCCTTATACTTCACAGAAGATAACCTATTGTTCCAAAAGAGCTTATAAAAATGAAGTTATCAAAAATCACAAGAGAAATCCTTCACCTGCGGTGGACTTGTGATGTTTGAATAAAATTACAGAAACTTACAGAAAATTACAGCACTACCCCTTCATAAAGAGGAAGCCCTAATATGTTTATGTAATTCCCCAAAGATAATAGGTAAAAATAGCTTAATGAGAAAGGAGGGATAGACACCAGGGGAAGGGTCACCTTCAGGATAATGATTGAGACTGGCAGAGTCATCACAGCCTCAGAGAAAGACAAAGAGTGAACACCCTTTGGTAGTGGACAGCTAAAACACCTCATGTGATGTTAATTCTTACATTTCAAGCAAGCCAGCAAATTATGCTCCCCAATAATTTATACCTATGTGGCAATAAAGTAGATTACGGCACATGACTAAACAGGACAAAATATCATGCAATGATTTAAAAAAACCTGCTGAAGACAGGAAAAATAAAATCCAGATCTGTTTAGAAGAACAACAGGGTGTTCTATTTTATTATCTCAAAGAGAACATGCAGCTAAGAAAATTCCATATAGAGAAAGCTGAAAAAGCCCATTTCACAATGATGAAAGCAAAGTCTCCCGATTTATTAAAAAATGTATCACTGCTAAATTCTTCTAGAGCAACATGCAGCAGATCCAGTTCCAAGGCATTAGTGAAGATAATGCTCAGCTCATTCATCTTTACTTCTCTCATTTTAAATAAGAATATAAAGCTCGTAAAGGCTGGAAGAAGTTGTTTGGTTAATATACACAATCTTGGCAAAGTCTCTTAATATTTTGCATATGGCTCACAAACTTTTTGACCCTTAGTTTGCTTGATAATAACTTACAGAAAAAAAGAATTTGATACTTGGCACATATTCAGGTGCAGAGCCTGGGCCTAGGCCTACACCAGTGAGGTGAAAATAAGTCTTATTTTGCACAGCAAATGTTGTTAGTAAGCATTAAATTATCCTCTTAATTAATCAATTATTTTAATTGTGGTATGGATGTCAAATCCTGGTGCTTATTAATATTCTACTCTTTAAATAAGCATCACTGTAAGGAAAGTAGAATTCAGTGGGGCACTGGAGTCATCAGAAGTACTTTCTAAATATAGGCATAGCTGCCACCTAAGTGGCCAAATTCCTACATCAGTTTCAGCAGCATGATCCAAGATAGATCTGTAGCTAAATATAGAAGCAGTGAAAAGAGTAGGAATGAGTAGGCTGCAATGTAAGTGGAAAGGGAAAGCAGCACAATCATCCTTGAAGTGTCCATTTCTCCTATAGCTTACTGAAATATGTCAGGGACAGGGCCAGGTATGCAATGCTGTTTTATAATCTCTATATTCTCAAAGAAATCACATTATTGTAATGCACATCTATATAATGGGTGCTTACATGAAAAGGAAATACCCTCAGCAGCTGGACTTGAGTGATCTTTGTGGGTCCCTTCCCAGCTCAGTCTATTCTGTGATCACTTCATTTTTAGTTCCTCTCGGAGCTAAAGAATAACACATAAAGCACAGAAGTGACAAAACACACAAGTTCTCTGCAGTTTTCTAAGTCTTTGAGAACTGAAGTGTAGATTTTTTTTTCCTCTACAGTATTGGCAAGAAGGGCCAGGATGGGAGCAGAGTCACTCACCTAGAAAAGAAAAAAAGAGATTTCCCCCCCGTTATCCCTTATAATAAATAATAAAAAAATAAGCTATCTATTATTATAATAAATTATCCATTAATATAATATCTATTATCTATTATTTAATATCTATTAACTATTATTATAGAATCTATTCTCTATTATTATAATAAATAATAAAAAAATAAGCTGTTATGATGGAGTTGCATTAAAACAAATCCAGAGGGATTTCTGGAGGGCCAGAGAGGATGAGGAGGAAACAGCCACCCTGTGATACAGCATCAGCACAAACCAACTGGGAACTAGGCTGGAAACCTGGGATGTTCTTGTGATATCTCATCAGTAACTGGCAGGCAAAAAGCACAACAGATTTCTCAGCAGTTTATACCCCAGTGCTCGCAATCTCTAACTGTGTATGTATTTAACCTTCTAGTGGAAATTAGGAAATGCAGAAAGCTCCTATAATACTCATCCCAGTGCTTCACTAGAGTACAGAATCCTAGGAAACCACTTGTGACAAGCTGAGAGCTCAGGTACAGAGCAGCAGAAGCTGTTGATAACAGCATGTCACAGGAAGATAAGAGACCATGAGTATCTCCAGAGATGCCTCACTCCCACACTTGAGCATTTCTGTGCACCTTGCCCACATGCCAGGAAGCTGTTTATTGTCTGTGTCACAGAAGAAGTTGGCAGAAATACCTCACAGCCTTTGTCAATCTGAAAATCCCTCCTTTGAACAAGAGTTGAGAGCAAAAATTGAGCTAAAACCTTGAAAGGATTAGAATTATTAGTTAATACCAGGTCTGGATTTCAAAGTTAGATCCAAACCTGAACCTTCCACTCTACCCAATGCTGAGAGGGCTTGGATTTCATGTTTCAAAGTCCAATTAGAAAACATATTTGCTGTCCCACAAAATACCTATCACTTTGAGGTTGTACTTTTGTGACATCTGGCCAGAGGGGAGGAAAAAGGGAATATAAAGGGAACACCTTTTCAATTTAGCAGATTCAAGCACAGAAGTATTTTGTTCTGAACTTGAAGATCTTCTCTTTTCCCATTATGTGCATAGTAGAGTTATGTGGAGTCTCTGAAATTCAGTCAGCTCCTGACACACATTTGTTTTTGAGAGAAGCAGCAGAAAACTCAGAATGAGAGCTCCAGTGCTGCAGACACACTGCTCTACAAAACTGAACATCAGGCAAGGTGAGAAATTACAACTGGTGTCACACACAAACCACTGACTGCTTACTGGGACTACTCACACCTTTCTGGCTCAATTTTAAAATTTGGAACCTGGTGCCAGTCTTAAGCTCACAATCATTCGCCACCTGGCTCAATGGACACTTTTTCCATTCTGCACTAACTCAGCAACTACCTCACCCACAGACACCTGCCCAAGAACTGGTTTTTATCCATCAAAATGTAGGAGTTGGTCTCCAGGTCTCCATACATTTTTCATTCATGAATTCACGATACACACATCTGTATTACACAATGAATAAAGAACAGTTGAAACTGGATAATCTTTAAGGTCCCTTCCAATCCAAACCATTCTCTGACTCTAATTCTGAATGCAGTTTTCTTTCACAGTCTCCTGACAAGGTTCTGTAGCACTGGTACAAGAACAATGATTGAGAGCTTGAAGCAAGCTCCACCAAAATAATCTGTGGAAAATTCCCTGTGACACTGGAGCCCGTGGGCTGCTCTGGGCTCAGTCCTTATCAAAGGCATCCCCATGGTGCTGCACAAACAACACACAACTGTGTGTAGCCTGGTTACTAACAGAAAGCATAGAGAAATGCTGCTGGGATTAACATAGCTCAGGATAAAAGCCAGCTCCATTTCCTATCAAACTCCTGATGCTATTTTGGATAACCCCTCTGACAGTAACTCTCCAGTTCACAAGCCAACAGCAGATGACTGCTTGCAGCAGTGCTGACTTGCTTCCTCACATACCAGAACCTGGCCACAACAGGAAAAATCCCAGCATGACCAGACATGTCAGCAGCTTTGGGGCCACAACACATTTTAGGGCCCGTCCTAGTGCACACTGTCCAGCCAGACTCAGTCAATCAACTCTGCAGACTCACGGGAAAGCCTCCAAAACACTCATCACCCCCTCCTGGCACTCTGCAGTGCAGTGCCTGTCATCTTGCTTTGGGCCAAGGTGTTGGTCACCACATGGTGACATACTGTACAGTTAGTACAGTACAGCTGTGTCCAGGAGCTTCCTATCCCTCAATAAAGGGCACACCTGGAACACCAAACACCCTCAGCTGCCAGTGTGTCTGCAGGAAGAGGTCTTTGTTTTAGTGGATCAGCTGGCACATTCCCAAACCCCAAGCAACATTCAGCAGCACCATTTTCCTGTGATGAAGCACCTGTAGATCCCAAAATGCACAAAACCTTCCCAGTTACTGAGCATTCCCAAACACAGGTACTGAGGCACAGGCCAGGACAATGCCTGAGATTATACTTCAGACATCCCAACCCTCCTCCAACAACCAGACATCACCATCCTCTTCATCTCTCACTTACTGAAGGTAGGCACATGAACATTTATTAGTGTGTGTATAGAGGCTCTGCCAAAGAAAAAATAACAAATTTGGCACCTTCCCCTTGGCTCTGTGTTTTGCTTACGTGTGTCTCTTTATCTCTGATCTACAGATGCTCAGGACAGACAAGTTCATAGAGGAACTGTCTCCAAACTAATCCTGAACTATCAAGACACACAACACAGAAAGGCTTGCATGCTGCAGAAGAAACTGTGCTAAGAAAGCAGGACTCTGTCCATAGTGGGAGAAAAAGCTGTCTGCATTTCAGTTATTGCTTCAGCATCTGCTTTACAGGGCAGGAAGAGAATTCTTTCCAGTGCTAAAACCCTCAAGAAGATAAAACTTGTACCGCTGGCTTTTGTTCTCCCTTTTAGATCAACTGTTTTAATGCTCCTTATTTAAATCCATTAAAGTAGGAAAAAAGGTGAGGTTTCAAATAGAACTGAATGAACAAAGCACACAGTAATCCCTCCTGCTGGAACTGTAATTTCTTTTTGTAGGAAAGAACCACATGCATGTGTTTCTGCACAAGCTATGCTGGTTCTCCTTGCCTACAGGACTTGGCACAGCACTTCCAAGGGAATACTGAAATAAAGCCAAAAATGCTCTGGCCTCTTGGTCCCCTGGGTTCTGTTGGCTGGCAGGACAGCTTGCAGATGCTGCTGGAAGGCAGCAGGTTTGCCACTGCCCTCCCATCCTGTCCCCCAGCTTGTCAGGAGGCTGAACACAGGTAACATGCTCATGGCAGCACTCCAGGCTGGCCAGGAGTTTGTCAGCAGCAGGACATCCCAGCATGGAGCTCCTTGGAAAGGGCTCCTTCAGGAGGCTACTTGTATATCCAAACAAGGCCTTGCACTGTTGCTTCTTCTAGAAGTGAAGTGTTGAAGCAATAATTTACTAAATGTGTCACACTCACATTTGTAGCTGTGTTGCCTGACCCCACAAGCTATGGAAGGCCAGGGGGAAAGGGGGAGGGAATAAAATAAAATCTTATTCTTTTCTTGGGAACAAGTAAAGGTCAGTTGTCTCATCAAATTTCATCCCTTAATAGTACGCCTGTTCCCTCAAGGAAATTTCTAATTGTTCCTCAATCATTTCAGTCTTTGGCTTCTGCAACATTACTGAGCAATTATGCTATAAATTTAGGAGCTTCTTCAGGGGACAGTCCCTACTTTGCTCTGAAGAAATCCTGAGCAACCCAAACAAGAAGAAACTCTTATCATGCATCATTTGCCATTGAAATGTATGACAAACACCAGACAGACTGAAGACAACACATGTGCAATGACACTACAGGCACTTGTCATGTTTCTCTCACAGTACAGGGAAAGGTTTGGATGGTATATTGGTTAACAAAACTCATCATTTCTAGACCAAAGTCTCTTTATATCAAACTGCTGATTTTATTTATTGGGCCTCTAGCTCCATAAGTTGGTCTTCTCCCTGACACATCAGCACCTACACTCACCTACTCCACAGTAGATGCAACCAAACCAAAAGAGAAAAGAGGTTTACTCATGAGCTGAGCAACCACAAACCAGCACACCCCTCACCATCCCTTATGTCTTCCTAGAGAGGGAGAATTTGGAGTACTGCACATCTCTGCCAGAGCCTCATCTCAGCTAAGAGCCCAGCACTCACAGAGCAAAGACAAGTACTCATTCCACAAATAGCCACACTCAGGTGCTCCACTTCAATGCAGCACCACAAGCTGGGCTAAATAGTAAAATTACTCAAGTGTTGAGCTATGGGAATAACTGTGTACAAGGCATCAGGGTACAACATGTAGCATAATGTCTAATTAGATATCACAGCAAGTTATCTCTGGTATTTTGCAGGCATTGGATTGCAGAAATCTCTTTACCATTAAATTCAAAACCACAAATAGGAGAAAACTTTTTTTAAAGCAGAGTAAGACTCCTGTCGTTACCCATCACAAGGATGCAACAGAGAGGTGTATGATCTGCAAACCAGTTGATTAATTTTGCCTAGCACTCAGCTTTAATTATAGGACAGCCTTAAGGCTAATATCAAATCCTTAGTGTGCAGACTCTGGATAATCACAGGCTGTGCTCTGGGAGTTCTGCCTCTGCAGCAATGGGGACAGGAGGCCATTTGAATGCCTCTTCTTCACACGTAGCTCACACCTACTTCATTGCCACGTAGGAGGCGCAGGGCTGCTGAACCTCCTGCATTTCTCCTGCCTCCCTTCTGTCCTTCCACAGCTGCTCTTTGCGGGAGCTCCCGAGGCTGGGCAGACACAGCCAGCAGAGGAGCTGGGTGGGAAGAGGTTAAACAGTCCACCCAAAGCTGGGGCTGTGGACACAATCCGTGTTTTCTGCCAGCCCACTCCCCAGTGCCCACACTGATGCCTCCCAGAAGATGCCTCCTTTCAACTGAATGATTTGACATTTATGCTAAACATGTGCTTGCCTTACCTGTAGGCATTTTCTGGTACACAGAAAGTTTTCCTCTTTGGAAAAGGGAGACTGGCCTTTTTCCAACTCAGCATCCCCTGCTCCTCAGCCCCACTGCCTCTGCACATGGACAGCACACACGTCACAAGGATCTTAAATGTCAGTGCACATCTTTCATGAGGACTTTCAGGCAAATTTATGATTAAAAGTAGATATTCAAGCAGAAGATGAATACATTATGTCCTCAGGCACCTTAAGTCATGATCCATATTTATAATGCAAGGCTAAGGCTTCAGTTGAATAATTACATCTTTTGCCTGCCCATTCTTCCCTCCCACCCCCGTATGTACACACTCACCACAAATGCATATATAACATTTAAAGTGAGCAATTATTCAACCCAAAGGCAGAATATCCTTGAGTATGTGCATGCTAGCGAGGAACCTTAATTCTGTAATTGTCATGCAAGGTCTGCAGTAGCAAACCTTGCTGAGATTAAAACACCTTACTCAGCACAAATAAAGGTGAGAACAGTGTATTCCAAAGGGGCTGGAGCACACCATGGCTAACAAATCCCAGGACTGTAGTAGCCACAATCATTCCAACTCCAGGTATTTCCCTTCCAAGCAGAAGTCTCTGATTTCAAGTCCCTGACTTCTTACTTGGTCAGTTCTTCAGAGTGGAAGGTGATGCTTTATAAATTAATGAAAGGCATTTTAAAACATTTGGCAGCCACTGAATTCAGAAATCATATGACAAACCTCTCAACAGTATCACAAATATTGCTTTTCAACTAATGATGATCTCCTCTCTCTTATTTGAGGTCATCTTTCTCAGCAGCAAGCACTGCTACTGTGTCCTGGATTGCCAAGCAAATTGTATTCCATTTGCCATCTGTATGGCAGTTTTGCTCTGTTAAGTGGGCAGTTTTCCTTATCTCTTCCACACCCACTCCTCCCTCTGGGGAGACATCTGCTGATAACAGGCTATTGAATGTCACTGCATGACTGATAAGAACTACAGCATCCCACTGGGAGATGCTCCACCCAGAGGGAAGAGCCAAGCATTCCTAACTGGATATAATCTGAGACCTTGGGACAGCAGAATGGCATTTCCACTGGATTCCCAGAGGAACAGCTGCCTCTTCCACTGGATCTTCAGAGGAAGACTACACCCTTCTACAGGATCCCTGCTCCAACAGAACCACACCTGACACTCCAGGAGGGCTGCAGCCACAATTCCAATTGGACTGCTACCAACACCCTGACCAACAGGGTGTCAGGTTGTGTTCTGACTCTGTCAGTGTTGTTTTGGTTTACTGCACTGTTTATTTTATTTTCTTCCCTAATAAAGATCTGTTATTCCTGCTTCCATATTTTTGCCTGAGAGGCCCTTAATTTAAAATTTACAGGAATTTGGAGGGAGGGGGTTCACATTTTCCATTTCAGGGGAGGCTCCTGCCTTCCCTAGCAGACACCTGTCTTTCGAAACCAAGATACACTGGATGACTTGAAGTCAGAAGTTTTGTTAGAAGGAGCATTTTGACCAGTATCCTAGAAATATAAACCTGTATTTTTTCATGCACCCTTCTCAGGACTACAGATAGAAGAAAGAGTACAGGTATCACTAAAAAGGACCAAACAGACAAGAAGTGCATTCATTACAGCTGGGAAATGCAGCTTTTACACACAAGAACATGTATGTGCATGTACATGCAGGCAGGCACTTCTTATTCATCAGAAAATCAGAAGATTTTTCACTAAATTGAACATTCTCCATCAGTTCTGGAAGTGGAAATGCTGTCAGCAGCCTCAAAATAATGTGCTGCAAACAAAAAACATATCTTGACAGGACCCCATCTTTTGCCAAAAAACTTTATTAAAAAATTCCTGGCAGGTCTCATCACTCTTTGTACCTCCCCTAAAATTTGCCCTCAAATACACAAAAGGAGCAGGAAGTGCTGGGAGCCTGCACTCAGCAATGTCTCATGGGCTCCACTAACCCAGGAGCAACTTCCATGGCAAATTTATCCCCACAGACCTAGTCCCAGATAATCAGTGTCAATGAAATGCATTTAGCTAACTGGGATTCCTCCCATTTTAAATATTTTAAAATCCAAATCCCTTAGTTAGGCAGAAATTGCAATCACAGTGACACTGGTGAGCTGAAAAAAAAGGTCACAGCTGCAACAATGGGGGTCACATATTCTGGGGGCTGGCAGAGCCAGACAAGAACACCACCCATGGAGCAGAGCATTTGAAAATGAAGCTCTTCAGCTCTGAGCAGGTCATTGAGACATCACTCACAGCAGAAGTATGGGAAATACAAGTGATATTAGGCAGCAGAGGTGGGGGAGTGTGAACAGGGATGGGCAGAGCATTGTTGAATAAGCTACTGACTTCTTGCTTTATTCATATCATTGCTCAAAAAGACAAATGGAAGAAACTCCTGCCTTGTCCATTGCTCATGGCTTAGCAGACTCACAGTGATTTGTCTTTCTTCTTTTTCCCATCCATTCCAAAAGAGATAAAAATCATTACCTCCTTTCATAAAGAATTTCACCACATGCCCTGATCAAGAAGCTGGGTGTAACCAAGCTTCCCCCAAGCTGTCCTCCCATCTCTCTTGTCCACAGAGAGAAGAGCACAGAAACAGAGAGACTTATTGGTCTTGATCTGCAACAAATTAGCTCAATTCTGTAGCAGATAAAGGAAGCCAAGGCTACACCAACAGCCTCTGCAGAGGAAAGAGACACACAAAAATGGTATTCCTGAGGTTGTGGTCTAATCCCTTCCTGAAAGATTTTTAAAACAGAATGGTTCCAATATTCCATCCAAGCATTTGTGTCTGCCAGTAAGACAAGACATGCAAGCCACAAAGAGATCAAGCTGCTGAGTTTTCACAAGGTAAAATTAGGCCCCTGGAATTTTTAGTTCCTCACTAGTAAAATTTCTATGAACACAGATGGATGTATGACTTTCCCTGCAATCCAAACACTACTGTGAGGTCTGTCCTGCATCACTTCTTAGCACATGCAGCATCTCACACCAGTGATGCTTCATTTCTACCCTTCACTGCAATCACAGCAGAAGAACTCAGTTCCTAAGCACAACTAAGAAGAAAATCAGCAGAAAAAAAAATTTTGTAACTCAGGCTAAATTGCTGGGTTATTGTGATGCATTTTGCTGCTGGAAAAAGAAACCCACAGCAAGATACAGCCATTGCATTTCCATGACATGCATCCTCTTGTTTAGTCCTAAAGAGGATTGCATTTGTCATTCCATGACACACAGGACATGTGCTGTGCATTTCACTGGTTCTGCCAGCTACTCAGAGTTTTAAGCTGCAGGTTTCCTTGCTGCTATGCCTCATTCCTAGAGCATCATTTGAGCCTGGTCTTTATCTGGAGTGGCAGGTACAGGAAGCAGTCCTGCTAAGACACAGGAGAACATCTGCATCTGAGGCTTGCTCCTGCTTTGTCATTATGAATATATAATGTCACAGCCCTGGAGAGGGAGGAGGCCAGAGCATCCTTGCAAGTGTTTGATGGGGTGGGCAAATCCTGCCTATAACAATAATTAAGAAGCTGATGTAGTTATGGTACACTAATAATAATTTTTGGAGACAGTTTAGCATTCAGGAAAGGTCAGATGAGGTGGGGTAGAAGCTCACCTTGAAAAGCCAAGGGGTAACACCCAAGTTACAGTGTGCCAAATTCAACAAAGCAATTGCAAATAATTTCTTAACTGCATCTACACTACCATGACAAAACCATCAGCAATGGCTGTGCACCCATTCTTGCCAAGCAGCCTCTCTGTGCATTCCACAGCATCCCAGTGCTCACAAACCAGCTCCATGCTGACTGCACTGTCTGCCAGTGCCTTGCCTGGCTAAAATCTCCAGGACAGTCCTCAAAGAAGAAGAGATTATTCCTTGGTAAAGCCCTGGGCACCCCTGAAGAGGAGCTTCTCTTAAGGGTGCCACTGCTTTTTCCATCTGCTCCTGGAAACTCAGGTGGAACAGTGAGCCTGCTTTGCCTCCCATCCTCATCCTGGTGCAGGTCTGTTCACATCAAATGCAAACCTGGGAGCTTCAAATGCCTCTGGCAGAGCCTGCAGGAGCTGCCAGCACCTTTGGTCTTATTAGGGTGACTCTGCTGCTCTATGGGGCTCACACAGGCTTTACAAGAAGATGCAGAAATACACACAGAATGATGCCACAGAAGAGTGAAAGTGGACACAGACAATTCACAAAACAAATTCACCAAAATTCACATCAGACATCAACTCCTCACATACATGGAGCTCTCAGACCACAAAACAACTGTGGCTCTCTACCACCAAGAACCAAACCTAGGGCAGGGAAAAATATGCAGAGCAGCAGGGAGATCTCACACACACCCAGCCCACCAGAGCAGTGCAGATAAGGTCTACCAAGTGTCCATGTCCTAAAGGAAAGTTTATGGCAGTTGTGAGGACTGTTTGACTCCAGACTCCAAAATACAGATTTAAGAGCAAATAAACTTCAAAATGTCACAAATACACTCAGAAAAGTTTTAGCACCACCTATATTAGCTTATATTTAGTAAGGGCAAATGAGCTCAGCTACAATAGAAACAAAGATCCAAAACCAGCCTGGGATTTAAGTCTTACAACCTGCTTTTACTCATTAAATACCCAGTCCTCTTCTGGCTGATTAGAGTAACAGGATACCCTGAGAAAGGCTGCTTTTGTATTTCCCCGACTTTATGGAGTCAGAATCGTTTCAGAAGTTTTACTGGGATTTCATGCTTCTTTATTAAGTAAGGAGGTGAAATGCCTGTTAAAAAAATACCCCAGCTACAAAGGAGATGAAACTCCAGTTGAAAAAACCCAAAACTTTTCCCTGCTACAAACACCCAAGTTATTATTTCAAAACTTACATTAAACCATACAAACTCTCTTTTGCTTTAGAAGCCTCGTATTTTTGCCAGAATTGTATAAAATGTGGTTGCCTCCAGAGGCAAAATCTAGAGGAAGATTAAATTCATTCCAGAGAGCTGATGGGCTTTCTTGCCATACATCAAGATCTATGCACCTTCTGTGATGCCTACAACACATTTTTAGCCAAAATCTGACCCAGGTGATGGAGCACACAGTGATATCAGAGCATCTTTGGGTTATTTCACCACACACTGTACAGTATTCTAACCTAGCACAGTCCTTTACCCATGAGAACAATCTTTATCCTAACTCAAAAATAGTCTAACTTCTGCTATGCTGACTTACAATGTTCCTCCCTTTGCTTTTTAAGTCATTGCTGGATTGTTTGGGCAGTTCTGCTCCAAACACTGCTTCATAAAATTATTTTCCCTGATTCCATTATATGTTCACTAAAACATCATTTAGATTTAATTATTTTAGCAATCTATTGCTTCTCAGAGTTGAAAATATTATTTTCAGATAATCTGAAGCATGAAGTTATATCACTTACTGAATCAAGTTAAGATGCAATCACAAGACTCAAAGTTAGCTTTTGAGAGTATCTGGGCAAGTCTCACTTCCTCTTTTTATAAGTTTACTCTTCAGAGTAGGATTTAGCTAAAAATTCTCTAATCATTGGGAAAACTTGTCAGTGCAGTTTGTCAAGTCCCCTGCAAGTCTCATTTATTTTGCCCTAAACAGACATTACCTAAGAGCCCCAGAGCCCTTCTCCCTGCACACCGTGCCTTTCTTGCAGCTCTTTTTTTGCTGTGTTAACAAACATGCCCCGGGGAGGTGGCTGCTCATCTCCTAAGCCAAAACTCATCAACACCCACAGGCTCCAGGACAAGGCTCAGATGGATTTCTCAGGATCCACTTCCTTTCCTTGCTGCTGGGTGCCCCTGGAAGCAGGAATTTGCAGATTTGCAGAGCAAGAATAAAGTTCTCTCTAATCTCTCCTACAAATGGAAAGATCACACCAGAGGTGCCACTGTCTGACCACAAACACTACAGTGTTTGCCAGGCAGATGTTTTTCAAAGTCTGAGTTTGAAGATCTTTGAAATTGAGAGTTGGCTGTCCTTCCACAAGAAACTGCTTCTGTTTCTGATCTTCATACACCTCTGCTGTGAGGAAAGATTGGGAAGAAGAGAGAGCTGGGAACTGAGAGAATTGGGATTGTTCAGCCTGGAGAAGAGAAGGCTTTGGGGTGACCTCACTGTGGCCTTGCAGTGCCTGAAGGGAACCTACAGTAAAGATGGAGAGAGACTCTTGGCAAGGGCCTGGAGTGACAGGACAAGGGGCAATGGCTTCACATTGACAGAGAGGAGATTTAGATTGGATATTGGGCAGAAATTGTTCCCTGTGAGGGTGCTGAGGCCCTGGCACAGGGTGCCCAGAGAAGCTGGGGCTGCCCCATCCTTGGCAGTGTCCAAGGCCAAGCTGGACAGGGCTCTGAGCAACTTGGGACAGTGGAAGGTGTCCCTGCCCATGGCAGGGGGATGGAACTGGATGGGCTTTAAGGTCCCTTCCAATCCAAACCATTCCATGTTTGTACAATCAAACAGCAGCTCCTGAGACAAAATACTGCTCTACTTGCAGGAAAACAAAACATTCCCTACCAGAGGAGAGAAGAGCCATCCTTGAAAACACCAAGCATACAAATTTGCAAACACTACTGGCATCACAATTCTCTGAACAGTCATCCTAAGTTGAAGACCCCACACAGAAAACTAGTGGAAATTGGTCCTTTGTTTTAATATTTTTCCCAATAGCCTCTGCATGACCCTTTGATTAGCACATCTGTCTTTTAATAAGTTACTACACCAAAAATCCAAGCTGAGCAGTGCAGAGATCTGCCTGTTCTTTCTGGGGTTGCTAGCAAAAATTCAGGAAGCAGGTGTGCCTCAGCATCACCCTCAGGACAGAGGGAGCTCAGATTGTTCTTCTGCACTCTGACCTACTCTAGCTGGAACATTTAAGCATTTCTCAGTAGTGGAGGTCCCATTTCCCAGCTATGCAACAAGCATAATGACGTCAGGCTTGATGGGATCCAGGGTGCAGCTTGTCCTGAACTGAGAGTTCAGCCTCACTGCTATAGGGCTGTGCTTGTAAACACAGGCAACCAAAATCCTATGACTGTGCAAACATCACATTACTACTGAAAACGCATTTTTAAAAAAGCACACGAACATTTTTAGGTACTGGGAGTACTTCAGGCATTTTTGATGAAGGGGGATTTTTTTATTGTTTAACAAACAGGTGCAGTAAGCTTACACCAAGGTCGAGGAAATTGTTACAGTCCTTTTGAGGTTTACCTGACTACATTTTTCTGGGTTGCCAGACAGATCTTAGTTTAAAATAAAGATGTTTAATGATCACCCTCTTTATTTCTACCTTACTCTACAAAATTCCAGTATGTGCAGCACAGCACTATTCATGTGGGACTCAATACCCTGAGCAGAAAATTTTAGTCCAATAGGCTCAAAAGCTGTTTTTCAGTTCCATTACTGCCTCCAAAGAGACAAACATAACCTCATTTGTTCCACAAATACTCATGTAATTTGGCTTTGATCTTGTCTGGACCAAGATAAAAGGTATCCTTTAAATTACACTCATTAGGGTTTTAACCCACTTTTAAACAGAAGGCAGGTTTTGCACATCTAAACAAGGAGGACAACATCCTCAGCTACCTCCTCCAGAGAATACCTCACCAGACCAAGGACAAACATCTCCTTGAACCCTCTGAGCAGTTAAGCACCCTCTGCAGACAAAGGGAAAACCCCACAGAGAATGAAATTATTCCTCTTACACTACAACAGGTGTCTGTGAAATGACTTGCCACGTTTATCATTCCAATGACTAATGAGAAGATAAAGAAACCTCCAGGAATTTTAAGTTAGAATAGGTTGTTCCAGCTGCATTAGTTACAGAAGGAAGAAAAACATCCATCTAAGAACAACTTGGTTCTTAACTTTTTGGCAAGCAAACTTAGGATTAAGTCAGTCCTGGCCTTTTAATACAGGCAGTTACATACTTGACCTAAGTTGACTCCTTCTGCTTCCAATGCCTGGTCTACATGTTTTAGGAGTTAAACATTAAGACCACATGCAGTCAAGATTTTCCACCAGCACCTCTACATTCCCTTACATGTGCTACTTTTAAAAAAGCCTGGAAAACAGTTCTTTGTTTCAGAGTCTACATGGATGTTTGGCACAAGCCATGGAAGCTGCAGGAGTATAAAAAGTTTAGATTGCTGAACAGGAGAAGAGCAGCCTTTGGCTCTTCCCTTGTGCAATGAAGAATTCAATATTAAGCATTTGACTCTAACTGCCTATTGGTACTGTATCTCCAGAGACACAGCATGGCAGAATTCACAGCCTCTTGCTGCTTGGCCCAGTCCTGCATCCTGACCCCAGGTCCAGCATGTGGAGTTAAGCCCAACCTTCACTTGCAGTCATCAATGGATCCTCAAGGATAGAGCTACAGAAGAACCCTGAACTGAGTCTAAACTGAGCAATATTTCATCCTTATGGACCATTCCCTTCAGGATTCCACACACAGCATGCACTATCCATGCACTAATCTGACCAAACCCAGTCTTGTTTTGGAGGTGGGGGACAATTACTGACACTTAATGAAACACAGCCAGGTTTCATACATTTTGTGGCTCATCTATGTCAAGAGATATAAAAACTATAGGCATCCATGTGCAACTACTGAAAAGTTAGGCACACTATTTGCATAGATTTATACTGTACCAAAAAATGTATTACTCTGTTCATGAGTAAAATCTACCAGAATGCAATTTATTGGAGCAGTAATCATAAAGAGCAGGCCATGTCTTATTGCCTCCAACAAAAGCCTTTTGCCTTCTCCAGCCATGAAAAGGTCAAGCACCACCCACATTTTTAATAACTGTTCAATAATCTCCCTTTAAAGCGTGTAACTGAATCAGACTTCAACTCTTTTTAAAAGGAAAAAGCCCCAAACCCACAGTAGCTCCCCCAAGTCCCCTGTGGGTTATTCTGGGTCCAGCAAAGCCAGGCAGTTACACCAGTGCTGCATTTGGAAGCTTTCCAGAACCACGTGTGACTGAGAACACCAGGTTACCTTTCCATAATATCTCCAAGCAAACAGCATTGCAACGTTCCTCACACAGTGAATTATGTTCTGAGGCACACAGAGGACAACATTCCCATGCAAAACCTCAACTGCATCAAAATCCATGGTTTCACCTGCTCCCAAGGCTCAGGCACTTCACCAGCCTCTATTATCCCTCTATATTGATCTTACCCTTTTCTGCAGAGCCATAAACTCAGCTGACAGACTGGCAACTTGCTGATCCCAGCACTGGTTCTTCCCTTGTTCTTGTTTCAGCATGGCTTGGTCAGCACTGAGCCTCATTTGTAGCTTGTGAAACTGCAATAACAAAACAAACACATGAGGGACTTGTCAAACAAAGCAGGCTGTAAAATTATCAGAGTGGAAATCAAGTGCCAACATTTATTATACAATGAGCCACACCTCAGCTGGCAAATTTCAGGCCCACAGCTTGATAAGAGGGAAGAAGTGGCTCCAAATTTCTCTGCATTAGCCATGACAAAAGTCTCATTAAAAACAAGCCTGGAAAGCATTTAAGGAGTAACACATGTGCACACGTTCATTTGGATTTCCCTTAACACTGCATGCATTTTATCAGAAATACCTTATTTCAGCAATTTAATCCTCCTGATACAGCTCCTAGTTAAACAGTATCACTACTACATTTTCATTAAAATGCATGAAACTTTTACACATGTAAAATTTATTTCACTTTTCTTTCTTTATCCAGTGTGCTTTCCCACCAACACAAGATTTGAGCAGCTTAGCGATTTGTCCTGGTAATAAAACAACACACTGAGTATTAATTCTGCCAGGTTACAACATTTTCATCTTTCATTTTTCAAGAGCAACTGCCAGCCTTGAAGATTTCTTCTAGATTAAGGGCAATGCCAAAGGAAATTAAGGAAAGAAGGCAGGTGACAATAAAGTAGGCCTCATATCAGGCAGGTACAAATGCTACCCAGGGACAGGATGCAGAGGTAGACTGCAAACAAGTGTCAGGGAAGGGAGGAACAGTCCCAAGCAAATCCTTGGGAGGTAAATGGCAACCTAAGAAGAACACATTTTTCAATTCCAGTCAGCAATACCGCTGGAGGAGTTGCCTCTGATGTTTGCCTGCTACAAATATTTGAGCTGGTAATTATTAATTTTAAGGCTTTTTTCCAACCCTAAGTGTGTGGATACATAGATAACTGGAAAATTATTTTTTATAGGACTAACCAAACCCATAATATTCAGTCCACGTAAAATTCAATGCACAAAAGAATCTCAAGCCAGTACTGCTAACTTTTCTTTATGTAGGTATACAAGTAAATAATAATGTTATTAATGTGCTGGCAGTTAAAAACAGCCAAATTTATTATTCAGCCTGTGCAGTTATGACGAATGAAGTAAATGTCAGGCTCAAGAAGATAATATTAAGGGAAGGAGGTAGGCCAGGCTTTGCCTTTCCCTCCCAATTGGTTAAAGATTACACCTCAGAAATCTTTAGGTCAGAGTAGATTTCTTACAGAATCCTGGAAGTGCTTAGGTTGGAAAAGACCTCCAAGACCATTGAGGCCAGCCATCAACCAAACACTTCCAAGGCCACCACTAAATCATGGCCACATTAACTCATTGCCCAGTAACATCTCTGCCTGGTTCTATCAGTGTTGTCCTGTGCTAATTAGTGTAATTGGATGATGACTCAAGAAACAGTAGAGAATCTGAAAAGCAACTCCAGGCTTTGTCTGCATACATACAAGAACACTTGACCTCAAAAAGCAAAGCATCAGCTGACAAAAACAGGTGGGAAATAACTTTCAGATGTTGAATTCTTCAGATTTAAGAGGGCTGGAATCAGAAGGTTTGGGCAGCCAGGATTGCCATTGTGAGCACTAGAAACTTGGGGTTTGCTTCCATTGGAGGAAAAAGCACTGCCTGGAAAGCCACAGAGCCAGAGCTGGAGCTGCAGCAACAAATTCAAGGAACAAGGAACACCAGTCCAGCAGCTCCAGAAACAAATTCAGGATCAAGTTAAGTCCAGCTTCTCTCTGCTGCACTTTTGGAGGTGTAAATAAAATGGGTCCTATTCTCAACTGTCCTACAGTCCCAACACATCCCTTTTCTCCTCTCTACCCACCAGAAAGCAGATGGAATGGTGAAAAGAGGTGTGAAGGGGACTGTGGATGAATAAATTACCCTATGATTTAACTGCTTCCCAAGAGCCACAGGCACACTGGGCAAGTAGAGGTCAATCAGCTCTGAAATTGCTCTTTGAGCCATGCAAGCTCCTGGGTGTCCCCAGGGGCCACAGCAGATGGTTTAGAACTCTCTTCTGTCTCCTCAACTCTCATTCCTGCTCCTCATATAAGAGAAGAATGGCAAAATTGGTGGCTTCAAGACAACAGGACGTGACCAGTCATTGTATGAGTAGAAACTACACTAAAAATATCAAGGAATTCTTGGTCCCAGTAGGGCCTAAGCTTGTATTGAAACAGTAAATGAAGCTTCAAGTGAATTAAAGTATAGTGAGAGATTTAGCATGCAGTCAAACCAGTGTTTGCTCAGGTCTTTTAGGAGCAGGGGAGAGAAAAAGCATTGAGTGATGTTTGGGAAAGTCAGCTTTTCCCCAGAGACAGAAAAGGCAGTATGTACTTTGAATGTTGCTTTCTAGAGTTCGAAATATTTTTGCCGGTAGTTCTACTGTTTTGGGGACTGTCTTACCACCAAGGTAAGTCAAAATAAAAACTACAAATGTCAATATCCAGAGCAGCAAAAATACTGAGACTTCCTTTGACTTTCTTTTGTCTGGAGTATTGAGAAAGAAAAAAAAAAAAACCACCACAAAACAGGCATAAAAAACCACTTCAAATCAAATGACAGGTGTGTTTGAGAAAAGGCAAGCAGCCTGGGGGGTTACAGCAGCATCCAACCCAGCCCAAAGCCTGATCCTGCTGGGTGAAGCCACTCCTGGCTGTGTATCCCAGCAGGAACACGTGATGGCTGCAGAGCATGCAACAGGCTGTACCTTGAATTAATGGTTTGAGCCAGAGGACCACACACCGTTACCTCTCCTGGAGGAGCTGGCTGTAATAACTGTGCTGCTCACACACCACCCTCATCCTTGCATTTAAAAACACAGGCAAAATGGAAGGTGTGATTATTCTTCAATGTCATAGCCAATAAATATTGCAGAGCTCAAAATTAAGGCATGGAGAGAAGCATCTACAAGAACAATTTTCTCTCAGTTAAAGCATTGGTGCTTGTCACAGATTTTAATTTACTAAGCCTTTTTCAGTCATGCATCCCAGTCAAAATTTAAGATCTTTTCTGTCTAAAAAGAGTCATTTACTGAACTTTATGAGCAGGAGAATGCTGTTACTGACTGATTTTAGAAACTAAAATTTCTAAACAGTATTCTAAGTGATAGTCTGCTGGATTTATATTGGGGGTGGGAATGCCTGTGGTGTGCAGTCTGGGGGAAAAAATGCCAAGTTATAGGAATAAAATTCCTTATACTGCTGCTTAAAAGAAATAAAAAGCCCTCCATAGTGGATCTTCTGCTACGTGCAAGATGAACATCAAGACTCTTCAGTCTTCCAATACTGCAGTGGTCTCAGCCTTGCCATGACCTGTTCCACATTGCCTCTGACTGCTTTGCATGATGTCAACTCACTGTGTACAAGGAATGTTACTCACATTAACTAGACAACATATTTAAGAATTCAGAGTTAAAAGCAGCAATGTTGTTGAAGCAGAGCAAAATGAAGAGGAGCACCTGGGCTCTGTTTCCATGCAGAACTGACTGAGCTCAAGCCTGCAAATCAAATTTAATCCCCCTCACCAGAATTGCTCTCAGACTTAGTACAGTCATTATGAAAATTAATACTTCTCTATATAAAAATAAGTACACACATATTTAGAGAAGTGAAAATATACATACAACTAAATTGATTTCAAACCTGGAGTGATAATTTAGTTTTAATGATTAGCTATTGCAATTTAAAATGGAAACTTATGCAGTAAATTTGAAATAACTAACCCAATTCTACAATTCATTCAAGGAACATTCCACATCAAAAAAAAATTAAAAATTAGAAAAACTCCATGCTTTTTAAACAAGATTTTTGGTTACAGAGTCTACTTGAGCTCTTTATCTGTCCCTGCTAAAAGTCAGAGTAACTGAGATGCCCAAACCAACATGAAAATCCCAAGAAGAAGGTGATGCTAAGAAGAAACTGATGCTGGGGCTCTCACTGGGTTTATGTCTGATGCTGACAGCTGGAGCTACCATGACAACCATCCCAGGCATAAGGTCCTCCAACACCAGGAGACACTCTCCAGTGATTACTTGATCTGCTATAAAGCCATTTTGTACTCTGAGAGTGCTAAAGAACAGCTTTAATATACTGGTGAATCAGACCGAGAAGCTATTTAGCTGCAGAGAGTACTGGCAAGCACATATAAATTATCTTTTCTCAGGGAAACACACTCTCAAATTCTCTATTTTCCCCCACACAGGGGGATGTTTTCAATACTCTCTTGGTGGTTATTACACAAAATGCTCCTGAGCACCATCAGCATTTCAGGCAAGCACAAAAGACATAAAACAAAGGACATAAAACACGGACAACTCTAACAGACTGCTAGTGTACACATCCATAAAGTCTGTGGATAAGCTCCAAGCAAGACCACACTGCTAGGGCTCAGACCAGTCCCAGTACAGCAGGGGAACTGGGTGAGGGATGGCAGAGCTGCTGACCCTTTCCTGGGTTAGGGAGAGGCCACAGAGCACTTCCCACATCTGCTTGTTCCTGTGTTGAGAACATCACTGGTTGCTATGGGAGCAAGGCAACTTCACAGCCCCTGGTATGCAGGGAGCACCAGGCACTTCACAGACATCCTTACCAAAGGTTTAGGGACTGGAGGAAACACAGCCCTGGGGGCCTTTTCTACCTTAAAGGGGGAAAAAAAAAACCCTGAGTGGGTAGAGGGAGAAAAAACTCAAATATGTCTGACCCTTCATTGCAATTCTCAGAGAACTTGAATTCACATCAGGAGTTCTCAGTCTCGGGCTAAGAGTTGGCACAGAGCCTTTCAACTCCAAAACTGCCTTACTGGGAATGGGCAAAGGAAGCTGAAAACACAGAGGAGGTGACACTGCCCTTCCTTTCTGCTTGCCCATCATCATGGATAATCCTCTCCTTCTAGCAGTCCAGACAACCTTCACCTTACAGGAAAAGGTGTCTGCAAAGCTCTCTTTGTCCTTGTCACAGATGTGGTGGAGGGAGATGCTGCTGTGCAGTCCATGTGTGCCACAGCAGAGAGGGCACCACGCTCCAGGGGTGTTCACAGCATCTCCAAAAGCTACATTTAGTCCTGAGGGTTTGCATCCCCAACAAAACCTCAATAAGAAGAAAACCAGCCTGACTTTCAACTGCCAGGGAAAATGTACAGAGTCAGCAGTTAAGAGGAAAATATCTCTGCAGGTATGTGGAGTGATTTTGTTCTCGAAACCCATGGAAGTCAACAAACACGGCACCCTGGGATGCTGTTTTCCAAATAACTTGTCTTCAGGGGAGATGGGAGCTCACAAGCTCACAAGCTCTGAAGGAAGGGCCAGGAACAGAGAGAGGTTTCAGGCAGCAGGAGTTAAGCAGCTCACGTGTTCCTCACCAGGAGCAGGGATTTTGGCAGGCAGCACCTCCAGCCCTGGTATTGCTGGGTGGCTTTGGCAGCATTCGTGCTGACACTGTGTTGGTCACGCTGCAGGACTTGGAATTCCTGGACTTTTTGCTTAACAGTCACTTAATCTCCTTTACATTAGGTCTGTTTCACACAAAGTTCTGCATTTGGGGTTCCTCATGGCCAGGACTAGCAGGGAAACAGTAAAGGTGGGGAATAAAATAAAATTATCACATCTGAAGTATATGTCACCCCAGGGTCAGCTGGGACAGAAATAAAGCAAGTTTCCCTTAGAATTAGCCAAAGAAATAAAATACCTATTTTTAAAGCCAACTAAGCACTCTCATGCACATACAAACATCTCTTTTCCTCCCAGCTCTAAGAGATCCACAAATATATGTATAGTCCCGCTTAACAGCATTTTTGACCCTTTGCCAGTACATAGAAGATAAGAAAACATATTCCCCATGAAACACAGTTCCCTACAGGCACATGTACATTATCCAGCAAGAAAGCAGAGAGCCCTGAGGCACACCAGGAGATCTGGTCCTTACTGCTACAGGCAGAACATCCCACATGAATCCTGGGAGGAAAAACCACAGATTTCACTGGCACTACCAGAGCATCCACTGAAACAGCTCCTGGTGTCCAAGCTGGAACACTCATCCCTAACTCAAGTGCTTTCAGTTATTTACCAAGAAGCAGTTCCAAAGCAAGCACTCCCTTTTCCCCCCTCTGGATTCTCATCTTTAGTCTGAGAATGTTTAATGTTAAACCTACAGGATATGTTGCAAGCCCTCCCCATCTTTAGAAAACCACCTCATACATTCACTGGGATTAATTAATACCTTACTGTGGTCTGGACAGCCACCACTGACTGGATTTACATCTTCCACTAATGCACTTTAAACACTTGGAGACTAGCTTAGTACCCAAATCTTTACATCAGGGACACTCGAGACAACTGGAAAGTACTGCCAATATTGTCAGGTCAAAGGCCAAGATGCAAAGGCAGGTGGGAGAATGGAAAACTCATTTAAAAACAATGATATAAGAGATCTGTCTAGTTTTGTTGCCTTTCTAAGAAAAGAGCATCAAGTTGCAAATGAGGCTATCCACTGAGACTGAAAAAGGCAGACTACATAAAGTCTGTTGCACATTCACCTCCAGAGCACACTATTGCAGGTGACGACTAAGATAGAACAACCTGAAAGCAAAATAAACACCCTGTTCAGTACACAAGGGTTTAGATCCTCACATCTCAGCACAGAGCCCATCTCCAGCTACCAGAGGAGCTTTCCTGAGGAGGTTCTTCAGAGCCACTCAGAGGGTCTCTGCTTTTTCCCACTGAAGCAGCTGGTGAGGGCTGATCACAGAGGTCCAAGGTCAGCAGATTACTGTTCCTGCCAATTATGTAAAAACACCTCCATCACAGCAGAGAGATGCTGGTCACACGAGTGTTGTGTTTATTTCCTGAAGGAAGTTCCCTCAATTTAGAAAACAGGAATCAAACTCCTGTCTCCTACATCAGTGTTACCTAAAAGAATCACTACTTTAAGTTCTTCTAGGTTGACACTTGGACAAACCTAACTGGATCAGAATAAGATGCTCTAGTGGAAGGTGATGAGGAGAAAAAAAAAAAAGGAATTACTGACTTGCAATAACAAACCCATTGGAGTGGAAAACAGCCTCCCAGAGGAAGTCAAATGCTCTGTGTTTTAGATAAGAGGCAGGAATAAATTACTTTTCCTTATACATTGTCTCTGAAGGAGTAGTTGGACAAAATTAAGACCAAAACAAGACCATAATCCTCCTGAATAATACTGGTAAAGGAATACATTGAACTACATTGTCTTCTGGATAGCAGAGCTACAAGTCACTGATGCAGAGAGTGGGTTTAAGTATTTAGAAGAAGAAAGAGCATAAGAAGTCTGAGTGAGGCTTGGGTTCTATCTAGGAACACAGTAGTGTAAACACAAAGTATTTGTGTAAGTCTTCTTAGAGATCCCTATTGGTAGTATTTGGGGTAACGTGCTGCTGTAAACATATCCTTCATTCATCTCAAGCAGGGTGGGTAAAAACCCAGTGCTTCTAACTCAGGAGATTATTTATTTATTTATCTTCCAAATATTGAGCCTGCCAGTAACTTGGTCAAGGTCAGGTGGGATTATCCCCTAGCTCCAAGAAACACTGGCCTTCTACACCTCTCTGAACCAGAATTATTTGTTCTCTAGCCTCATAAACAGAGCACACACACAAATTATTCCCAGTAACAGATTTCAAGAAAAATCTAGACAAGTGGAAAAAGAGTGAATCCGTCCATTAGTGGTTTTCAAACACAGTGACCCAGAAACAACTTCTGCCTCAGGAAGGCCCAAAGCAGAAAGAAGGAAGGTATTCAAGGGAATTCTTGCTTTAGCCTTTGCTGAGAATCTGCTTCTTGGCAACACCAGGAGAGAGTTCCGACATTTAACTTCATCTGAATCATTAAGCATTTCTCCAGCATCTCTGGAAGAATTTATGGTCCATGTACTCCCTCTGCCCACCTCCCTGTGGTCAAAAATCCTTACAAAAGCACAATGCAACACAAAGAGTTTGTGTTTCAGCAAACAGGTATTTTCCAGCCAGATGTTCTGCCCAATGTGTGCTGACTTATTCTGGCACAGACACCAAAAAGCTAATCTACCTCAGTCACCCCTGCACTGACAGATGCCTCATCACAAATATAAAGAGGCAAACTAGAGCTGAGCAATAATCAGCAGGCAATAAAGGCAAGAAACAGCTGCATTTTTAGATTTTGTGACTAGCAGGGACAAATTAAAGGCAAAGGGGAAGAGGTTAGCAGCTCCTGCCAAAATCAAGCCTTCAGCCACATGCCTGGATGGTGAGACACAGGAATATGACCCTGCTACGTTTTCTTCTCTTTGCCATTGCCTAGAGGATCTGGAAGCATAAGAGATGTGAAATTAAAAAAAAAAAAGTGATTCCCTCCCCCTCCCCCCCCATGTTGATCTGTCAAATCCTAGGTCTAACAAATAACTATGTATCTCTGTCTTGGCTACAGGGGAAAAAAAAATATCACATGCTATTCCTCAGTGGAGTGCATTTTAATTATTTCTGCACTTCTTTCTTTACTTGACCTCTGTTAAATAAGGTGGATGCAAAGACAGACTATTGTTGAATGGAGCAAATTAACTATGGAAAAGAGAACTCCTTGAATAGTAAAGCCTTTTCATCTTGCTCTTAAGTCAATAATATTATGGAATTAAAAGTCAAATGTAAGGGTTTCTTTCCCCCCTTTTAAGCTCCATTCCAAGCTCCAATTAAGTAGTTTTATTCAAAATTTCTGCCCTTCCCCTTCATGTCTCATGGGTATTTGACATTCAGGTACCTTCCTCTTCAGAATGAAGGAAACCCAGCTTACCTCAGCAATAGCAGAGCACAACTCAAGTTAAAAACTGGTATCCAGAGCAAAAGAAATACACCCCAAACAAGCATAAAACAAATCCCCACATTTTTATACTTAAAATAGGTCTGGTCTGCTTATAGCCACTAACACAAATCTATGGGCCTGAAGGGGTGCACCACCTTTGGAAACAGGCCTGTGCATTTTTCTGTGCTGCCAGGAACACTGTTAGAACAGAAAAAATCAACCAGCTGGGAAGGAACTTGGAGAAAATCCCAAGAGAATATAGCTGCTTGTCTCATGGGTACTTCATCTCCCTTGCATCAAAGGCAGAGACAGAAGGCTCTTTAAACTACAACTTCGGGTGGATTTCTTTACCTTCAATTTGTCTCATCTTTTCCTGCTCACCCACCCTCACCCCTCTCCTACTTCACACATTTTTCAGACACCTGAGACACTGGATATCCCTGCCTCTGCCACAAACCTGCCCCTGGTGCTACTGTCCCCAGCACAGAGCATCTTTGGAGGCACAAGACAGCCTCAGAGGCATCTCAGCAGAAGTTAGGCAGTAGCAGAGCTCTTTGACTCTGGGTAAATCTCTAGGGAGAATTCAGCGCTTTCTTGCTTCCATCTCAGTTTAGTTCAGTTGTTGTGGCCCAGAGGAGCCTGGATGTTCAGGGGCTGGCACTGACAGCTTTCACCCCAAAGCAGAGGCACCAGCACAGCTCAGCCCTGCAGCAATTCCTCCCCTCAGCAGCAGCACTGGAGCTGCTGTGGGCAGCTGGTGCTCAGACTTGGTGATAACACATCCAAAAAAGCCTTTACAAGTGGTACCATGAGCAGTTTTGCTCATGGCCCCAGCAAGGGCAGGGATTAAGCAGGATCTGCAGCAGCCTGGTCCCACAGGAGGCCACCCTGCAGGGCAGGACTGAGCTGGAGCACTGAGAGCCACTGGTGGCTCATGCCTGGCTGTGGATTTAACACCTCCTCAGAGCTGTCAAACCACCTCTCACCAGTGCTAAACCCACCTTTGGTGCAGCAGCTGCACACATGCAATGGGAAAGGTGAATAAGGACTCTCTGAGGAATCCCCAACGTACAGCATTTGTAGGGTGGGCTGAGAACTACTCCAAAAATCCTTGCCACAAGGAAGAGCAGACTCAGTGCTGCTTTACATGGCAGAAACTAATCATGCCTGCAAACACTGCAAGTGCATTCTTGTTTGAACTCACCTTCTCTCATTGTTCCTTTTATTCAGACCTATTTTGTGAGGCTCTCAGGGAGGTGAATTAAAATGCATCAGTGGAAATAGGCTCCACTCAGGCCTCAGAGGCTGCATGGTATTTATCATCTGACTGCAGACAAGTCTCAGTCTGCCAGCCTGTAACTTCCAAAATGCATAACAAGCGTGCCAGCAATGAGAGACAAAGCATCACTTATTGCTCAGATAGCTTCCCTCACTCTAATGAAGGGTGAGTTATGAGCTGCACCTTCATGCCACCCATTACACCACAGCATTTGCCACTCTGCCCCCTTTACTATAAATATACCACCCACAGAGATACTACAGACCAAAATCTACTGCCTGACTCCCTTCACATTAACAAGTCAGGAGTTATTTTATTTGTGATGAGGAGTAACTCCAGTGCAAGATAATTGCAGGGAGGAGTAGAATAATTTTTCCTTTCAATCTATATTACTAGGTTTAGAAATAACATACTTTCTGGTGTGTTGCTTAGTTCTAACCACTAACTGATTTATAGAACTATTAATGAGTATTTATTAGAAAGTCTAATGGGTCAGTAGTTAAACTAACCTATTAGTAATAGCTTCATAAAAATCTCAATCACATAATCTTTTAATTTAAAAACCTTAACACACAGCATTCCTGTACCATTTTACAGATGTAATTACTCTATCACATTACCAAATTCTTAGAAATAACCCCCTTTTCTCTCTTGAGACAGAATTAATCAGTCAGTGATTTCCTTCCACTCAAATGCACAAGTGTCCTGGGAAGCATTTTTATCTTCTTACACTCCTTGATATGGTTTGCAACTTCCCACTTTATCTAACTAAATGATGTTTCCACTGAGTCTTAATTTCTCATCAGGTCTGTTGAAAAAAAAAAAAACAAAAAAACTCCCAAGGATCTATTCCTGCCTGTGATGTCAAACGAACAAGCAGGACTGACCATCACTTCTCACTCTTTCAGACATGGCAACCCGCCTCTGGCTCAGCAGCTTTTACACAACCCTCATGGGCAGCAGCCTGGGCTGGCAGAGAGAAGAACCAGCTGTAAACACCAAATGCAAAGCTGACCCTCTCCCTACCTCATAGGTGTTGAGCTCCTACCATTAAATGCATGTAGATGTTCTCATGCCAGTTTAAACCTTTTCAGGCAGTAACTAAAGCCTGTTCTTATCCCTTTTACCCAGGAGAAAAAATAAAATCAACTTCTACAGACCTGGTGATTCTAGAGGTCTGAATCACATGGCCCAGAGCAGCCACATGGTTCAGTGGCACAGAGCTGGCTGAAGAAGTTAATACATTTTCCTTCCTCCCTCCACACAAACACTGCTCCAGCTACTGATTCTTACCCCCGTACTTGTTGTTTACAGCTTCCAAAATCAACAAATTACCCAAGTCAGAAAGAAGCTCAAAACTCCACAAATATCCCCTTTACATTATTAAAAAAACCAAACCAAGAGGTCAGTGACACCATACTGGAGCAGGAACACTACGGAGTTGCTGCAAGCAGTTCTGTACCTGAGCCCAAACAACCTGGCACCTCTCTGAAACCTTTCAGAGCCCATCAGAAGTCAAGACTCACCACTTAGGACATACCAGCTCAGATTTAACAGCACTGTCAGGAGCTCCTTTCCACTTTCCTCCTTTCCACTCCCCTAAAAGCACCCAAGGTCCTGATAAAGTTTATGGCAGACATATAAATATCTGCTAGTGGGGTCACAACTGATCACTCAAGGCTGCACCACTCAAGGCTGCACAGGGCAGTGCCCTGGGGTGCTCAGAACAGCAGAACTGCTCACTGAGTGCTTGCACATGCCCAAGACACAAATACACATCCATTTTTCTCCTGCTCACCATCTACCCTCCTCCTAGGCAGCAAAGATCCATTTGACAACTTGTCATCTTTACACTTGCTCACAACACCCATTTGGTGAGCATACACTCTGTTCCTGTGGGGATCTAAGAACTTGCTGCCAGCCTGGAATTGGGGCAAACACCATTTGCTCATAACTAATCCCTCCTGCAGCACTAAAACAGCTGACTGCTGCTTCAGAGGAGCTGACATTTACTTGGGAATTGTTCTGGCTTGAAAGCAAAACCAGTGAGAGACTCCAAGTCAGAAATACAATTTATTAGGAAAAGGGGGAAAAAACCAAAATACATGCAATAATGCAAAAGAAAAACCACTGACAGAGTCAGAATACAACCTGACACCCTGCTAGTTAGGGTGGTGGTAGCAGTCCAGATGAAATGGACTTGAAGTGGTGATCCTGTAGAAATGATCTGGTAGCTCTTGACCTCTGGAAAACTAGTGGATAAGGGCTGCCTGTTCCATCCCAAACCCCAGATTATATCCAGGTGGGGATGCTTAGCTCCTCTCCCCTGGGCAGAGCATCTCACAATGGGCTGATATTGTTCTGAGTCACACCTGGGTCCTTGAATACCCATTGAACAGAAATGGCTCCCACAGGGAGTGATCTCTGAGTCATGCAGCGAGGCATTAATAGGCCCATTAACAAGTGATAAGGAGAAAACAATGCCCCTCCTGGTTTCAACAGCTCTTGAGGATGGGAATAGAATACATCTTTATGTTGTAACCTAGGACAGGAGCCTAATTCACCCCACAGTGAGGTCAACAGGGAAGCTTCTCCCTGTTAAAGTGGGACCAGGCCCCTCATTCCCTACTGTAAGTGCTCTGTCATTTCCACAGCAAGCTCATGTCACTACCATGGGGACACCAGTCCATTACCCGGGCTCAAGAATTAAGCCCGCTGAGCTTCATAAAAGTCAAAATCCAGATGTTACATACCAAACAGTCAACAGCCCTGGCAGGGTTATTATTGCAAATCTCTTATGCCATGACAGAGAGGACGAGAAGGGTGGCACACAAAAAGAGGTGCTCGTTCTCTCCTGCTGAGGGGTTTAAGCAGGCTAGCAGCTACAGGAAGCACCAAGGGGTCTCTCCTCTTGGTGTTCCACAGGCAGGAGATGCGATATTCACATGACTATCCCCTTCACCCCACTGCAAGGGGACCACAGTGCCCCAACAGCCTCCACATCTGCTTTAGGTTCCCAGGCTCCAATGCACACTTATAACAGAGCATTAAAAGTCTGGGCCTTCTCCAGATCTGGAAAAGGAGAAACACTTTCTCCTCTTGGAGAGGAATTGGAAGCTACAGGGGGTGGAGAATGACGACAGACAAACAAATCCATCACAGTTGATCACTGCTTTTGGAAAACAATACAGCATCATAAAAATATCTGTAAATATTTTAATAAGGCTTCTTTTACACTGAAAAAATTACTGCTTTTTTTTTTAAATACAGAGTAATGTTTTAAATGTTCTGAACTTACCAGGAACATTGTTGACTTTGGGATTTAATAGCTAATATAATATTAAGTACACATTTGCAGCTCATCAGGAGAAGCATACCCGCTGATCAGAAACATGATGTAAAAGGAGAGCTGCTGATGAACTGTGGTCATTTACCTCCTCAAATTTCCCCACTGACGCACATCATCAGAGCCCCTGCAAAGAGAGCCAAGGCTGTTTTCCCCCGAATCAAATAGCAAGGGAGATGTTATTTGAGACATTTAACCAACTTGGGAGCATATGCCTTGCAGACTATCCCCAGTGAGGAATTCATTTTACCCATGCCAGAGCTTTGCACCCTGGGATCTCCCTTCATGGCTAAGGCAGGGAATTAAGCTACGATCCCATCAGCTACACATTACCAGAAAAAGAGAAACACTGATATTCCTCTTGGATAAAAAAAGTTAACCAGCTAGTAACTATTAAAGTAAAAGTCATTTAAAAGATAAAAACCATATTTGACTCATTTATAAAATCATCTGTAGCCATACATGAAAGGAAAAAAGTTTGCTGAAAAGACCCCAGTTCTATGGGTCTGTTGCCAAAACCCACATTTGCTTGCAAACAATTTTACTCTATATGACAGTAAGTTTGGGCATTTAAAGTAGAGTTTGCAATAATGGTTGCGGCAGTTCTCAGTCCATAACAGATTGGACAAAGGTCTGTAAGTTTGGACAATACATAGTGAAAAAAAACCCACCCAAACACAACTGGATGAATGCCTTGGTGTTGCAGTCAGGTGCTGTGAGCCACAGCCTGCAGCAAGACAAAACTCAAACTGAATTTACAAATGTCTTAGGTTTCAAATGCAGCATGTGACTGGGGGTGTCTACTCTATTGGCATCTTTTAGAAGTGAGGCAGTTATCTGCTGTTAATTGGGCCACCTGTTAAGACAATGTGGAACAGTTTTTCTTTCTCTTCCACAACCAGCCTTCCCTCTGGACGCCCTCCAGGAAGTATGTTCTCTTAATGGGCCATTGAGTGTCACTGCATGACTGATAAAATTACATCATCCATTGGGAGATGCTGTGCCCAGAGGAAAGAGCCAAGCATTCCTACCTAGATATAATCTGAGATTTGGAACAACAGAGACAGCCTTTTCCCACTGGATTCCCAGAGGAGCAGCTGTTTTCTCCACTGGATTCCCAGAAGAAGACCAGGCCCATCTGCACCACCACTGAATCTTCAGAAGATAACAAGACCCATCTACAAGATCACTGCTTCAACAGAGCCACATCTGTCATTCCAGGAGCACTGCAGCCACCATTTAATGGGACTAATACCAACACTCTGACCCACAGGGTGTCAGGTCATATTCTGACTCTGTCAGTGTTATTTTGTATTACTATATTTTAATTTTTTCTAACAAAAACTATTATCCCTACTCCCACATTTTTGCCTGAGAGCCCCTTAATTTCAAAATTACAATAATTCAGAAGGAGAGGGTTTACATTTTCCATTTCAAGAGAGGTTCCCACTTTCCTAAGCAAACACCTGTCTTTTCAAACTGAGACAACAAAGTGACAAAAGACCATAGCTATGACCAGCTGTGAGACAGCATAAAACAAGCACAGACAAGAACCAGCCAGTGGAGGAGAACCCAAGCAGCAAGGCCACAGGGCAGAGCTGCTGCTGTCAATGGGCTCCAGGCTGCACAGCCCAGCCCAAGGCAGCCACTCAGGGCAGGAAAGGGACCTGGACAAGGAACAGAACCATGAGCAGGATCGAGGCGCTTGTGGTCCAGGAGCTGTGGGCAGCTACACCACAGCCAGAGCAAGAGCCACAGTCAGGGCTGGCACCAAGAGCCAAGCTTGGGCTCAGACTCTGCTAATGAGAGACAGAAATGGAAAAGGAAGAAAAGAAGCCACAGCCAGGACCAGCACTGTAAGGACCAGAGGAAACAGTGCTCAGAGTCCTGGGGGTGCTCCCCTGGCTCCAGCCTGAAGCATGGGCAGGGAGTGGCACCACAGGAGGGATGGATCCAAGTCCTCTGTGTCCTCCATCAGCTCCCCTGCCCCACCACATCCCCAAGAGGCACTGGGGCAGCAGGTGAGCCTGAGGGAAGAACAGAAGAAACAGGCAGCTCTGCTAAAGGCCTTGGAGACATCCAAGGAGAAGCAAGCACAGAGGTTGGCCAAGAAGGTGGCCAAGGAGAGAAAGAAACGGGAGAAGATAGGCTGCAGTGAGGAGTACATGGGCTACACCAACACTGATAATCCTTTCAGGGACAATAACCTGCTGAGCACATTCATCTGGAGCAAGGCTCTGGAAAAGGAATGGATCAGCCATCTGGATGAGAAGGACCCGAAGGAGAGGATCAAGCAAATCCAGGAGGACAATCGCCTGGAGCTGCAGAAGATGAAGCAGCTGCGCCTGGAGCAGGAGCGGGAAAAAGCCATGCGGGAGCAGGAGCTGGAGATGCTGCAGCAGGAGAAAGAGGCAGAGCACTTCAAAACCTGGGAAGAGCAGGAGGACAAGTTCCACTTGCAGCAGGCCAAGCTATGGTCTAAGATCCGGATTCCGGATGGGAGGGAGAAACCCATTGATCTTCTGGCCAAGGACATCAGTGCAGAGGATGATGACCTGGCTGTGGAGATGCACGAGCCCTACACCTTCCTAAATGGAAGGTTGACCATCTCTGACATGGAGGACCTGGTGGAGGACATCCAGGTGTACATGAAGCTGGATCAAGGGAAGAACACAGACTTCTGGATGGACATGACCATCATCACAGAGGATGAAATAGCCAAGCTCTGCAAGCTGGAGGCCTCTAGGAAAGGAGGACCAGGGGAGCATCGTGAGGCCTCTAGGAAAGGAGGACCGAGGAGCATCGTCAATGCCTCGGTCAGCTCAGATGTGCAGGCCGTGTTCAAGAGGAAGACCTACAACCAGCTGCAAGCTCTGTACCAGGACATCAAGAGCAAGATCCAGGCAGGAGGGCCCAACCTGGACACTGGGTACTGGGAGAGCCTTCTGCATCAGCTGAAGGCTGACATGGCTCGGGCCAAGTTACAGGAGCAGCACCAGGACATGCTGCGTCAGAAGCTCTACAAGCTGAAGCAAGAGCAGGGTGTGGAGTGTGAACCGCTCTTGCCCATCATCAAGCAGGAGCCAGCTTCCCTCAGCAACAGGCTGGATCCTGAGGAGAGTCTTGACATACAGCCAGGGCCATCCTCAGAGCCAGAGCAGGACACAGAGGCCAAGTGAGAAGTGGAGGGGGAGGCTGTGCTGATGAAGGAGAATCTGATCCAGCAGAGCCTGGATGACTATGATGCGGGCAAGTACAGCCCCCGGCTGCTGGGCCCCAATGAGCTGCCCTGCAATGCCCACATGCTGGAGGCCAAGGAGGACACTCATCAGCTGCTGCTCCTGTGCCAGCAGCTCCAGGTGACAGGCAATGCTCCTGAGGACACCCACAACATCATCTTCCGTAAGGCTAAGGAGGACATGGGCGCAGATGAGGCGCAGTTCAGCATGGAGATCCCGCTCACAGGCCAGGCCTATCTGTGGGCTGACAAGTACCAGCCCCGCAAGCCTTGCTTCTTCAACAGTGTGCACACAGGCTTCGAGTGGAACAAGTACACCCAGACCCACTACGACACTGACAACCCCCCACCCAAGACTGTGCTGGGCTATAAGTTCAACATCTTCTACCCCAACCTCATTGACAAGCGCTCGATGCCCAAGTACTTCCTGGAGGCCTGCCAGGACAGCAAGGACTTTGCCATCCTGTGCTTCCATGCCTGGCCACCCTAAGAGGACATCGCCTCCAAGATTGTCAGCAGGGAGTGGGAGTATTCCACCGCCATGGCTTCCGCTGCCAGTTTGCCAATGGCATCTTCCAGCTCTGGTTCTACTTCAGGCAGTACAGGTACCGCCGGTGAGGGGCTGCTCAGCACCCTTGGACACCTGCCAGGGGTAGGCAGGGGGCATCATCTCATGGCACAGACACTGCTCCAGGCAGGGCCCCGAGGCCTGGCCCTGAGACTCTTGTATAAATAAAACTGATTTTTACCAATTTTTACAGTTTGGGAGGAATTCAAAGCTGTTTGAACACCATGACACAGTTGCAATGCTGCTAGCTTTTACTATAATAATTAAAAATTTAAGCTCTTATCTATGCACCTATCTACATCACATAATATTACAATGACTTTACCACACTCTCCTTGTAATTCCTTCAGGAAAATCATTCTGGTTTTATTTTAAGCATGTATTGTTCAAATTCTCAGTATCTTTTGTATTAATAGTATCAAAATAAGTTGAAACATTTATAGATAATAAACTTCAATATGTTAATTTGACCTGATCTTAGCAACACTTAAAATCTAACTTAACAGTACTTAGACCTAAAAGTAATAAAACTTATCAGTTTGGTATTCTGTTGAAGTTAAGTTTATTTTTTTTTTTGTCAAAGGTGATTTATTTCAAATTTTAGTATTGTTTAATATAAATTATCCTAAATTTTGTTAAAAGCCATCTGTCTAAACTCTAAGATATGTATTTTTTTAGCGAGATAAGACAGCTCCAATTAAAACAATAGGCTGCTTAATTGATCCAATGTCTGTTTCTACAGCTATTCAATTAAAAAAATAATTTAGTCTGATTTTCTCAGGTTGTTATTTTTGTTCTGTAAGGATATGAAGCTTAAGCAGCTTATTAACAGATCTGCATATGAGGATGGGCACACACACACACAGTCCCTCTCACCTCCAATAGCTTTAGGACTTACTGGCTAATTTCAAACAGGTTTTATAGAGCAGCAGAAATTAACCTCAGTGCCCAGGCAGAGAGGAAAAAAAGCAAAATTAACAGCCTGAGGGAAGAACTATCATAATTAGAGAATCAGCTCAGGGGTACAGAATAAAACCCAAAACTAAGTCCAGCTGCTGTCCCAATATGTAAATTATGACTAAGGATAAACTTTAGACATGATGAGTTCCTTGTAGGCAGAGTTATTTAAGGCACTCATTCAAGGCTTTTTTTTGCATTTGTAGATCCTTATACTCCTTCCAGTGGAAATGCAAATCTGTTTAGGGCATTTCAGCCTGATGATAATTATCTTTTATGGCCTCTCAGAGAGAGTTCATGGATCCTCCAAGATTGATATACTACAAGTTGTAAAATAATTCATCTCATGCAGACTTGCATCTGCAGTTTGGGGCTAGAAGTTTCAGGAACACCCAAGTAGACAAGCAGAATTTCCTAACTCTGGTTGAAATAGAAATAGTGCTTAGAAACCTCTTTAATAGTATTTTAGCATTGCAAATCGTGGCTGAAACAATAAAACTGACAGCAGGAAGCAACCCTTGCTAACATTCAGCACAAGTTTTCAAAGAGACATTAAAAATACCTGGGAAAAAGTGTGTTTGAAAGCCCTTTCCTACATCTCACCTAGATATCCCTAGTGCTCATCTGTGGGATAGGTTAAGCAAGGGCTTAGATCTTTGCAATTTATTCCCCTCATTGCTATCCCCAAAAGGTCTCACAAGACTGGGCTAAAAAAAAAGAGTTCATATTGTGGTCCAGCTCCAGTGGCACACCCCTTCATACACAGGCAGCCCTAATGAGAGTTCCTCCTTTAAAAGTCCGATTTTGATCCCTTATATTTTTTCCTAAGCTAAACCCAGAAGAATATACAGAATTTTTTGGGCAGCATTTCAAAAAAACAGTGCTAATCATTCATCAGTAACTCTCACTTAGATTTCCTTATTGATGCTCTTTTGAGGAGAAATAATATTTCAAATGAAGATGTGTCTATTAGCATTCAGAGGCATCACATTTGATAGCAGAATTGATACTTTGCTAATCAGCTGCTCACAGGGATCTGAAGAGAAATCCGTGAGAATATGACAAGAATAAGACAAGGGACACATGGCTTGGAATGACAGAATACCCTCCTGGGCCTTCTCAGACTCTTCCAATTTGTGTATTTTGGAAGATGCATTTTCAGCCATCCTATAAAAAGACCAACCAATCACTCACATCATTCTTTTGTGTAATTTCTCATACACACACTTTACTGTGTATGAGAAACTAAATTATTTCTCATATTATTTTCACTGGTTTCTGACCAATGCAATCCTTGTGCCATTTTTCAAAAAGGCTGTTGAATAGCAAGAAAATTGTAAGTGTGCTTCCTCCTGGACAAGGCAACTGCAAAGTGTGCTTTATGACAGCATATTGACCAGTTAGTGTTTTTTCATAAAAACAAAACATACCTCAATCCTGAGATGTATTAACAAAGCTCTGGCTCTCAGAGTTCTGAGGACACCTGTGGCCTTAATGGCCTTGCCAGTCTCACCTGAGGGCCCAGATCCATGACCCCTGTCCATGGGCCCAGCTTAGCTCCAGCCCTCACTGGAGCCATGTGTTGTGTGCAGCCCTGCCCAAGGTCCCCAAAAAGCCCCAGGCCTGTGCTGCAGATAAGGCCATTTCTGATGCTGCACACTGGATAATTCTTTTAGCAACACTCAAGGGAGCTCCATCTCCAGTCCAGTCTCCTGCTGTTCACAGCAGGACTCCCCCAGACCTGGTCCACCACCTTACCTTGTTTAGGTCTGTCAGTGGATCCTGCCATTGTCACAGAATCATTTAGTCTGGAAAAGACCTCCAGGATCAATGAGTCCAACCTTTTAACAATTTCCACCTGGTCAATTAGACCATGGCGCTGAGTGCCACATAATTTCTTGAGCACTCCAGGGATGGTGACTCCACCACATCCCTGAGAAGCCATTTCCAATGCCTGACAGCTCTTTGAGGACATCAGGAGGACTTTCCTCACTGAATCTCCCCAAGTGCAGTCTGGGGCTAGGTCCTCTTGTCCTGTCACTGGTTGCCTGGGAGAAAAGGACAACCCATTGTCACTAGGTACTGCACCCCTGGGCTCTGGGGACAGAGGGTTTTGCACAGTTCCTGTTGGCATCACCCTTAGTCACAGCCATCACCCCCATGTCCAGCCCCTGTTGGGCTCCTCCATCACATCAGGTCATGTCAAAAACCACAACAATTTGTGTTCTGGCCTGAATGACAAGGTCATGTAGAACATGCAAAAAAACATCTTTCCCCTGACCCACTTGTGTGCTATGCATGGACACACATCCTGCTCAGCCACAGCCAGTGCTGTAGCAGGGAAAATGTTACTCCTTCCAAACATGCAGGAGAAGAGGTCAGAGACTTGCTTCAAAACCCTTCCCTGCTACTTTCAAGGGCCTGCAATCAGGAGCCAAGAAATGTTGCACAAAGAAAGGCAGGTAGGGCACCAGCTATGGAAGTTCAGAGCAGAATTTCACTCCCTGACTGCTGGCACCATTTATAGATAAATGAGCCAAGCAACACAAGACAACAAAAAAGCCCACCAGAATGTACCAGCTTCTGGTACATCAGCTCCTCTTTCTCCCTCTACTCTAGGAACCCTTATTCCATTATTTCTTTATTCCAAGGGTTTCTAGAGTGGAGAGAGAAAGAGGAGCTGATGTTTCAGAATATCTGCAGATAGTCAATTATTCATATGCCCTCATGGAGAGGGAAAAGAGCAATATTTCCAGTTCAGCATCAGCACATACTGAAAGCACTGTGAAAAACCACCAGAGGTGTGAAATAGCTGTCAGTCCATGTGAAAGGCCAAGATTAAACACCTCTCTCACCCAGCAATCTTAGTCTAAGGATAGCAATCATGAATCAGCCACTCAAAACCCACAGAGGGCTTGTTCCAGGAAACTACCCTTAGAAAGGGCCAGGATGGTTTGGAAATGCACACAGACAAAACCACACCAACAATCTGCCCACAAAGGGATATTAATAATCTACAGATTGTACATGCACAGGCAGATTGCTCCAAGCCTCCCAGGGTGTGGGGTGGGAGCACATCCTCCCATCCTGCCCTCTCCAAAGGAGCAAAGCATGCTAACAGAGGAAACTGAGAGGAAGGAAACTTCCTCATACCTCCTTCACAAAGGGCAAGTCCAAGAAAAGCAGGGCTCTATTTACAGTCCTCTAAAGTCCCTGCCTGCCAGATGGTCCCTTTGAGCTCCTTGGTGGGGCACAGCTTAGGCTGTGTTAAGACTCCCCAGAGCCGGGGTAAGCTCACAGCAGGAAGGAACCAGGCAATTGGGCCAAGTGCCACCAATACAAGACCACACTGTGTGAGGTGCAGATAACCTCATTTTCTGTGGAAGATGATATTAGAAGAGAGCTGTGTGTTTTCAGGTGTGAGGTAAGGAAGGAGGAGGTTATTTCTTATAGGAAAATATAACAACTAAAACAGCAACACAAAAAAAAAAAAAACAAACCCCTAAACAAAAAACCCCACAATCCTGGGAAGTGTCCCTAGAAGGTTGTAAAGATAGAAGCCAAGCTAACAATCCTTTGTTCTTCTGGAAATACTTTCCTCTGCCCATAGCAACGGAACCAGGACCCCATATTACCATCCTAAGTTAAACATGGGCCCTTTTGGCTCTCAGGAGGCCAGGATTTAAACTTCTTTGTTTTCACAAAGCAAAAAAATACACGCTTGCAGAAATCACTCTCTTCTGATTCATTTCCTCTGGCATTGTATTGTTAAGTTGCTTTAACAAAATAGTCAGTTTTCTCCTCTTCCTCCCCCTTTCCTCTCCTTCAGGGCCACGTTTTCCCCCAGCAGGGAGAAAGTCTAACTTTCTAAATAAGCCATTACTGTAGCTAATAGCCTAGAGGGAGAACAGCCCCCCTGTGAACCCTGAGAACACTGTGTATTAACTCTTGTAAAGCAGACAAATGAAAGCAGGAACACATGTTATACATTAGAAGCTCATATTTTGATGGTAGGCTGCAACAGACCAACCTTCAATTAATTTTGCCCCTGCTCCCTTGGCTTCTCAGGTTTTCTGAACTTCAGCCATTAAATCTGGGTTTGCATCACTCAGGTGCCAAAGGTTTCCTTCCAGGTGGAAGGAAAGAGCTTCTGACCACACAAGCCCCATTCCCATGCTGGCATCTTTAGTATTTCAGGAGGTAAATGGAGAGAGTCTTGGGGACAGACTGGTAAAGAGCATGGCCACATAGCATTTATTACCACAAAACCCCACTGATGTTCTGGAGCCATGCATCTGCTGAAAGGAACCAATTATCTGATTGCTAGGCCTAGTTTTAAGAGAGGAATCTGTAACATACCTATGTTCCTTGTTAGACTCAATTACAAACTGCTGTGGGCAAAAGAGCAGAAAAAGCAGGAGGAAAAAACCTAGCAGTAAATTTACTGCTTGGTTTCAGTTGCAACCTACTGCTTCCCAAGGAGTAAACATAAGTACATGAAAATTGTGTAAAACTGTTCAGACCATAGGTTTGAACTCATCACCTAAAAGTCAGCAGTAGGCTTTCACCCCAATTCTTAAAAATGCTTTTATACCTCATAGCCCTGTTCTGGGCAGCATCTCTTGCCCTCTAGTTGAAAGGATGGCTTGTCACCACACAGAGACACTCACTCTAGCCTTAATATTCCATTACTTTGTAAAGAATTATCTCACAGGTCACCGAACATCTCTGTACAGAGGTGCAAACCACAGTCTTCACAATAGATTGTGGAAACTTTGGAAATTTGAGGAGAAAAGAACCCAACAAAACAACCAAAATACATGTAGGATTGAATTATAAGAACAAAAAAGTGGAAGAAAAAAATTTGAGTTCCTAGATAACCTTTCATTCATGTAAAAGCACTTTGTTTATGCAACAACACCAGATATTAACACCCCAAGAATTATCTTTTAATAACAAGCACTGGTTATTTGTTTTACATAGAAAAGAAAATCTATGTGATATTTATTGTTGCTGAAGAGTGGAAACTCTACTCCACTGAAAAGCAACACTGTTCATTATTATGACACAAATACATATGATGTGAATTATATGGAGTAACTGGCTGAGGTGAACCATTGCTCTTTCCTGCTGCCTCAGAGCTTTAGCTGGGGCTGAACTGCAGGTGACAGTTCGTGCTTCAGATGGAAACACTCCTCTGGAGTGAGAGCAAGCACCAGCAGGGATTCAGAGACAGCCCCAAATGCTCTGTGTAGTGTCAGAAGCTAATCCCACCTCTGAAGGAAGGGCTAGGGGGAAAACAGCACTCAGCACTGAGAGGGCATGCTCAAACTTTCTGGCTGATGAGATTCCCAGAGCTCTTCAACACGTGCTGGGCAGTTACATCATGCACATGGCTCTGCTTCCAGCAGCCTGCTTAATACATCAAGAGCTGCTGCGGGGGAAAGGAGGCAGAAGAGCGAGCAAACTCCTCATCAGAGTGACCTCAGTCAATGCTGCAGCCAAGTCTGTGAGGTTTGGATCCAGAGCACCTCCCAGCATCCAGATCTAGAGCCCTAGGTGCTGCCATTACAGAATGAGGGGCCAGCAGAGACAATAAATATATGCTAAAAACATCAAACTTCAGCTTTGACCATGGCCCTCACGCACAAAACACAATATGCTTTCATCTGTGTCCATCTCTGCTTGGTACAAGAAGAGTGCAGCCAGCAGCACAGGACTTCAGGGAGATTGGCAAAGATCTTCCCCTCCATGCCAAGGGCAACACTTCTTGCCTGTGGCATTTTCCACCCACACATTAATCCCCTCACTTCATGTTTGAAAATAAAGAGGAAAAAACCCCATCATTCAATAACAGCAGCAACATCAATTCACCAGGGGAAACAACAAAGGCAGGGGAACACAGGGAGGAAATGTTTATACATGCAAAGGAACCGCCAAGAAAACCAACCGATGAAAAGGCAGAAAATAAACAAATCCCACCCTGCCCTGCTCACCCCCCACCTCCAGCTGCAAACCAGCCAGGCCTTTGTGTCACCCTGCTGCAGGTGCCAAAACTTTGTCCTGGCAGCCATCCAGGGGTTTTTGCTCCTCAGGACAGACAGACAGCAGGGATGGTTAAAGCAGCCATGCCCTGCTGTTTGCTTTGCCAGTGCTCCACTGGGCTCGCTGCTAATGGCCACAGTCCCAGTGCACCAGGGTCTTCCTCTCAAGTAATTTTGTTTCTGTCACTGAGAACCTTTCATTTCTCATGGCTCCTCTCAAAAGGCTTTATCCTCCTCCACACAGAGCAAGCACCTTGGGTTTGGAGCACCTCCCAGCAGGTAACCACATCCTTGCTGAGACCCATTCCAAGGTGGCAGGCAGTCCCCAGCCTGACTCCCATGAATGCTTCCACTGGGAAAGGATAAAACACCTGAACAGGGCACCAGCATCAGAGTTTGTCATCTCAGAACTATAGTTCCGCCTCCATGGAGAATGGCAGACTCCAGGGACAAAATGGTGCCTCTGCTTTTGTGTTGTATTGTGGAAATGCCAAAAGTGGTGGAGAGAGAGGGGAAAGGGTCACAGAGAAGTGGAATATCTTATGGAAACAGGCCTGTACTAGTGATGAAAGAAACCCTCTGGTCCTGCCAGAGCCTGCTCCTACCCAAGTCCACAACAGAAGGGGAGGAAAAAAAAGAAACAACCACAAAAAAACTCCATTGAACCCAACCCCCCCCCATTTCTCTGTGTTCTACTTTCACGGAGTGTATTGCAAAAGACCAATCCCATTTTATCTAAAAGCTTGCAACATTAGTGTTAACAATCATATCTTTCCTTCAGATGTGCTGCCCCTTCACTCTGCACACAGCCTGGAGTCAAGTTCTCATTGTTTCTACTCCTGAAGGCACCTGGAGTCAAACCAGTCACTGATGAGCACTGGGTTTTACCTGAGAGGATGTGGAAGAGCAGAATGAAGGTGTCCTGTGCTCAGAAGAGCTGTACTAGTGACTTCCCAGGGCTGTTTAAAGTGACAATACAACACAGAGGAACACTGAGACTCATCCTGTGCCCACTGTCTCAAGGAAGACTCCAGTAGTCTTCTTCCTGCTTCTTTATTCCATGTACTTTTAATATCCATGTGTTTATGCAAGGTATTAAACCCAGCAAACGCTGATCACTGCCTCTGCTGTTCCCATTCAGATCATTAAGTTAAAGTCAATGCTCCTGCTTTTGGCACTAGCACCCATCACATGCCTCTGAGGGGAGGTTGGAGCCCTCTCACTCTGCATCAGCTCCTTTGCAATGTGCATACAGAAACAGAGTTCCTATCTGCCCATTTCTAGAAAACAACAGGTTTCCTAATCAACAAGTCCACCTCTCATCTCACCTTGTGCAATTTTAAGTGTTCTCAAACACAAAACAAACCACACATGAAAAAACCCCAAAAAGCCCCTAAGCAGTTACTGACATGATTCCTGCACTGTTCCCATAGAGTCTCCTAAAGTGAATGGCTACAAAAGTGAAAATAAGTAAAAGGAAATAGCACATAGGCTGTGCCAGAGTAGCTTAAAAGGCAAATGAACTCATTTTAAAATTAAAAGCCTCCCCTGACACAGGATGATTCTAAGGAATATTTACATTTTTTTCCCAGCAGCCTCTTATCTGTCTACACAAGGAACCAAAGTGACAACCATTATCAGAGCCTTCAAACACCTTATTATTTTAGTTTGCAACCATCCAAGACAAGGAGCAGCTCAGTTTTCAGCAGAAAACAGAGAGATCCTAAATACAGGGCATAAGAATTCACACTGTCCCCTGGCTAAGTCAGTCCCTGCCACACATCCAGGCACAAGGGGAAAGCAAAGCCATCGATAGGGTTTTAAAAACAGCCTGCAAAACACTCGTGGGAGGACTCGGGTCAACACAGCCTTCCACGACCTTCATTTCTTGCAGAAGTCATCAATATTCACCTACTAATGAGAACTCGTGGCCTCACAATTGGCTTTTCCCTTCCCAGCTGTGCTCTAAAGCTGTTCTTGCTTGCCCAAGGGTAAAGGGATGGAGGGAAATACTCAGGTCTCTAGAGGGCAAAGTCAGAAACCTAAACATAGAACCACTCCTTCTCCTTTTGTTGGGCTTTCATTGTCAGTGTCAAGAGTGTCTTATGGATCAGCAAGGTGACCACCAAAACACACACAGGGCTTTTTGTCCTGTGACTTTGACACCATTCTCTTGAGTGTCTCTCTAATACAAATGCTAATTTATGCTTTGCTTGTTCTTTTTGAATTCATGCACAGGAAAGATTTCTCTTGCCAAATTGTTGTTTTAGAGGTTTCAACAGAAAAACAAAAGCAGACTAAAGGGGAAGTTAACCCTGAGGTTTCAGGAGGAAGTATGGAAAACCTGAACCTGGCAATACTCATCCCAGCTAAAGTAGTTCCAAGTACACAACTTTTGTCACAGTATTTGCAGCTTGAATTAGTGACATTCCAAGGACTTCTCTTTCATTTCCCCTCGACCACAGGTTTTCATTCTTGTATGTATTTTCTTTAAAAACCCAAACAAAACCCAATACTACATTATCTCAACTCTCTTCATCCTCTCACATTGCATCCCCACCTTCAGCTCCTGTGCCTCAGCTGTAGTAAGTTAACTGATCACAACCAAACATCTCAGTAGGGAAGAAGTTTTTCTCATTTACCAGACTGATAAAGGTAGTTCCAGGACTAACAAGGGCTTAAACACCCCTCAGTTCCAGGTGGATGCATTCCCACCATGCTCACCAGGAACAAGAATTAATATTAAAACACTTTTCAATAACATAAGTGCTGACAGACCCTTTAATGAAACAGCTCTAGTACCCAGTTTAAATAATGATCTACCCCTGAAAGCTTACAGCATAAGGCCATTAGCAAGCTCTACAAATCTCAGGTAACTTCTTCACAGAATTTTAAAACACTTAGCAAACACTAATTAATTGAGCATCACATCACCATCCAAACTAAATACCTGAATTCACCACAATAATACATTGGATTTTCCTGTCTTCACTTCAGGTTGTTCAAACAATTTCTTTTCTCATTTTCCTCAGAGTGAACACTTGCTCTTCCCTTAGCAACCACTGCAGTCAAACCGGCTACACATGCGGAGTCCTGGATACATTTTGAATCAATGAGTGAAAGAGGGATTTTCACATTTTACCAGCTCCAAGTCCAGCATTATTTTACCCTCATCAGCAGGTGGGCTCCAGGGAAGTAATGCTGCATGCTAGCCATAAAGGTCAATCCATATTAGATGTGTTCAGAACAGAAGATTTGCTCCCAAAAAAGCAGTTTTCCCACCACCCCCCTCACTGTGGCATTAGCTGATAGCGCAGAGAGGCTGAGAGCACACAGAGAAGATTCCTTTCAAGTGCAGCTGAACAGAATGAGCAGCTCCATTTGCTAATGGACATTCAGCCTGCTGGATGAGGCTAAGAGTAGCCCAAAATATATATACTGTGGATTTCAGGTCCTAAGCAACAGCTATTTAGTGCTGCAAGTCAGCTCCTATTGGGCTGCTGGATTTATCAAAAGAAATAAAGCCACAAAAAACCCACTCCTGAAAAGAAGAAAGTGCTAAGGCTCTTTAAGTGCACATTTGAGCAGTGAAGGAACATCAAAGCATCAGAATGGAGGCTTCAGTTTTTTCCTTTCAAACAGCAATGCACAAAGGAAAAGAATTGGTTTAAGTTCACACAGAGTCAAAGCTGCATGCCTAGGGCAGCCACAGGAGCTATAGCTTCCTTGGCTCTTTGAGAACTCCAGAAAAACAGTTAGAGAAGTTCCCTTGGATGAAAGGGCCTGGATCTAGAGAGCAACACTTCCCTCAGCCCCAATAATTCTCCTCCCTCCTGCAATAAAAGCACATGCACCCCAAGCAAAGCTGAATTCCACATAAAATGTTACATCACCTTGAACTACACCTAGTCAAAAAGATACTTACTCAGAGCTTATTTACATATTCTTCTTGTAAAGGACCTGTGACAAGTCACCCATGAGCAAAATTCAGCAGTGTCAGCACACACCCTCTGAGACAAGGCAACAGCACCTACTCCCCACACAGACACAGCTCTGCCAGTAAGTGCACAACCTAAGAACAACTTTACAGTCCGGCAAAATCATTCCACATCTTATATCCCCAGTGTTATTAAAGTGTGACATACTCACAGAGAAAACAGCCAAAAGGAAAAGGCAACCTCACATCACAAGCAGCCCCCAGGACCAGACAAAGGCTCAGGACTCTCTCTACCTCAAAAGTACCAAACACTACCTGGCCACGTATATGGGAGGAAAATTTAACCTCTAGCAGGTGCCCCAACAGGTGTGGCTGTTTAGCAATCAGGTACAACAGCTGAATTTGGGCCAGTCAGCACCAAAGATGGCTTAGTGAGACCCGATGGTGCAAAGATGCAGCTGACAAAAATTATGAAGTGAAATTGGGAGCTCTGGGGAGTGTATGGTACCTCGGCATTTAAGAGTGTGGCCATGTAAACGTTCTGGTACCACTACAGCAGCTCAGTTCCATTAGTCTGTGCTCATCTGCTTCTGTAGGAAAGTCAGCTCTTTGGCAACAGCAGTGTGGTCAGGAGGCACTGAAGATGCCTGTTCAGAGGGCAAGGCTGTTTTTTAGACCTGTAAACAATTATGTCTTTGAATTTTTATCTGGGCTGGAGTTGCAGTACTTGGTCCTGTAATTTCAGTTGCTGGAAAAGCTCTTTCTTGCGCCTGATATTTGTGAGGGGGATTAGGAGAAATAAACTGATGTTGGTTTTGTTTGTATGTGTGGTTTGGGATTTGTGGGGGTTTTGGGGTTTTTTTCAGGAATCAACTCTAGTGAATAACGTGAAAGCACAAGCCACTAGCATTGGGAATTGGGAGTGGAGCAGGCATTGAAGCTTTGTGTAAGCAGTGCTGCTTTATCTCCCAGATACCCTGATTTGGGTCTGCCATGGTGGCAAGGGGCAGGGCAAGCAGCTCCCTGTCACCTTCCTGCATCCCTGCTTCTCCCAGCGCCTCTTGCATCCATCCCGTGTGGGTGAAAGCAGGATGTCCCTCAGCAGGGCTTTCCGGCACACCCCTCGCTGAGCCTTGTGCAGCTCTGGCAGCCTGCAGCTCAGTTTCGAGGATTTAGAAAATAGGTGTTTCGATGATTTATACAATAGGTGTGCTGCAAAAGCAGCAGTCTTTGCTATTCTGTTAAAACGCAGCGATTTGCAAAGAGACAAAGAGTAAAGGAAAACAAAGTGGGTGCAAACAGACTTAGATCCTCCCTTCTTTGTTTCTTAACAAATCCGCTGGAAGCACTCGCTGGCGGAGAGGAAAATGGTTATTTGCATTAGGGCCCTCTTAAGTTGCTGCTCCTTTGCTCTGAGAAGATCACGAGCCATTGTTCTGCTCTCCAAAACCAGCGTTGGGGCCGGTGGCCCTGCTGAGACTCTGGAGGAGCCTTTTGACTTCCTGGCTCCACTCCTGGCAAGCAAACTACTTGCTGCAGGGTGGCAGCCCCAGCCTAAATTTCTGAAGAAATGTAGTGACACCGAACCTCAGTTCAGCAAAGACTAAGTCCTCTCTTACCAGACTCGAGCTCTTCTTTTGGGGAGCAGCAGAGAGACAGTCACCCTATAAACAAGTTACACATTGTCACTGAAGATCAAAAACTGCTGCTCGTTTAAATTTAATTTTAACGATTGGAAACTTTAGGAATTAAGAAAAAAAAAAAAAGCTATGTAAAATATTAGCTTGAGGATCACAGATTTTGGCTGAAGATCTTCCCCAATTTCAGTGGCATGGTTGAATAGACACTGCAAAAAGACATCTGTGTCACATAACACAGCCCATTGCTATATAGAATATCTAACCCAAAGGAATGATTCAGATGCTGAAGGTGCTACTAAAGGGAAGTTCACTTGGTAGGGTTTGCTTAAATCCCTGTTATGCTTCTTTTCCTGAAGGGGAAGAAAAAATGTTTTCAAATAAGGAGACATTTTTCTCTGAAGTCATCTGGTTTCTTCAAACGCTTTCGGGAAAAACATCTCTGCTTTGTAACAGATAATCATAATTTATCTTCCACTGAGCTCTGCTATAGGACAATTTGTTTCTAGCCTTGTTCTTGTACCACAAAGAATTCACAATTCTTCATTTCTGTTATTCTTAACACTGTCTGTGTGCCAAACTAAATTCTTCATTTTTCTGGTACCCCTATCCTTAAGTAGTCTCAGTAGGAGGTATAAAGCCTTATCCACTCAGTGCCTAGCCACAAAGCTTAAACATATTTGAAACTCTTTCAAGGTTTCTAGGTGAAATGAAGCATTGCTATTGTGAAAACAATTCTTTCCAAATGCTGCAGAGTGCCATCACACAGTGAAATTGCTGTTATTGCCCACAAGCACCAAGGAATACTCACACCTGATGTCTACAGAAAGCTCAGGATGTGTAGAAATGCCCAGGGTTATGCTGATACCGGATACTTCAACATCCTGCTTGATATTCTTGAAGTCCCAGGACATTCAGCAAACCTGGAGGCAACTCTACATGACTTGTTGGCAAGGAAAAGGCTTATGAGTTTCAAGAGGCTTTTGCTTTTATATTTTTAGTTTTTTTAATAAGTATGCAAGGAACAAAAAGCCAAGGTGTGAGAATTTCATATTTACCTAGAAAAGCACCATAGGTACAAGACAACTCCTGGAAAAACTGCTGGTGCCCCAGCCCAGGTGATGGCTGGAGTCTCAAGTGAGTGACATTTTTGTACCACACCAGTGCTGTTGATTCTACAGGAGCTGAGCTGAATCCTTCATGTGCCACTCAGACCAAATGCCCCCTGACTCTGGAGCAAAACTTGCCTGATCAGTGTCTGAAGGATGCAGCCCTGGGGTACACGGTTCACTGCTGCTGCCAATTAACTGAGAAAAACATCCCCATCACTGTCTGGGTTCCCAGAGCATCTTTATTTCCCTTTCCAGGCTTTGCCTGTGCCCAGAAGGTTCAACTGAGCTTGGAGGGGCAGTGTTCTAGGCAGGGTCTCAGCAGAGAGAGAGCATCTGTCTGCAGGAGACAAAGGCAATACCTCCAGGGGCAGGGGAAAAAACCCATGCGAGTGTGTTGTATTCTGCCCTGGGCCCTATCCATCAGAGTGTGTTCTCTTCCCTTGAACCCAAAGAATATGGTGGCCAGATTTCTATCCCTCTGTTTCACATGGAAACTGCTCAGGCCATCAAAGGCCAGCTAGCTGCAATCACAGAAAATACTTTTTAGTCAAGCCTACAATATATGCAAAAGGTAAAAATGCTTGTTGGCATCCTAGCCCAAAAAAGACAGAAAAATCACAAATAGAAAGGAAAATAGGGTGTAGAAAATTGCTCCATTTCTAAACCCTAATTTTTAAGATTTTGCTTCCAGCCCTGGAGAACTGCCAGGTTGCTTTACAGTACACTTTTTTCCTTGGTGTTTTGCTTTCCTATTACCAGGTGCTAAACTGGCTGGGGTTCATGCTTGCCTCTCACACAACAATCTTGGATCCTGGAAGTAATAATACATGCTCTCAGATGTTGCACAAATAACCATGTCGTGTTTGCCAATTACACTCTACTTGTCTGTTGTTAACAAACCATGCAATTTCTGGTTTCCTGCAATAAATTCAAGCATAATTATCTTGTAATCTTGCAGGTATAAATGTAATTAAGCCAGGGAATCACAGTAATAATTACCAGGTAGATACCAAAGATACTGTGCTGATCCCAGATCCTTCAGTATGACGCTAATCGTGTCACATGGTATTTGTATTTCTTTGGTACTTTCCTTAATATCTCTGAGAACAGCCATGTGAAACTGATTATCTTGTACATTATTAACTGGCCCCTCCAATTTAAATTGACTCTCCAGCTTGCAAGGCAATCACAAATCTTACAGGGGACAGAGATGTGACAATTTCATTGCCAGATAACAATGCAAATGTGAGGCCATGCTATGAATAACAATTGGAGTCAATCACACCAAAGTAGTTTCATGTTAAATTGCATTGCTTGGTGATTTTTTTGAGATAACAGAGATTCCTGTGCCCTGCATCAGCTTCCTGTCAGGAAACATCATCTGCCAAACTTCCTGCTTGCCACAGTGGGGAAGAAGAAGACAATATAACGTTCTCTTTACTGGGATCATTGCGTGGCAATGGACAGCTGGGGGGAACTGCTTCCAGCTGGGCAGGAAAAACAGTGAACTAACAGCAAAAAGGGATGAGAAGAGACCAATACAATGAGGAGAACAAGTTCAAAACACATGAGACCTCTGAAAACAATTCACCTGGACACCCCTCCATTTTCTAGCACAGTATGAAACTGAGACCAGCATGACCTTGTGGATGCTCCTGTACTTTCTGAAGACATAGAACAAGTCAAGAAATACTTTGCTCTTTAAAGCCCACAGAAGTATTTGTGTTTTACAGGGGGAAAAATGAGGAGTTCTCAAACATATCCTCAGGTACAGCAGTGACATATTCCTCATAGGGAAAGCCAAAAGGTCAGAGCTGTTAGGTGACATGCACCTCTTGTAGAGGAAGGACAGAAGGTGAAGGCCCAGTGCATCAAAAAGCTTTTTCTCATTCAAATGCAGCATGAAGGCAGCAGTTTTGCCTAATTGTTAACAGAAGTTCTGCTGGCTTTTCATCTCCCTGGGGCTCATTCCCACTTCATCTGCTAATATAGCAAGTTATAGTGAATTGGTTGTCGTCAAAGTTTGCTGATCAGGAACCCAGTCTTTCAAGCTGGCAGCAAGCCTGGAGTATGGATTTGTCACAATAATGAGCAAGGCTGGGATATTTTGAATAAACCTGGGCTCCCTTGGTGCAGGGCCAATTTATCAGCTCAATATGAGAAGTGTGGCTATGGGTATTAAATGCCAGAACACTAAAAGCTCAGAGACTCCTGAGAACCCTACCCTGAGCCAGCTCCCCTCTCCTGTATGCCTAAACAACACAGAAGAGATAAAAACACAGGCTGGCATTTGTATTTCCAAACCATTTACATTTAATTTAATAATATTTGTAATGTGTTTGGCGAATAAGCCGTGGTGAATTCCAACAAACTCTCTTGTACCTAAGCAAACCTGAGCTCCCAAAGGTTCTGGAATTAAAGGCTGGAGCAAAGCAGGGGCTTCCATGGGCCAGCATTGCTGGGAGCAATGGCACAGCCCTGCTGCCCACTGATGTTTGCACTGCCAGGCTGCTGCCTGCACTTCCCACTGGGAAAGAGGGCTCCAGGCAGCTGGAACTGCCCTTTGGGAAGAGGCAGAGGAGGCAGATTCCTTCTTCAGGAGACCCAGACTGCTGGCAACCAGGCAAGCAGCTGGATTTTTAGGGCAGCATGGCTAACTCAGGATCTGGGTAAGGGCAGACATGGGGCTCTTCAGCTGGCCAGTGTTTTTGTTCTGTTTCAGCCCTGAAAAGGTTGGTTTCTTACCTTCTTCAAGGCATCATGATGTCCTTATTTTGGTGCCTACACTCTTTTCCTGGCAAAGCCCAGTAGCATGGAGGCTCCCCTTCAGTCCCTCAGCCTCCACAGGTTTCCTGCCAGCTGCCCTGAGAGAGGTTGTGATGCCTTCATTGTTCCTCAACCCTGCATAGGCACAAACCCCAGCTTTATCCAGTGGTGAGCTGGAATTTCTCTCATGTTTATTCCCTCCAAGAAGTCCCCCTCACTCCCTGAGAGCTGCTGGCCCAGGAGTGACTGCAGCCATGCCACAGCCCCATTTATCAGGGTGTGCCCTCTCCTCAAGGTCCTGGCATGGCTTGGGGAGGACCTGCCCTCAACATTGCTCTGCTTAGCTGAAAGAAGACTTCTCTGTAGGGGGTGGAAAGAAGCGACAGTCTGTAGGAAACAGTGGCTTGTCCTCTGGAAAAGGCAGCAGAGAACAAAGCTGCTTTGGTACAGGTTTTCTCTGGGGTTTTGTTGTGGTCGCTGATGGCTTTTCACTGCTGGCCACCAGTGACTGCTTTTTGTCAGGACCTACAAACACCTCATTTTCTAAATGGTTTGAGAGCTGGATGAAGGACTCATCTGCCTGGGGAAAGGGAGGATGTGTGGCCACTCATCAATCCCAGAGGATAACGTAGCAAAATTAAGCTACCAGGACAACACCTGCTACCTTCACAGTGCCTCGGTCCCGGCCATGCCATGGCAAATCTGTGTGACTGGTTGGGTGTAAGGTCCAGCTCCTCTTTCTCTCCTGACATCTAAACTCTCCAAGCTGCAAAGTTTTATATTACACTGCATCTTTTTTCTGCAGCCTTCAATGCTTTACCCACAACAGTTCTATGCCCCCTAATCCAAAGCTGCAGACTGGGCTGCGACCGTGACAATGGATGAGAGTGCTTAGCTCAGCACAGAGGTTTCTGTGGTGTCCCCAAAGCAACCCTCTCTTGTTCTTCCTTCCCATGTGGGGAAAAGCTAAGTTTCCCTTGTGGTTCCAAAGCTCACTTCCTAAGCTCTCTGAATAAGCACAGCACAAAGCCTGCAATGTGAATTTTCACTGGTGTCACACAATCATTCCTGCAGTAACTGGCCAGGCCTAAAGCACATCGTGTTCCCCACAACCATCAAGCAAGAACTGCTCTCTGCTGCAAGGTAGAGTCTTGTTTTGCTTTGAACAAAATCCTACCTCACTTCTAATATGAAACCCTCCAGAGGAGAGAAGGCAGAGCTTTCTCTGATGTAGAACAGCTGCTCCAGCTCAGTGATTCATGTGGGACACCCAGAAACCTGCACAATGGTGCTTTGTTACAGATGCTGTAACACAGCCTGCTAAAAGCAGTCACAACACAACATTAGCACCTCAAAGCCTAGAGAACCAGGGCAGTGTAGAGAGCAGACTGGGAAAACACAGATTGAGAGACACCTTCTCTGAACAAATGACAAACTAAACTTGCAAGGCAGAACACTACAAGGAGTTATCTTGATGTTTAACAAGAGCCCAACTGAAGTAGAGTGGAGAAAGGTTTTCCCCAGGAACACATGTAATGAATTTTGCTGCACATGCTGGGTCTTCAGCTAATGCTCAGTGATCTCTTGTGAATTAGATGTAAGATGCAAGCTTACTTTCACCTGGAAAATGAGAATATAGGACAGAGCCCATGTCTTCAAGGACTGCTAGCAAGTGCTGCCACCCAGTCATCCCTGACTTCAACACTGCAGCAAAACTCATGAGGAACTGATGCCACTGCCTCATGTGTTTGCTGAGAAGGTGAAATTCACCCTTAAGCAGAAGGGTCTGGGAGTCAAACCTCACTTATTCCTTCAAAAGACACTCCAGCTGATACACAAAGCTTGAGAATGAATTGTACCCCCAGACAGCAGTGCATCAGTACCAAATCTTGATCTACCAGCTTCATTTCTCCAAAGGAACCCCAAACCCCCACGAGGTCAAGAAGCAGCTTTCATTCTTGGCAAGGTGGAGCTGTGAGGATTAGAACATGATGACAAATCTAAATCCTGATGAAAAACTGCCAGAGGCCCATAAGGCTGCCAAAGTACAGCAGGCAGGCTTTCACATAATTGCAAGTCTTCCTTTCTCAAATGCCCAACCTGATTGACCAATTAAAGTGTTTAATTCTCTGAGAAAGAGTCTATCATTAACTGTAATTTGTTCTAGTCTCACCAGTCCTTTCATGGCTGCCTCTGGTGAAAGAACCATTATGTATGATCTCAATCTCCATATTATAATATGGAACTTTTGATAGTTTGCTATAAATAGGAATTGATTCATAAGGAGAATAATGGATTCATTGCTAGTCCTTTACCAACTACTTAATGACTGTCAAGATACATTAAACATCCTTAGCCCTACACTGGGGCCTGAGTTTATTCTTGGCTAACACATCTGACTGTATTATGCACTCAGTGAATTAATGCCAGGTGAAAAATAGTCTCAGCAAAACCACATTTTAGAGTGCTTTGTTTCATCATAAATATTGACACTGATCATTATAAATGCCTTCCAGACGAGGCAATAAATAGATAATCTATTGCCATTGAAAAGAAAGAGGAAAAAAAAAAACCAAAACAAAATAAACAAATAAAACACACCCCTAAATCTAAAAAAAAAAAATTAAAAGTAAAAAAAAAGGAAAAACCACCAAAAAAAAAAAAAAGAACCAAGAAAAACACCTACAAAAAATGAAACCAACCCAGTCCAGCATATCATGTTATCACCACGCTCTCCTGGTTATTCTTACCTGAAAGACCCTGACACCATGCTAGGCCCTGTGCAATTTACAGGCACTTCTTAGGCTGTACTACTTGCTAGGTGATTAACAATATAGCATAAACCCTCTGATACCTTTAATTTTCTCACTCCTCACTCCCATGCCATGTCCATGCATCAGTATGATCCCCAAAGTGTACTGACAATTACATTTGACTTCAAAATAGCAGCAGGCATTGCTCAAGGCTCACAATGCCCTGTTCTCACCCAGCCCTTCCTACACAGATCCACCTGCAGAGATTGAGCCCAGGCTCTGAGAGCACCCCAAGCTCCCTATTTCCTGTGCTATTCAGGCATTCCCAGGGCTCACAACCCCTCAGGGAAAGGTGTCCAAAAAAGCCTAGGATCTCATCATTGCAATAAGGAGAGCCCAAATGGACAGGAAAATTATTTTTGGAGGCTCTGTGTCTCTTACACCAGCATTCATTTCCAGCTCTTGCATTTCCAAGACCCAGGGAGGAGTTCCTGTTATGCTAAAAACCATGAAGTTTGTATTTTTAAAGGAAACAGAGTAGAGCAGGCACTGGGGTCCTACAGGGAAGGCCTGTGATGTACAATTACACCACAGAACATTCCCTGGCATGATGTATATTGGCACTGGGAACCACCTGGAGGCTTCTCTGCCATTGTTTGTGAATTCAGCATGAGCTCTCATTATTTGTTATATGCACTGGGTACACACAGTGAGTTTATTCAATAGCAAGGGAGGATGGATGACTGCACTCCAGATTAGTCTCTCAGTGCACCTTCAGGATTACTAAATTGTTACCTTTTCTTTTTGTTTTCTCCAGTCCCTTTAAATAGGCTGAGAATGCACAGAGGAATTATAAAGCTTGTGGATACCTTAGGAAATGCAGACATTTCCTAAGAGAAAAGGGAACATGCCCAAACTTCAGAGTCTAAACCACGTAGGAAGCTAGAATTAGCTAAAGAAGCCATTTTCTGAAGGAGTTAAGGGACTGAGGCACACTTTCCTGAAAGCAGCTTGGTGTTTTCTGGTGGAAGTGACTGTTGCAGCCAGACAATTGCTCCAGGAAAGTCTGCTTGGACCATTACTGCCTTTTCTTGCAGGAGCAGTGCCAGCTCTACCTGAGCTGCCTCCTGTCTGCTCATGTTCCAACAGGGCACCCTGAACCCACCTCTGGCCTCTGACTTCTCTTCTGGGAGCCAAGCACCTTCCCAATTCCTAAAAACATGGTGGAACCTGGTTCTTCACGTTTCTTCTAAGGTCTCACTTCTGTGGGTAAAACCAACCTGAAATCCAGGCAATGAACATGTTTTTGTGACCCCCATATACTCATGCAAATCCCTGCAATACTTCTCCTGCTGCGGCACCTGGTCTCCCACTGATCATATCAAATTAAACTTATCCTTGCAATTTTTAATGAAATTCATCCATAACCTGGTACAGACACTTGAAGCTTACATTGGTTCAATAAATTAGGAAGAGGCAGAATAACAAGCCTTGGAACCTGCAGAAAATATATGTAGAGATTACCAGTCAAAGAGAAAGGGAAGTCTTTAGTCAATATTCCTGAGGCAAAAGCATTAAGGTATATATTTTACCATGTATATATCATACTATGTGCAATAATGAGCTGGCACAGCTTGCTGGCAAGTCACACTAAAAACACACATTAAGAACAGCTGTCTCAGTTTTTTGGAGCACTCATCTTTCCCCGGATGTTTTCACTAACCAGCAACAATCCAAAACCTGTAATCCTTGTAAATTAACACTATTTGCTAAATTAGAGATTATCATATTCAAAATATGTTCTTTCCTAGCTATCACAGGCCCTATGTCCTACAAAAGCTGCTTGCATATAACAGCAGTCCAAATAGGAAGAAAAGATTGGAAATCCAATTATTTAAATCCTGATTCAAATGAGGCTGAGGAAGCCACAGCAATAAATCACCTCAAAGCACAAAATACACTTTTATGGAAAACCCAGGGTGGATAAAGCAGCAGGAGAGAGTATGAAAATAGACCCTTCCTGGTGCCCCCCAAAGAGGAAATTTATACAATAGGCAGATAGAGTCTAATGTTTACACAGGTACTGGAGCATGATGTGCTTCAGCTAAGCCCAACTGCTATTTAAAATGCCCAGTGACTGTTTGTGTTAAAAGGACTCTGATTGCCAAGTGCCATTTCTCTGATGAGGGACAGGAAGAGAACAGTAACATAATTTACATTTTCCTCTCCTCTGCATCCCTTCCTGAAGGAAGAGTTCAGTAGACAGCAGCAGAAGAAAGACATATGATTAATAATAAATTATATTCCTCACGGCCTCACCAGCTTGGCCTGCAGCAGAATCTTTCCAGAGGATGTTTAAAACCAAAGAGCATCAGCATTTTTCAGCAGATATACCTACATTATCAGGCTGGTTCTCTATTCCAAGGATAAAGACAATTCCCAATATTGGAGCTGTCTTGGGAGCACTGATGAATGTCATTTTTCTGCAGAGGCTCAGTCATGAGAGTGGATGTCAGGGAACAGGACACTTTGGGGCTCTGCCACCAGATCTCATTTGTCTAAGCCCCAGATGTCCTCTTGATATGGCAGAAATAAGAATTAGAGCTGCCCTGAAAGCTTATGAAGCCTAAAAGAAACCTTGGGTGGAACAGATGCTGTTTGCAAGAAAATGCCTATTTATGTATAAATGTTGGGCTGTTTGTAATAAAAAATCACACAAGCCAGATTTTTATTATTATTACTATTTTTAATTTTTGGCAATGAAAATCCAAAGCTTTTCGATGAAGTCCAAAGGAAAAATAAAAACTATCTTCCTTCCCTAAAACCTTATTGTAGTTTTGTGGAATAAAGAATTGACAACAATAGGAAAGTAAGTCTTTGACTAACTCTAATGAATCTTATTGGTCACAGAGAAGCATTTTGGCTGAAAGGCAGCATTTAAGAGCCAAATGCTGCTATGGATCAGCTCCCTCTTGATAGCACAGCTATGCTGGAGTCGTGGTCCAGCTGACAGCATCCTGACTTTCACAGGTCACACAGGTGCAGACAAGGTCAACCTGTGTTGAAAGCACATTAAAGCCCCCCACTGAACCATTTTTCTCTCACACAGGCAAGTTTAAACTGAGCTGTGTCAAGGTTAAATGACTATTTAGCCTGAGCCAGTGACTCAGACATTAAATCAAATGGAGAGCCTCTGGTACCTGAAATCTTTCTTTGCGATGGCCAAGGAAACCATGTGAGTCCCCTCTTTATTAAATATTTGTTCATACACAGTTCTTACTAGCTTCAGTTTCAGGCACAGTTTCAGACATTCTGAAAAGAGTGAGGATAATAGATCATTAAAACCAGACCAACATCATATTTTAAGCCATTTTCCTATTCCAACACACCAAAGTAGCAGCTACAACTACACAACATTAAGAACATCCAGTGTTTGCATGTTTGAACACCCAGCAGCACTGAAAATATATCAACAGCTTTGGGAAGGAGAGACAAATGGATCTTCTGAACACGAACACATTTATTTCCTAGCATTTTCCCAAAATAGTTCTAATGGATGTGGTGGTTACATATTCTTCCCCCTCAGGGCTTTCATTTGGATTGCCCAGGGTAAACGATTTTGATAATGTTGCCTTGGCTTTCTGTGGTTGGAAATAGAGCTATTATTTCCAAATGGACTTTCTAAACAACAGTGGAGATGAGAGGCCATCAAACAAACATCTGCTGTGAGCCTTGGGGATGCCGACTGGAAACGGTGTCAGAGGTGTTGTTTGAATAGGCAGTCAAGAAAATACCCATTTTGATTAATGTGTACAGGCATTAGTATCAATCATCATTTCCTTCCCAGAGAAAGACCTTGGAAATGCAGCACTTGAACCCAGCTGTAGACACTGCTTTGGACATGTTCATAATGGCTCTTTCAAAACAGAGCTTGCTGGGCTACTTTTCTTGACCTGTCAGGAGAATAGACAATAATGTGAAGTATCCTAAATGCAGCTAATTGCTCTAAACTGTATCTACACACAGAACAGAAATAAAAGATATTTCTCCTTCCCAGCAGAAATCAGCTACAAGAACAATTTTTACAGGGGAGAACAGGGGCTTGGTCATTTGACATAAATCAGTTCCTTTTGGTGTTTGCAAAACAGAGCAAGATCACAACACGCGAGCAGACTGAAATTGCAGCTGAATAAATTTATAGCCTTGTTTTCATTAGTTTTAAAAATAGATTGTAACATCTAAAAGCAATCAACTGATGGTTTTGGTCCACTTCTGCCTAATCAGTGCTTCAATTGATGCGTCTCCTAAAAATACTTGAAATTGAAACTGTCAGATGCTAACAATCTCTTCTTCTGCCATTAGATAATATGCAATCAGTGATTATGGGCAGCAATGAAGCTCCTTAATTCAATGACTACAACCACCTACTTTCCCATTTTGCTGACAGAAGATCCAGCTGTTTCTGGTTCATATCAATGCTCTTCAAAGATTGGCAAGTATAGTTACAAGACTAAAAATAGGAATATTCTGCATCCCACATCAGTCACCCTTTTGCAGCAAAAGAATTTCAGAAAGTTCTCGACTAGACCAGAAAGAATGGGATTTATTTTTAATAACCACTAGACAGTCACACTGGTAATCACAGGGATATATTTTCTCCTCGTAACAAAAAATGACAACATTACTGGTGGCTGAGTTGGCTCTTGGGCTGCTTTGCTTCCAATAAAATTATCCTATACAGGGAAACTTTTATCCTGCTGCATCAGTCTTCAAGCCAATACCTGCCTGCAAAGCATCTTAGGATTTAGTCCCAGGAGACAAACAGTTCAGCTGTTTTCTCATTACTGGGCCACAGCTTCTTCTTGAGGTTATGTTCACTGTAAATGTTTAAACTAATAAAGTATATGGGAAACTCAAATCAGAGAGGGCAGATTCACCTTGAGTGATGCTGGGATCTGTGCCTTTCTTGATGTGAAAGGTGGTGACATGTACCACATCAAACTCAGGCAATATTCCTGTGACCAAAGACTGATCCCACCCATGGATCTCACTGGCAGGCCTGGGTAAAGAGGAGTTAGTGCATGCAGGTCAGAATGATTGTACAGTAAAATCAAGTACTCCTGCTTTGAGGATAAAGAACATTATTATCTTTAAAATGCTGCAAAGAACTGTTTGACCACTGAATTCCAAGAACCGAAGGCTCTTTTATCCATGGTGTGTGCATGACAATGTTGAACACTGTCTCAACCCAAGGCAGTTTTCTTTAATCACCATTATTTTTAGATGCCTGTAAATATGGGTGCCTTGAAGCAGTGACTGTGATTATTTTATGCATTTATTCCAGGTTTGTGCCATATGCTGAGCTCCAGTGGTGCGTGTGCTCCTAAGTCCCCAAAGCTGTCAGCTTTCCTGGGGTGCAGGTTTACAGTCTGTGCTGTGCCCAATCCTTCCCTCTCCTTCTCCCAGCCCTGCCATGCTGCCAAGGCAGCGAGGAAGCAGCGTGGAAAGCTGTGATGTGTTTTGGGGTGGGGACATCTCCTCATGTCCTCCCAGCTGCCTCAATGACATGAACAGAGACCAGAAGGGCTGCAGTCTAGCCTGAGGTGCTTTATCTGACTTTATCTGTCTCTAATAAATGCCACAGTCCCAACAGCAAGTTCTTGCTGAGAACTATTTATGGTCAATTCACAGCCTGAAGAATAAATGCCATTACAGAATTAAAATACTTTTGAATTACAAAGCTGAAGAAATTGTGTTCTACTTTCAGGGGGACTGCACTAAAAAAAGATGTTGCCTTCATCACAGGGCCTTTACTTGCAAACTCTTTCAAGGGGAGGAAGCAAAAACAACACCAGCATTGCCCTCAGGGATCTGCTACAGGGTCTGCCAGGTCAGCAGGGTCCATAAGATCCCCAGACCCTGCCCAGGAGCATGAAACTTCCCAGAACTTACCTCTCCCTAGAACTGGCCTCAGTCACTTCTGTGCTGTTGGTTTTCTCTTGTGGTTGGTTTTCTTTCCTTCATCCCTGTTGGGTGTGGATTTACTACAAGGGGCAAGTAGTACTGAGCAAGGAATGCAACCCAAAATAAAAAAGAATCAATTCAGAATGCATTTCAATCTACCTGAGCACAAGTCACAGGTATGGATTATACTTCCTGTTAAGTCTAGCATTTGTTTGCTCATTGGGTGTTTATCTACCACAATGGCACTCAGAGGGCTAACAGGAATTACCTTCCAGTCTCTGTGCCAAGGACTGAGAGACATAGAAATATGGGAGAAACCACCAAAGAAACTGGGCTGTCCCAAACATGGCAGCATCAACTCACAGACGTTGGTGTAGCTCAAAGCTATGGTAAAAACAGAGTTGAAATGACTCAGTTTATGTATGGCTTGGCAAGAAGGCTGTCCCCACAGATAGGTTCTATTCTGGGGACAAAGTCTCCCCCACATGAAGAAAAACCACGTTTACTTGTTCTGGAAGCAGATGAATTCTCAGCACTGGGGCAATCAAATGGGAAATTGGTATTTGCTGAATTGGATTGGAGGCTTAAAGCTGCTTTCCCTCTGCCTTTTACAGCAAAGTCCCTCCATGCTAGGCTCAGGTTTTACCTAGGTCTAGCCTAGATTGATAATCCAGATCTGACAGGCATCACGTTTTCCTCCCTTCCAGCCTCATTTGGAGCCTTTACACAGAACCCAATGAAACTCCATGTGCTCGTTAATTAGCCTTTGCTCAAATGAAATTTTCCTCAATTATTAAACCTGTTTCCCTTTGCCCCTTCCCCATTTGATTCTATTCTATCTTTATGCTCTAGGGAGATTTTCAGAGGTCTTGTTGTGAGGATTACAAAAGCAATAAGCAGATTAGGGAAAAGCAGCTTTTTGGTGTACCCAGCATAATACAAATTAGGATTGTTTATAATTTCATTCCCTTATCAGTTCTTGCTGTGTGTATGCTGAGGTACTTTGAGGTCTCTAAATAAACTGAGAGGGCCAAAAGTAACTGAATTATTTTAACTGGCACATTAAGGAACACACTTGCCAAAGAAAAGATCATGTGTACAATGCTGCTAATTAGCAAAGTTCATCTTATTTTTCAAATAAACTATGGAAAAAGGAGTGATCTTGTGCAGAAGGACACAGGAGACTTCTGCAGGTGGAATTTATCTGTCTGTGAAAAGAGGACTGTGCCTGACTTTGAAGACTCTCTGGTTTCTTTAGGTTTCAAACTCTTCAAAGCAAGGAATGCCTTCTCACCTAGCCCAGCAGAGTGAAAGTCTGGGCTTGATGAAGAAAATGTTCATCTCGCTAATTAAGAATAATATTGTTTAATATTTCTCCCATTATCTTTTGGGAAATTTACTGCATGCATTCACTTCATAGTGAATCTAATTCAAAGTAAAAATGCACCACCCTATCACCAGGAAGTCCAAAGAATGCAAAACTGGGTATTTTTCTTTAGTTTCTTCCACTTTTGCCTTTGTGTCCCCTGCAGTGTTCAGACCTACCAAAGGATAGATCAGATACTCAGGGAGCAGAACCTGTCCTGGTAGGCAGCAGTTCCTCTGACTTCAGGCATTCCTGTAGCTTTTAGACAGCTGCAAAAAGAGAGGGGGAAAATTAAAAATTGATTGCTTTATCACGAAATAAATATATGCTCTGGCATTTGATTGTCCAGCACAAGTGGTCAGGCAGTTATTTATACCACTGAGAACATCAATAACAAGGTGCAGTGCACTGCAATAGGGGTTTGTTAATGAATTGATGAAAAGAGTTATTTTTAGATTGTGAATAGGTCCGAGGAAGTGAGCTCTAAAACTCTCAAAGAGAAAACAAAATTCACTGTGTTCAGGTTTACCAACACTGAAAGCCATTCCCCTGCCTTCTGATAAAAACATACCAGTGTAAATGTCAAGCCAAGCTAGTGATGCCCTCTGACTTCTCTGAAAATGCCTCCATTCTTTCAAAAGAGCACTGGGAGAATAGACTGAATGACTAACTGGGAGATTGTGCCCTATGGAAAATCCCAGAGATGGTGTTGAAATTGCTGAACTTCCCCACAGGCAGGATGAGCAGAGATGCTGGGATCTGCACAACAGCTCTGCCTCACTCCAACGCCACAGCAGGCTCCTTCCCCCCATCTAGGGCTTTGGGGAGGAGAGGAATAAGGAAATCCTCCTCTTTGGCTTTTTCCCCCCTGAAACCTGAGCTGCTTTTTAAGTGTATGTTCATGTTTTCCCTCCTTTTCCTCTCCACCTCCTGTTCCCAAGGGCATAGGTGCTAGCACAGGAGCAGCTGCTGAAACCCACACCTCCCTGACCTAGGGAAACTTTTTGGGTTGGGAGAGTCAGAATCCATAACCCCTGTGCTGACACCCACCCTCAGAAGCTGCTGCACTTTTTAAAGCCCCTCTCTGTGGAAGGCAGCACCTGGTCCCTGGATAAGGCTTACAAATGACTGTAATTCTGTTTGTGCATCCTTGTGTTCCATAACCTTGCAGCTCATGCTGGCTCATTTCCCTATGCTGGGAAGGGATGGGAGGTGTTCTTAGGTGAGCCTGGACACAGCATTGCCCACCTGTGAGGCACCTGGAAAAAATAGCCACAGGCAGATATGGCTTTTCAATACAAAAATATATAGAGAGCACACACACCTATGTCTTTTCATAGACACACATATCTTCCCCTGGCAAGGTGTTTAAGGTTTTACATAACAAGTCAGCAATAAGAACATTAAAATGTACTATAATTCGGGCTATTAGAAAGGCTGACTGGGACATTTCCACCCCTGCAGATTTTTCAAGCCTTGCTGAGGATTGCAAGGCTGCCTGATGGTGTTTTTAGCAACTGAGACAGGCACCTCATGGTTCTTTCTTTGCGAACTGGCTCAGGATCTCCTCCTGCTCTCAGTGACAGTGACAGGGGTGCAGCCAGGCACACCTCCCATCACACCCTGCAGACATTACTTAATTCTTGCCCTCTGAAAGCTCCTACAGGTTAAGTCTTCCCAATGCCAGGAATTCTCAGCTGAACATCAACACAGTAATAACCACGTACTCTCCATCCCCGCGGTGAACTCTGCAGATTTGTTGTTGGTTGCTAAAGGCAACTCCTCCTGATTGATGGTTTCCAGGAACTTTCCACCAGCAGGGTGGGGCCGGGGCTATGGTCTTGCCAGGGCTCTGCAGACAGGCAGAGGCTATAGGAGAAAAAGAGGGAAACTGGAAGACCATAAAGGTACCAGAAGTCGTTCAGATTTCTGCCTGTGAGTGCCTTGTAACCACAGCAGCAGCAGCAGAGGCTCTCTGTGAGAGTTTGTAAGTGACACCAGTTGCCCACTGTACAAAATAAAGTAAAAACAAAACAAAAAGTTTGTAAAATTCTTTCAGATCCATCCACATTAAACTCCCAGCTCACTTTCTCATACTAAAGTCATCTTGGTGAGACAAATCTCTTTTTAAATATTTATCAGAAGAAAAGGGAAGCGGTCTGAAAGAGATTTGCACAAAAGCTGTTTATCAGTCCCGGGCGTGCGAGCCGATCTATCAGCCCTGCCGTGACTGGGAGCAGTTTCCTCTGCCTGCCTCATATACTTCAGAAGATATGGAAGCATTTCTATGTGCACTTGAAACATTGTTCTCCAGATTTATTCTTCTAGTATTTTTCTCTAACATGCTTATTTGTCTTTTTTAAGGCCTGCTTTACATTAGGTAGTCTCTTTGTGTTCCCTGCAGATGAAAAGCACATGCATTTCCACTCCTCCCTCATTATAATGCTGCTTTCTGAAGAAAAGCATCTCATGTGTTCTAAAAAACTATTGTTATTATAAAGTTTTTAAAAACCTGTTGATGACTCATTGGGAAATAGTTAACAACATTATTTTCCCAGCTTTGCCTTATATCCATTCAATCCTAGAACTTTCTGCCAAAACCCCTTCTTGTAGGTGGGGCTGACAGCTCTATTGTTGAGATTGTTCAAGTACATTTACCAAACATTAGGTATTTTAGTTAAAATTTCCATGCTGAATATTTACCTAAACCTGAACTACATGGGAAAATCTTAGCCAGAAGTTTCTCTTATCTCTAAGACCAGGGCTAGGTTGTATTTTGCCTTATCAAAATACTCTGGTAATCTTTTCCAGAGAGGCTTTAATGCCCTTAGCCTTTGGAAAAGGAACATGAAATTTACCTTTGTGAAAGCTTGCCCCAATTTAACCACATTAGGAGGCTTTGAAAAACTGCAGGCACCATTTGGCCAGATCCAGAGGCCACATCAGTCTGACCTGCTGAGTTTGTTGAAGGGCTCTGGGATAAAAGAATGGGAAGGTCCCTGCCTGGCTCCTTCTCCTGTCTCAGCCCCCTCAGTGTCACTTCTCTCTCTTACAAGGTCCCTTCACACACCTCACAAATGTCACAGAAAGGATGAGCTGGATGAAGTCTGTGCCAGCAGTCAGAGGGAAGTCCAAGAGATAGGAGGCAGGGGGTTGGAACTTTGAAAGTCCCTTCCAACACAAACCATTCCCTGATTCTGTGATTCCTGCTCCTCTAGCCCCTGGACAGGGCATCAAAGCAAACAGCAAGCCCTCCTGCCCTCCTGCTTTCCCAGGATTTCTTTCCTCCTGAACCACAAGAAGAAGGAAGCTACCAGAACTGTACAGCAGTGTGAGGAGCAAGATAAGGAACAAGAAAAGGAGATTGGGTTGTGAGACAATACCTGAGGCAGAGAACAGAGACTTGAGGCTTACAGGGGTTGCCTGGGGTGGGGAGAGGGAAGCTGGGCATGACATGGGGGTCAGGATGTGGCCCCTGGGACCTCCCTGTGGTTTGCAAATCTCACACAAGGTGATGGGAGAACCCACAGACAGCACTTGGCTGAATAACATCCCAAGAATGGAAAGGGGAACCTGGAAAGACCATGCTTCAAATAGGCAGGCAGAAAACTGGTCACTAGAACACATTCCTCTCTGGAGCCTGGAGAGGAAATCAGGAGTCCACTGCTTTTCTGCTGTCAGCAAATACCTGCTCCAAAGTGCATCCTGCCTTGCCAGTGGCAAGTTCACAGGAATTACTGGCACTCCATAAGCACAAAGAGCAGAATTCCTTCAGCAGGTAAAGGAGTCACTCTCCTGCTGCTGAGGTTCTGTTAGCAAGACTTGGAAGGGCAGAGGAGACACTAATCCAGTGTAAAAATAGGTACTTGAAACTCAGAAAACTCTTGTTCTCAATATAGATAATCTTGCTTGATGTTCCTTATGCATATCACAAGGGTCACCAGAGTAGTGGCTTTTTATTTCTGTCCTTGTGACCCCAGCACACAGACAATGGGTGTGCAACAGGACCTGTTTGGTCAGGTTTAAACCTATTTAATGAGGCCATTGCTTTTCTACAGCAAAAAAAAGTACAAGGTCATGGAAGTAAAGACATGTTCAGAGTGACTAAGAGAACAAGGGACCAGAGAAAGGTTTCAGTGACAGTGTAGCTTTTCCTGGCACTTAAAAAATTTGTCTTTTCAGACTAGAAATGAACTTTTATAATGTTAATGCTCAGTCACACCATTGTCCCATACCACCCTATAAGCAATACCCAAAGGTTTAAAAGCAAATTGGACCCCAAATCTGCCATGTTGGCTGCATGTTCCCAAGGTTTCCCTTCATTTAGCAGCCATGAAAGGCTGTTTGAACTAAGCCATGGGACCAGCCACTGAAACAAATGAACAGATGAAACAAACAGTGCTCAGGTTCCTGCGGTTCTGCTTACACTGCTACATTTCAGCTGTGAATGCCTCAGCATGGCTGTGGACGACAATAATCCAATCACTTTCAAAACTGACCAAAATGGTGAAAATCAAAGGGCAGACCTGATCTGAGCAAGCCCAGCTAACTTCATATAGGTTACCAAGCATTTTCCAAGAAGGAGCAATGTTGGATCCTTCCTCATTTGGAGTTGATTTTAACCTGTGATTCAGAATTGGAAGTCTGTTTCGTTTTATTAATATCTTCAGATATTTAACCTTGGAGAAATCTGTGTTTTCAAACTGTAACAATTAGCAATTCCTTTCCAATGCCAAAATGTATCTGTAAGCTTGTCTTTCTGCCCACCAAAGCAGACATCAAACCAAACAAAATAGAGTCACCCAAATCTTTAGAAAAACAGTCAGGTCAGGTTCTTCAGGTCAACCCTTGGTGAGTTTGGGGCTGAGGGAGAAATCTGATCTGATACACAGAAGAACCTCAAGTTTTTTTGAGTACTGCCTTCAGGCTGGATGTAGTTTTATTAAACACCTATACACTGCCCCTCACTTGTTTCCAACCACGCCCCACACGTCACTCTGTGTCAGAAAGAGCCTTGCTGCTTTCCCAAGTCATTAAAATCCTGTTACTGCCCTGGCCTCAGGCATGACTGCACTGTAAGGATGGTGACAGTGCCCCAGTTGTGGTCAGGCTGGCCATGGTGCAGGGACAACCCTTGGCCTGTGATTTTCAGTTCCCATTGTATCCAGCTGGGATATCCTGCAACTTGGAAGAGATGACTGTGGTGTTCTGTCTCTTTGCATCACACAGCTCATCATCACTTCCAGCTGCTGCTCTTTACAGTCCTGCAGTGACCATTTTTCTTATTTCTCTTCCAACCATGTCAAGCACAGATCTTCCACCCCAAATCCCTTCCTCCATCGTCTCCCATTACCTGTGAGACCTCACCAAGGCTAACACCTTCTCCCTGCACTGCCTCCCTTGATCACACAGTTCACCAAGTCCCTCCTGCCCATTTTTCTCAGCAGCCCCTTCCTTGCCTGCCCAAAGCCTTTCCCAAGCTGCCTTTTATTGGCTAATATATCATGCTGCAGCTATAATATGCAGAGTAGCATTTCACTGCATAATTCCAGGACTGGACACATTCATCTCTTCCCCAGTCACAGCTCAGAAAGCTCCTCTGAACAGATGATTAGTGAGTCAAGAAGCTTATTAGAAGACAAACAACACACCAAGGTAAAAGCCATAAACACAAAGCAAATTGCTCATGGCCGTGATTCCTTCTGGTGCCAAGAGGAGTATGACCTTTAAAGCTGTGTTTGATGGCCTGGTCCTGGCTCTCTGTGCTCTCCTCAGGTTGTCATTCTTGTAGGCTGCAATACAGAGCAGAGTTCAGGTTTTCTATAATGTCCCTGAGGACAGCGTGGATCTGCACCTCAGTCTGCTCTGGTCACTTGTGGGATCTCATCCAGCTGGGATTTCTGCTTGTTATAGATGGAAAATGAGATGATTGGCTCTCACAATTAAAGGATCACTATTGTGTGAATATTAAGAAAAGTTTTAGTGATGTATAGTTATGTTATTGTAGTTTAGATGTCCTCTGTTCTCCCCACAGTTCCCTTTTCCCCCCTCTATTGTGACCATCAGACAGCCTGGGCTGTCTAGGACAGGTACAAAGAAGGCTGCACATGTGTCCCTTGCATGGGGCAGTGGGGAATGGAAAAACTTGGTGCTTAGGGGGTGTGGAATGGCAACATCTGACCACAGAACAATATAATCACAGAATACTGAGGTTGGAAGAGACCTCTAAGATCATCAAGTCCTACCTATGCCCTAACACCTCAACTAGACTATAGCACCAAGTGCCATGTCCAGTCTTTTTTTAAACATATGTTTAAAACTACACGATCTCCAATCAAGTTACAAGCAAGCAGTCTCCACTGATAAATGGCCAAGAAGAGCTGACTGACAAACTTTGGGAGGGGCCAGGGCTGGCTGATGCAACCCCAGGGGTATAAAAGACTGAGCATCCATTTTGAAGATGAACTGGCCATGTGGTATCCATGAGGGCATTTCCCAGTGCTGTGAATTTTTCCTTATGTAGTCCTTTTATTGTATTTCTGTCAAGGTTTAATAAACCTTTTTAAATTTTCAAAGTGAGCAGTTGTTTCTCACATGCTTCAGATGCATTTACAGAGTGCTTTAGCCACAAACCATGGGAGGCAGGGTACAGAGGGGAGGGGGCACCTGACCAGGCCACGGTGCGAAGAGTGGGGTCATGGCAATTAGTAGTCTGCTAATAGGACTGTCCTATATTTGGTCAAGTTTCCAGTTCTTGTTTGCAGTTGGCTCAATGCCCAGTTCATATAAGGTCTTATCCTGTGTGCATGTTGTGCTCGGACCTCTTGCCCCTATACCTGGCTGTGTTTGCCCCCCACAGGGGTCTTTAACCTGTGCCACATTTGTTATTTTTGTTACTAAAGTTTTTGTTTTCTGGGCTATTACACCATTTCTGTTCCTCATTTATTAGCCAGCTTCTCCCAGCTGTCGAAATTCAGGACATCCCTCTGGCTGTGCTGGATTGCCCAAACCTCTACCAGAGGGCTCAGAGACCTTAGCACAGAGCCCAAGACACCTGTGATTTTGATTATGACCCATAGAAAAAATTACCAGCCTTATATGAAGATCTGCAAGGGTCTAAGTAAAATAATAATTAGTTTGTCATGGGGTGAAAAATAGATTTTTTAGGGTTTTTAGAATAGAGATTCAAAAAGAAACATGGAAGAATCTGAGTGTGTCCAGTCTTTCTCCTTCTTCTTCTTCTTAGTCTCCATCTTCTGCTGTGATGCTGGCACTTTTAGATTAGTTTGGAGTAAAAGCTCACTGTCTAACATAAGTAATAAGTATTGAGAAGTTATAGTAAATAATGTACACGTAGTTTTCAGTATAAAAAGATAACACTGCCCCGAGGGCGGACAGGGTGCCTCTCTCTGTCTGACCTGCTGAACAGACCTCAGCAAGCCAAAGAAAGAATTTTATAGATAAGAAACAATAAACAACTTTAAGAATGAGAATAGAAGAGTTCTGACTCCTTCTTTGACTGCCAGGCTGAGAAAAGAGACTTTCTAATGCATCTTGGGGTCACAGTGACCAGCAGAAGTCCTAAGACCTAGCCAAGCTGAGCTGGGAGATCACAGCTTCAAAGCTCCATAGCCACTCTGTAATGTAATAATGTCATGTTCTGATGGCCCTGGAAAGAATGCTTCCCCAGGTTTTGCAAGGTATTCAGCAGGAAGCAAGTGTGGAGAGTGTCTCCTCCCCCCCATAAGTCAATATAAAATTTTGGTGTTAACATGGGGCTTACACAGTGCACAGAGGACCAGCACAAGGCGTGTACTATCAGGAATACATCATTACCAACAACAAACATTCAAAAGCTGTAAGCTAGAGCTCAAAACATTATGCAATTGGCACTCAAAAAAAGAGAATTCAACACTAAACATTTAAAGTTGATGCTTTTCCGCTTTATCTAACCACAAGAACTAGACCCTGACTTTTGTATAATAGTTTGCATGACACCAGGACAAAGGGCTCTAGAGAAAACAATAAATATTTTGAGGTATGTCAAAGTTAGACTTTTTAACCTGCAATCTGTGTGTTCATAGAGTGTTTTTAAGGGGTCTGCAGAGGGTAGCTAAGAAAAGCAAACCTATTTTCTGCAGTATTAAATCACTATACAGGAACTGACACTTCCACTGGAAAAAAAGAAAGGTTTTAAGGTGCTGCAAATTGTAAAAGGTTGAAAAACATGTTTCTGCTGATTCTGACTGCAGCTTTCAATTATTCAAGTGTGCAAGGGCCTCAGTTCTACTGAAGTTAACTGGGATTTGTTCTAAATCCCATAGGTACTTCGTAAAGTTCAAACCAGAGTTTTTGAATGAATGGTTCCAACTGTGTACAATGTTACAATGTGCAGAACTCTGGGTTTTTTCCTTTTTTTTTTTTTTTTTTTTTTCCCAGTGGAGGTGCAAGTCCCTGTGTATAGAATTTAGTCCTATGGATAGCAAGGCAGCATTTTTTGATTACGTTCTGCAGCCGCTTTCCTGACAGTCCCTGAGCCTTGGCATTTCCACACAGGCTGCCTGAGCTTTTATAATGATTTGCTCCTGTCCTTCAGCTAATATTTCTGGGAGGGATTTCAGGGATCTTTTTTGGCTTGGGAGTAGTTAGTTAAACTGTCAAGGAAATGATGAATGGAATCTTCACCCATGTGTTACCACAAAGATGCCTTGCAGACATTTCCTCAGATCTCAAGGCATCTGGTTGGGGCTTTCTTACGTCATCAAATACAATAGAAGAATAGTAATGATTAGCAGTTGTATAACAGCAGCACATTTCCCCAAGTTCTTTTTGCTTGGATGTTTATAAAGCTCTGCTGGAAGCGAAACAATAGCTCAAATAGCAAAACCAGGGAAGAGGCAAAGTTCCTTGCTTAAGACACAAATCCATCTCAAGCCAGTGCCCAACACACAATTCAGATTCTGTGCTCAGATCAAAACTTCCCAGTGAAGGCAGGTTTTTTTAGAAATGAGGAAAATAAATTTTAGTTTCAAAACCTGAAGATTTCTTGACAGTAGCCCTGAAAAAAACACATTCAGTTCCTTTGAAAGCTGTCTTACAATTCAGAAATTATGTGTATTAACTTTCCTGGGTGTCTTTCTCACATTAAAAGTTGCTCAAACCAGAAAATGAGCACGAAGAGCAACAAGGCTCATCCTTAAAAAAGAAAAAGAAAATAAAAAACCTGAAACTGTGCAAAAGGAAAACAAGTGGTTCTTGAATTCCAACGATTTCTTGGTGTTCCAGTTTTGCTTAAGGCTAAGTCACTCCTTTCAAAGAAACATCCACAGGAAGGGCAAGGTTGTTCATGCTCTGAGTCAGGGTTTGTCACCGTGTTCCTGGGCGAGGTTCCCAAATCCTGCCTCCCAGCTCCTGCTGCTCCTGGGCAGGGCAGGAGGAGGCTTTGTGTCCCTGTGGTGTGGGATGATGGAGTCTCGAGCAGACCTTGCATGAAAATGCCTTTGCACTGGCCCCTGGAACAAGCCTTTCCTGCCCCATGGCATTCCAGCCCTCAGTTCTCAGTGATGCCTCCTTGTGATTTAGGGGAAAAACAGACCACGTTTGAGTTTCCCAGGCCCTCTCAGGGGTTAAAAACAGAGAATGTTTGGGGAAAAAGTTTGTACTGATGGTGCCTGTTAGGAGCCAAAGATCTGGAAATGATTTGTGATCTCAAAACAGGAGACATCAGGTAGGGCACTTAATGCTGAACTTTGAGGGTGTTTTTCTTCAATCCTGGGACTGGCTTAGAATTGCAATAATTAACAAAATAATTTCAGTATAAAGTGGAGGGTTGTTATACTCCTTCCCTCTGCCCTGTCCCTGTAGCCCAGTTTGGCATCCACAGGAGGGAAATCCTTGTACACATTTCCTGTCCATGAGAGAAACTCATCCGTCCCTGCCTCCCTGCCAGCCTCCACTGCCAGCCCAGCCCCGAGCCAGGCACTGCAGGAGCTGCCCTGCTTACACAGTCCTGCTGGCAGAGGCCAAGGCCAAGCCCAGAGCAACTTCCAGGGCCTCTCAAGCTGCCTCTGCTCTTTCCTCCCCACTCTGAGCCATGGGTTTTCCGTCCTGGTTTGCTGCAGCAACCTCTGCAATTCAGCTTTGATTCCCACTGGGCTTTTTTTCCCCTCCTCTTTTTAGTGACCAGCTCTACTCTGAGTTTCTCAGTGACCTGCAGGGATAATCCCAGCCTGCTGAGTGAGGCTGAGGGATCAGACTTGCTCCAGTTCACATCTGTCACCTTGTCCCTTTGCTGATGCTGGTGCTTCCCAGAGCGTTGTTCCTGCAGTGCTGGTTCCAGTGAAGCATCTCTCTCCCCAGCCAAGCTTTTAGCCTCAGTGGCTCATCCCCTCACTGGTGGAGTTTGTGTAACCTTCACGTTTCACTTCTGAAATTGCTGCTCATGTATTTTTTTGCTGATATCACATGGACTGGGAACATCACCATGCTCCCTCCACCACAGGTGATCTGGGCACCTTTGTATCCCCACGGGGTCATTTTAGCTGCAAAATTCTACACAGAGATACCTTAGGAAAGGGTTATTTACACTGCAAACCTTCCACAGGTCTCCTGGCAGGCCGGGTGCTTGATGGGGCATCCACCCAGGCTTTTTGCACATTTTTGTGATTGTGAAAGCTCTTCCACAGAGGAGCTTTTTATTTGCACATGGCTGGACAGCACTTGGCACATGCTAAGTGGCGTTAGGGCCGCTCCTGTGATGTGCTGCAGCATCCCGGTAAATAAGATTTGATGTGTTTCATTTTTTTCCTGCTGTAGGCTCCACTGCTGTGTCTCTCCAGGCCACCTTCCCAAAGGATTATTGCCACAGCACTGCACCCCCTGTCCTGGGGAACAGGCAGCTCCATTAACGCAGCTGTCTCGCTGTGTGCTGTTATCAGCTTGGCTCATCACAGCAAGACCTCTACAGCCTCCCTGGAATTTCTGGCAGATACTATCACTTCCCAGGTATAATACATTACCCTTTAATAAATTAGTATGTGCCTAACTTTAATGACCCAGGGAAAAGTAATCTTTAAATTGATGGTATCCTTTTAAAAGAATTTAACCAAAGATAAGTCTTATGTAAATTGTGCAGTGTGTTAGTTATATCCACCTTGAAGTGACTGAACAGGCAGCCTCCAGCTTGTGGCAGATTCACATTTTTTAAAGACACAGCATAGAGAACAACAGTTCCAACTTTTCCCTTTCATTGCTCCATACACCATCAGGGGTGATTGGGTCCACATCCCCTCTCTGGGCTATTTTGATGCTGTGTAATTAAAAAATTGTAATTCTGCAGTAATGTACTGTAAATTCACTCACTGCTGCACAAACAGCACTGCCCATTTCAGGACCATAAAACTGCCCTCAGTCCCAGTGTGGGACTCACATGAGCCCTGCTCCTGGCACAGTCTGGCCCTGACTGTGCAGGAAGCTCATTACAGATCCCATTCCATGTACCCACGTGAATTTGTCAACCAGTAACTGGCAGAACCGTGCTTCAGGAACAGAGCATTCACTCACTGCATCTGCTGAGCTCGCTGGAGCCTATGAAGGAGTTTAATTTTTCATACCCTTCATTAGAAGAGACCACAGGGAGGACAAATGAGCAAGCAGAGCCATAAATACATTACAGATGTGTGGAGTTTTCTTTGGGGGCTCGAGTCAGAAGTGCTTTGGCTGTAGCTGTGTGACACTGAGGCGTGGCTGTGGCACTCAGGGGTTTCTCCTGTGGCACAGAGGGAAGGGCACACAGTGTGCAGGCCCCAGGCAGATGCCAAGGGCACCTGGTTGTGCCTGCAGACTTTTCCAGTGCCAGGGGAAAGCAGAGATTTTCTCTCAACAGCTTTGAAAACAAAGGCTGGTCTGGGGGATTTCTGTGTCTGCACAAATTAGGAAGATGGAAACACATAAATGCACTTGGCAGGAAGCACGGGGTTTTGCTGACACTCCAGGAGTTCTCTCACACGATACTGAGTGAAAGCCATTTCCATCACATTCCCAGGTGATGGCCTGCATTAGCCTGCCTGTAACAAAGCAAATCACGGCTCTGGCTCTGAACCCACTGCCAAGCCCTGAAGAAAGAGTAGAGAAGGTGAAATTGGCCCCTTCATTTGCTGATGAGCAGTGTGATAATCACACAGAGCCCTCAGAAAAGCCCTATCGGTGTCACACGTTGAGCAGGGGACTCTCAGTTCAGGCCACCCCTCCACATCCCTCATCCCTTGGCTTTTCTCTCCCGAATTTACACCACAGGTCCCTGACCTCTCCTCCTCTTTGGGCACAGATGTTTGTCCTGATGGTCAATCCCCCCATGGGCTGTACCTGCTCCAGAGGATCAGGGGAATGACCCACAGGACACCCACAGGGACCACAGCCCTGCCCCTGAGCATCCCCTCTGGCTGCAGTGTGTCCTGGCAGGCACTTCCCATGGCATGATCAGCACCAGCACTCTTTCACCCACATGGAAAGTAAATACTGACCATGAGAAAACAAATCCGAAAGGAATACTTGCTCAGATTTGAGACTGTGCCCTCCCTCAGTGGAAGTTCATAGTACCACAAATTAATTGGGACTCTTCTGAGAACTCTTTTTTTTTCATGGAAGAGATGCCAGGCTAGTCCTGAGGGCACTGAGTCTTGTGGTATCTACAAATTGCTTTCACAAAATGGAGAGGCAATATGTTTAAAAAAAAATCAAAACCATCCCAGATACTTCATGGTAGCACTTCTGAATTAAAGAAGTGATTTTTTAAAGCATTCGGTTTTGTAATTTTTTTCAAGATTATTCTTACTTTGAAGTTTATAAACACTTAATATGGAAAAGAGAAAACCAGCCCTCATTTATCTCAGAATTATTTAGATCCTTGTTTTCCTGATGAGAGTCTTTGGCACGGCTTATGGAAGATGAAATATTCACAAAGTGCAAGGAATAAAGAGGTGCATGACTTTGGCAAACTTTCCCTAAAAGCAATGGGAACATTGTTTTAGGAAGGGTGCCTTTGGATGAAAGCAAAACAAAAAGAAATTATGATGAAAGAAAACAAAAGCAGCTTCACAGCAGGATTGAACTGGCAAAACCCAAACAGCATCATCTTCTTAACCCTCTCACTACTAAGAAACAAAATTCTATCTAAACCAAATTTTCCTTACAGACAGCCTGTCCCTCTGTGTTCCAAGCAGCAATGTCCTGTTATTACCCTCCTTCATTTCTCAGTCTACAGGAACTATTCTTCCTTGCCCCAGATGCCTCTGATTTTATTGCCAACCTCTAAAATATTCACTGGCCCATCTGGAACACCATTTCTCACCTGAAGAGCAAAGCGGCAAGAGCCGCTTTTGAATTGGGAGATCTGCACAGCATCTCTGAGATATGCCTGGATCAGCTGCATTATCTGAGTGCAAAGGGCTTATCATTACTTTACAAGTGGTGTTTGTAGAGCGCTGATAAACAGAATGATTATCTTATAGCAGCTTGGCACTTCCTTTGTTCCTGTCTTTGGCTGAAAGGCTGGGTAATTAGTTGAGAAACTCTCTTCTGCTACAATAACCTAAAAAGAGAGTCTTATTCAAGACCTGTTTTTCAGCTTCCCTTAGCATTTCAAACCTCACACCTCTGCCTTTTGCACGTACAGGTCGTAGAAAACAAATGAAAACTGGCCAGGAACAAAAGATCAGTCCATCTCTTTGTTTAGCCATGACACAAACCCAGTGACATGAAAAAGCAAACAAACAGCAGAAGTCAGGGACAGGTCAGAAAAACAAAGAGATTAGAGGTTACTTTGTTATTGCTTGAAAGAATAAAAATTGGTCTAAATCAATTTACTTCGTGTTTTCAGCTTTCCTGCTGGCCTTTTCTTACAGAAAATCAGCTTGGAGCTGTGATTTTACAGCAGGGAAGAAAAATACATCCAGTCAGTGTCAGAGGGCTGTGCCTGCATCACTTACACCTCCCATGCCCACATTTACACTGAAAGTTTTAGTGAACAAATTAAATTATGTCTATGTGTTGGAAATTTCTACTGTGTCATGTTAACAGATCCCTTTTACAGCTGAATCCCCCAGAAAAACATCAATAATTTAACAATTTTGCTGGGTTTTGACCAACTACATTTGATGCTAATATTTTTCCTGCCATTTAGCATTACAGTCCTTATTCTGTTTTTACACCACTTTCATTCTCTTTTGAGGAATTGTGCTGGTGGGCTGCCTGACATAAATGATATAATAATAAAAAAATGGTACATCAATAATCAGATTTCAAGGAAATTCACTTACATTGCAGACTACCAGGCAAATGTAGGTACTTAAAAAAACAAACAGAGCCATTCTCTCTAAAGCTATTACTTTCTCTCTTCCTCTGCTTCCTCTAATAAGAAATTAAAATCCATCATGTTCAGGACATTGGAATATTCATCATTCTGTTCACTGGAGGCTTGTGTTTCAGGAATAGTGGGGAAAAAAAATTAAACCAGTGCTCATTTTTACTTGGTATACAAAATTAAAGACCAGGTTCTCATTGAGTACAAATCATTGTAGCTCTTTTTTGAAGCAATGCTGAGAATGTGGTCTTGTACCCAAATGAAAATTACCCTTCTCCAGGCCATTGTGGTTATAAGTATGGACATTTTCAGAGGTTTTGCAGTTATATTTTCACATAAGACTACAATATTTTCTCTTGGGCAAAAAAAAGTTATTGCAGATCAGAGCTCCCTGGTGGAGTTACAACCAGGAGAAGGTGCCACTCACCTTCGACCACCAGCAGACAGCCCCAGAAAGTTCCTTCCCAGCAGGACTCTGCTCCTCCTTCTTGCAGGAACACCCCAGGGGATCTGTAAGGTGAATTTTCCCCTTTCCACCCACAAAGGGACCTTAGACAGCCACCACCACGATGGAATATGAGCAGCAACAGCCCCCACTCTGGCACCCTTCTGCAGCTCACAGGTCCTCCCCAGTTACAAAAGGTGTGGAGCCACAAGCAGGGAACTGGCTGGGCCAGACTGGGCTTGGCACTGAGCAAAAGAGCTGCTCTAAAGAAATAACTGCCCTAAAATACTTCCCTAGTATAGAAAAGAGTACATTGTGTTGGGATTATTTTGCAAAATAATTCATCTCATGCAGACTTCTTGCATCTGCAGTTTGGGGCTAGAAGTTTCAGGAACACCCAAGTAGACAAGCAGAATTTCCTAACTCTGGTTGAAATAGAAATGGTGCTTAGAAACCTCTTTAATAGTATTTTAGCATTTCAAATCGTGGCTGAAACAATAAAACTGACAGCAGGAAGCAACCCTTGCTAACATCCAGCACAAGTTTTCAAAGAGACATTAAAAATACCTGTGAAAAAGTGTGTTTGAAAGCCCTTTCCTATATCTTGACCAGACATCCCTAGTGCTCATCTGTGGGATAGGTTAAAATTAACTTTTAACAGAGCAGAGTTCAGGTTTTCTATAATGTCCCTGAAGACAGCATGGATCTGCACCTCAGTTTGCACAGGTCATTTGTAGGATCTCATCCAGCTGGGATTTCTGCTTGTTATAGATGGATAATGAGATGATTGGCTGTCACAATTAAGGGATAACTATTGTGTGAATATTAAGAAAAGCTTTAGTGATGTATAAAAGAATAAAAGATGGTCTAAAGAAATAACTGCCCTAAAATACTTCCCTAGTATAGAAAAGAGTACATTGTGTTGGGATTATTTCCCAGAAATGGAAATTAGCCTGCCCTGATCTCAGCCTGGGCCTGAGCTTACACCACCACAGTTCCAGCTATCCAGGAGTGGCTTGGGTATCCCCACCCCATGCTCCAGGTGTTCCCATGGGCACATCCACAGCCAAGGCTGCAGGGGAGGCTCTCCCTTGTATCAGGATGCTGGAAAATGCCCCTCCCTGATGCTCCCTGGAGACTGTGCAGAACTCAGCTGGTGGGAAGGGATGGCAGGCCCTGCTCTCTCCCCTCATCAGCAGGGATGTGAGGTGTGTGGAGGTACAGCCTGGCTGTGACCCCACTGCCATGACTGCTCAGCCCATCCCTGCTCCCACCGGGTGTTGCACAACAAATATGCAGGACTTGTGTCTTGGGGGAAGAACACGAGGCACAAACCAATCCTGAGAATCTCCCACCTTGATTCACCAGTGAACTCTCTGCTCCCAACAGATTTTAGAAGCCAAGGCATGTGACTGTCAAGGTTTCATACAGAAAAGCCTAATCCTGTGGTGGTGTTCGCAGGGGTCTCAGGATGAGGGAAGAGATGAGAATCTTGACTCTATGTTTCAGAAGGTTGATTTATTATTCTATTATATATATTCTATTAAAAGAAAATTATATATTAACACTATACTAAAAGAATAGAAGAAAGGATTTCATCAGAAGGCTTGAAAGGAATAGAAAGGAATGATAATAAAATCTTCTGACTGCTCACAGCCTTGACACAGGTGGCTGTCAATGGTCATCAAGTAAAAACAATTTCACATGCTGGGTAAACAATTCTCCAAATCACATTCTAAAGCAGCAAAACATGAAGAAGCTGAAGCTTCTCAGCTTCTCAGGAGAAAAGATCCTGACAAAATAATTTTTTTCATAAAATATGTCTGTGACATAATCCAGCAAGGATGTGCACAGATCTGTAAATGAATGTGTGATTGTGGATGCAGCATCACACAGGCTTACAAGAGTTTTGAAGATTTTGGCCCTAAAAAAAAAAGACACTGTGTAAAAGGAAGAGAAAGGACAAGGAAAGTGGCAGGAAGAAAATTTTAAACCAAATAGCAACCAGTTGATAATGTAAATATCTGAAACTTACTTTGCCAATTTCTTTGCTCTTTTTCAGTTTGAAGTAGACAATAAATGAAACCTCTCGATGAGGGGCAACAACAGGTAAAGCAAAGAAAGAGCTTTTCACAGCTCTGATTTCCAATAACTTACTTGTAAGGCATAGAACCACCCAATTATCCTAAAACAGTCATCCAATTTGTTTCTCTGTGGGGAAGCTTGGCTCACTTGGGTTATAAGGATCAGGAAATTAGTTCTTTGTTGAAAGAGAGTATCTTGCCCTCTCATGTTTCCCAACCTACCACAAAAGCGAGGAGTAAGATTGAGAGAAAGGCTTTACTAGACAACAGGGAAACGGTTTTCGACAAAGAAATGAATCTGCTGAACTCAGGATAAATACAGACCTTGCACAGCAAACCACCAATTTTTGCTGCAACCAATTTGTAGGACAGCCTAAAACTTCTATCACAAACTTTCTGGAGATGCAGTGAAGTGTCAGTGTTTATTCCCAAGCTTTTCCAAAAATCCCTGAGAAGTAAAAAACTCTTCTTTTTTTCCCATGCAAACTTCATAAGATGGAAACCTCAGCAGCAATACTTTATTCTGTGGTGGGTTTTTTTTCTTTCTCCATTTTAATGTGTGTTTTGAAAGCCCTCGAGGCATCTATTTGCATTTTCCAAAAGCTTTGGAGATCTGGCCCTAACTTACTTATGAAAATGGGGCTTAAGCTCAGAAACTACTGAGGTGCTTTTGAAATTTTGTACTCTTTGTATTTTAAAGTATATTAGCCTTGATTTTGCTGCTTCAGGGGACAGGTAATTCCTATAATTTTCAATAGAAATGAAACACTGTGCAGCAGGAAAAAATTGAGGGTCTAGAATTTATCAACAAGATCAAAATACGAGAGAGGTTTGGTGTTACTTTTAATGTGCATGATAAAAATCTCTTCATAATAGAAAAGCAGGCATGTCTTTTGGCACACCTGACAGACATACAACAGAATAACAACAAAACCGATTTATAAACTGAAGTGAATATAGTTATAAATATATTTAAATATGTTGCCTGATGAGCCATATCTTACACTGGAAATGATAACAGTCCTAACTCAAAAGTAACAGCACCATGCCAGATCCTTTAAGTATTCCTGGTTTTTTAACTGCATGGAAGGATATCCTACTATCCTAAAGTTTTGTATCACACCTGGAGAGAGAGAGAGAGAGAGGATTCTGCTATATTTTACAGGAAAAACAAAACCAAAACACCCAACCCAAAGAAACACTGGAATTACAAAGGTTTTACAACTTTTCTGTGCATTATAAAAGAATATTCCTGTCTAAATGTCCTTGATCAGAGAAGGGCACAGATTTCCAGACACCCAGCAAATTAACTCCTGCATTAAATATTACACCCATTTCAAGGGCACATTTCCAGGTTCCTAAATTAAAATCTTCTCCTTCTCATTCCCTCCTAGTTAAGTCAACTATTTTTGTCTCCATCATTGGATTTCTTTTAAGGTGTGAGTTTTTTTCTCTGCTGAGCCAACTCTTCAACAGAAGACTCATTGTAGACAGTTTGATCTTCAGGTGGTTTCTCAGTCCTTGCTTGGTGCAATGGTTCTGCCACCATCTAGGTCTTCCAGGCAAGAGAGATGCAAGTCCCCATAGAGATATTAATTTGTTTTAGCTGATATCTGGTCACTTTCTCAGAGCCACAGTACATAATTTTCTCTCTTCTGAATTTCTTGAGATTTAGAGTGGTATTTCTTTCCAGGACTTGGCGAAAAGGTGATGCAAAGTACTTGCATAAAACTTAAATGGTGGAGCATTTTTGTTGTCATTATGTTCAAATTAAATGTCCAAAGACTGATATTAGTAATTTCTCCTCCTTTATCAAAAGACATTTGGATTTCCTCTTATTTGCATTTTGGTTCCAGAATTGTCAAGGTTCATATCTTTCTTGCGTTTCTTTGTAACCATGGCAACTACAAACTTACTTTTTTTCTCTAATGAAATCCCAGACTTGTGCAGTGATCTACAGAAGACAAAACTTGAAGAAAAATACTTTAAAAATTATGGTTTACTATCAGCCATTCCAGATAACTATTGATTTAAACAGGCCTTTAAAAACTGGTTTAAGGTGTTCATCCAAATCTTATAATCTTATGGCCAATGCACAAGGGTGAGGTCTGCTAGTAATGTTTCACTCCTCTGTAACATTCCCCCACTTTAGATTTCAACATCTTCCTCTAACTTGAGTGAACTGGTCTATCCCTGAAGGAAGAAGATGACTTTCTATTAATCAAGAAAAATCAGAGGAAAAAAACCATTTGTTGATGAACAGATAGAACCAGGCTCACCTGATTCCCATTCCTGTGAAATAAACAGAAGAGCCACACTCATGAATATTGAGTATCTTGCCTGCCAGAACTGTAACTATCCCTGAATATATTCATACTGTGCTTAGGCTGGACCCAGGAACTGGGAGAGTTACTGCTTGTACTGACAACAAAAATAAATTTGCTCTGATTGCTTATTCAAGGCTAATTCCCTAGTTAATATGAGTTAACATTCACATCCAGGTCAGAAAGAAAGGGGAAGAATTCGGTTTGGGATTCTTTTTTGAGCTCATTTGGATCTCTTCCACAGAGCCGAGTCTTGAAATCTGCAGTCTCTGTGAGTACCCAGAATCTGCTGTGTGAAACAGAAATAGAACCTATTTCCCATCTTAGAATATCTGTCTTTTGAATTTCAACCATTTGAAGACTGAGGTTGCATTTTTCTGTATATCGAACACAGCACATCACTCATACTCAATGCACAGCAAGGCAAGACCTAGAAAACACAGAAGAGAAACAACCAAGAATTATTGCTCCTCAGGCTGCAAGAAATAAATATTAACTGAAAAGGAAAACAAAACTAAGAAGAAAGAGTTTGAAGAATGCACTTAAATTTTAATCTGATGTTTGTTTGCTTCCCCTGAATATCAGACAGCAGCTCTATTTTAAAAGAAACCAGCCTCTTGAAATGTTCATTTTACAGTTAATCAAATACACCACTGGACATAAATTAACCCCACTCCAAATTAGCTTGTTTTTCTGCTTGTTGGGTATCAGTTCAGATTTATTTGCTATGGACCCAATTCAGCAAAGTACTTAAGCACATGCCTAACTTTGATCATGCAAGCAGTCCCACTGAGACTATTCACATGCTCAGATATATGTACACAGGTAAAGAATTTGCTGGATCCAGCCCTGCTTTTCCTCTAGAAAGCATTTGCAGAGACAGAGTTTGTTCTGTTCTGACCATGAAGAGCTTCCTGCAAACCTATGACAGTGAAAGCAGTGCTGATCACTTGTCACTGGTCACACAGAGCTGTTTCTGTTCTCAATGAGCTGGATTTTATAGTCTGGATTGAATTTGAAGGGCCCACCGAGACACTGCATTTCTCAAGGTGAAATGACAGTGGCAAGGGCAGAGGTAGCTGCTGCTAGATTGAGGAGAGGAGGAAATTAAGGAACCTCAGGAACATTCTCTTCTTGGTTTTGGTCAAAAAGGCATCATTCTTGGAAAACTTACATAACCAAAAGGCATGTGGGTTTATTTTCTCCTTTCTGTGCTCATTAAGAACATATGTGTAAGGCTCTGCATGTGTGTGGCTGTGTGGTGTAAGGAATTCCCTGAGCAACTAGAATCCAAAGGGTGTCTTACTTCCTTTCCTGGGGTACCTAAATTACCCTTGTGGCAAAACCAAAGCAGGATCTTTATGGAAAAATTGCTTTCCTACAGATCTGAAAACTTCTCTGGCTAGATCCTCCTTGCCCTCCTCCAGCAAAGTGTGGAAAAAGGATTGAGTGAAGGTGAATGTGACTCAAATTATTTGGGATCGCATTAAAAGTAAGCAAGTTAAGAAGTGATTGGGGTGGGCACCAGGAGTGAAGAACTGTCACAGCAGAGTCACCCTGCACCAGCACAAAGTCCTGCCCTTGGCTGGTACAATTTAGCATTGCTCTGTAACATCTTCCTAACCAATTTTCTGGGAAAACAAGGCATCTTGTTCTTTCACAAAAAGAGCAGCCAGACTGCTCTGTTACATAAGGGAGGTATTTGTACCATTTTAGCCCCATTTTATGGCTGGATTGGAGCCTGATTCCCCCCCTTTTGCTTAAATGACCACTGTCATGTTCCCTGTGCTAGCCTTGGTCAAATTCTTGGTCAAATTGATGTAATTGAAGCAACACAGAAATTCGATTTTCTCTTTTTGCCACCACCTCACCTTCCAAACAGTTACATTTTTGATGTACAAAATCACTCTTGAAAATGCATTTGATGCCCTCTCTGGACGTCCTGTCATATCAAACTGTGTAAAAATTGCTCTGAAAAATTCACAAACACTATTTTGAAGCAGCGGAAATGTGTTCCCTTTGGTGACTTCATAACCAAATTGCAGAAGGGAAATAGGAAGAAATAAGACATTAGAATATTAAAAATGCCAATGCTCAGCCAGCAAGTCAAACACCACAAAAACACTGAACATAAACATTTTATGCCTTGTTGTGCATGTGCTGAATATTCAGAAATCTCTTAATTGTGGCCATTAATTTTTCCTCTTTATGTAAAGGGGTATTTTTCATTTACTAAACTTTCTCACAGGAAAGTACACAAAAAGTGTATAAAAATTATTTGTTGGGCTTGGGAAACTAATAGGTGAGTGAACTTTGAATAGAAAACTCGATGTTTGATGTTGTGGCCCCCAGTTCTGAACACCTGAAGCGGGCAAACACAAACTCGATGACCTATCAAGAACTTGTTTTCAGTAAACCATTAACTCCTTCAAAAAGGCTTTTCTCCTCCGAACAATAATTTCCCAGGTCATATAGCTTCAATAGCTTCCCAGGTCATTCACTCCATAAGAGTCCCTGGGAAGCCTGAATTTTGGGAAAATTTCTTCCATGAGTTTTACAGCTCCTGTTGTGTTTACAGGCTTCATGAACAACAAAAGGAAGCAGTAGTATATTCTGAGAACAGCAGCATCTTGGAGTTATAGTTGGTTAAATATTTGGCAACAAAGAATCTACCTAGAAAATGCATCAAGCTTTTAGGATGTTGCCTGACATTCTTGAAAGTCATAGTAAAAGATGCTTAGTGCAAACAAATCTCATCCGGTAGAGTACAGAACTGGTCATCAGCACCATTCCTTTTTCCTTTCATCCCTCAAGTGATGTTTTTTTTAAAGTTTCTTAAACTGAAGGTGAGTGTGTGTGTTTAACTGACCACAGAAAGCACATGGTCCCCAACAGAATAATCCAATTTTTACAACCTCCACTTCATGTTGTGCTTAAGGCTTTTCTCACAGACTGCTTAGCACCTCTTCCTGTAAAAGAGGATAAAAAAAGTCTAAACAAAGAAATAAAAGTGACAGCCTTCTGAAGACTTTTTTCAGCAGGAACTTTGGAGGTGTGCTTACAAAAACTCTGCTTAGCAAAATGAACCCACTAAGAAAGATGTGATCATAACCCAAGATTCAGACCTACTAGGAATATTTGTACAAACATCCTGAAACCCAGATCTCACAAATATTTATTTGCTTGTATCTGAACTGAAGTTATGCTAGTACTCTTGAAAATGTCCTCCGTGTAGCACCAGCACAGAGTTGTGTGGAAGCAGCACCCTGCATGGAAGCAAAACCCTGCTCTCCTCTGAAGGATCAGGAATTACAAAAAAAACCTCTATAGAAACACTTTGGGATGCTCAAAACCCCGCAAGAGGAATAATGATAACACAAAGAAGAAAAAACGTTTTCTTGGTGAGACTCTTCTTTAAATGCTATTAAATGTTTTTTTGATGAGACTCTTCTTTAAATGACCAGCGTGTCCTGGACATGGCACAAGCAGTTTTGGGAAGGCCACAAGCCCAGGGAAGAGCTGGGACTGACTGCTGCTGCTCTGCTGCTGCAGCTGCTGGGAACTGAGCGCAGACCCTGCGCCAGCGTTTGCAGACAGCGAAAAATGCCTGTGCATCACAGCGCTGAAGTTCATTTCCAAACAGATTTCAGTTTTTTTTAATGGTCATTTTCCCAAAACTGATTAAAACTTCATACCCAAAACTTTTTGCCCCAAACAGCCGCCTTCAGTCTTTGCTGCTCTGAGGTTTACGACTTTTTTATTTATTTTTTTTTTTCCGGGGAATTTTCCATCATCAAAATCCAAATCAGCAACAACACAGAACACTGCCTGTCGGCTTCCCGCATCCCGGTTCAAACAAGCACCAAAGGCATTCTTGTTTCTTCCAGAAACAATGGGGGGGGGGGGAGGAAAAAAAAAATCTCGTGGAAAACCACAGAGTAACCCGAGGTCTCCGGGGCTCGCCCTGTGCTTCGGGAGGGGGTGTGGAAGAGGGCGGGCGGCCCCGAGCTCCCACAGCCCCGCGGTGCCGGGCACGGCTCGGGGGGCTCCCCTCAGGCGAGGTTGCAGCGCCTGAGCCAGCGCAGGCGGCAGCGGCGGCTCCGGTGCCGGGCACGGCTCGGGGGGCTCCACTCAGGCGAGGCTGCCGCGCCTGAGCCGGCGGAGGCGGCTCTCGGTGCCGGGCACGGCTCCGGGGGCTCCACTCAGGCGAGGCTGCAGCGCCGCCGCCTCCCGAGGCTGCCGGGCCGAGCCCGGGGCGGCGGGGGCGGCTGCGGCTTTAAGAGCTCCCACAATGCCGTGCTGGCGCCCCAGTTCCGTTACATGTCTCCCCCGGTGAAGGGGAGCGAGGCAGCGGCAGGAAGGAGGCGGAGGCCCCCCCGCACTGCCGCCCGCCCAGCCCCGCGGCGGGGAGGAGCGGGGCAGCAGCGGGGCAGGGCCGCGCCGAGCCCCGGGCGCTGCTCCGGCCGCGCCGCCCCCCGCGGGCAGCGAGGCGGGGCCGGCGGCCGCTGGCGCTGCCCCGAAGCCACCGCGGGACGGGCGCCCGGAGCCGCTGCCGGCGCAGCGAGCGAGGGGACGGGCGGTAAGTGCTGCTCCCCAGTCCTGCTCCCCTGCCCCGCTCCTTCCCTCTGTCCCCCGCTCGCTCTCCCGGCTCTGCGTCCCCTCTCCGGCAGCTCCTGGCTCGTCCCCGCTGGGGGGTTTGTGACCCTTCCCTGCCTCCTCCTCGCTCGCCAACTTTCCCGTCCCTCTCGCCCGTTTCCCATCTCCCCTTGGATTTTCTTGAGGTTTTTTTTGTTTCTTTTTCTGTTGTTTCTGGGGGGGGGGGGGGGGGGGTTTGGCGTTTTCGGCTCTGCCGTTCCCCTTCTCGCCTCTTCCCAGCCCTCTCGCACTCGCTTCTGTCCTTTGGCTTCTTCCTTCGCTACTTCCCCGGCTTCCTCCGGCTTTTCCTCTCTCCTGGCATCCGTTGGGCATCGCGTGGAAAAGTAAGGGATATTTTTCGGTGTCCTTGAAGGGAATTCAAAACCTACTTTTCTTACACAGGGAAATCTTTGTAGTAGTTTTCTTTCCCCTTCTCTTCCTGTCACCGGAAAGAAAATTAAGCCTATTTTTCTCCTTTTCATTTTTCCCCCTTTTGCTACGTGGACTGTTTGTTTTGGTATTTTTTTTTCTTCTTCCCCTTCTTCGGGCAGTGCCGGTTTGTTTCACGATTAATCTCTTTTATTCCTGCCCCAACCCCTCCCTCTCTCTTTTTCTTCCCCAGTAAGAAGAAAGATTAGAAGAAAATGTGTTTTGCCGGCAGGGAATGCATAAGACTTTTTGGTTCGGGTTTTTTTTTTTTTTCTCCTGGGGTACTATTGATGAGAAAAGCTTAAGCAAATACAGTGCGGTAGGACAATACAGAGGCATGAACTTTAAAGGGTAAGGAAATGGATTCTGCTGCTTGCTTTCTCCAGCTCCGGAGTGGTGCTGGGGAGGTCTGCTCCAGGGTCCGGTTTGGGGTTGTGCTAGTCCGGTGTGTGCCAGCCTGTTTTCTGTCCAGCAGAATGGTGATTTAAACGCAGTCCTAAACTGCATTTCAGTGTTGCTCGTGGGTTTCGTCAGTGTGGGAAATCAGGAGGCGGGGGAAGGTCACAGATTCCGGTGACCCCTTTGGAATTACACCTGTCACGCCTCCCTTCCCCAGGCTGCAGGTGTGTCGGAGGTTGACACGTTTAACAAAACCGCTGGAAACTGCTCTCATCCGTGGCAGAAAGTGCTGTCGGGGGTTTAGGAAGCCAGGTTCGGACCTGTGAGTTTCTGCCTCAGCTCTGGTCAGTATCACACGTTGAAATTGAGTGTTTGCCGGGCTGTGGAGAGCGAGCGAATCAATTGCCTAATGATTCGTGCAAGACACCTGTTTAAGGGCGTTCAGGCTCCCTGCTAATTGGGTTTGGGCGCGGTGTGGTGGTGTTAAGTGCTGTGAAAGTAAAGGGCTCTGTCTTTTTCAGTAGAGAGTATGTAGCTTGCGAATGAACTGTCAACTCTTTTGATTGGGGGTGGTTCTTCCTTCTGTTACATTGCCTCTTCTGATAGATACTCTTCCAAAAGTCCAAAACACCACGTGGCTGAACTGCAAATAAAATCAGCCTTACTTTTCCCCCGCTTTTTTTTAGAGAAGAGAGAAAATTTAATTTCGGATTAACTTTTTGCTTGATGATATCTCATTGGAAAGCAGGCTAGACGTGAAATTGGAAGTACTTCTCTGAGTCTTAGAGCAAAAAATATTTTTGATACGGAATGAATTGCTGAGGGAACTGAAATGACTGCTTGGGATTCTTTGTACTTAGTTGTGTGCCCTTTAGGACAACTGAGAGATAAAGATGATTCACTTCTTACAGTTGAGTAATCTCTCCATCCTTTCCACCTTTGTGAGTCCATTAGAATTTGATCCATTGTTTGAATTAATCTTGTTTTTAATCTTTCCTGGAGATGATGAAGTTTGGCATAGTGGGAAATAGGAGAAGAGAAATATCAAGTCATATTTACCAAGAAGTTTAGGTCTTTCAAAACTACTTTGAACCATTGCTGGAAATACCAGCAATAATTCTGAAGAGCCAAATTGAGATGATTAATATAACTTCTTAAAATCTGTTTGAGGGAAGCTCTGAAAAGCAATGAAGGAGATTGAGTTCCTGAAAGAGCGGGACTGAGCACTGAGGCTGGTGGGTTCTGTTCCTGCATTGGCAGCTTAGGCAGGGCCGTGTCACCTCCTGCCTAAGCTGCCTGCACCTCTCGGGATACTGACTTTGCCCCCGTTCTCTTAAGTGCTTTTTCATCTGATTTATAAGAATAATTGCATGTAAATGTTCAGTTGTTGTTCTGATTGCTGATCTGGTGGTAGATCTGGTGGCTGATCTTGGCTTGTGCTGATACTCATTCTTGGAAAGTTGTAGGGATCTTGAGCATCACCGTTTATTTGGAGCAACACTGGATTTTTACATTGCTGCTAAGGTTTTGAGACTGGGGCTATTTTTATCCTCTGAATATCTCTGACGGTATCAGTGCATGCTTTTTCTATGGTCCCTTAAATCTGCCTCAAGCTGACTATGAAGGACTGACCTCTCCAGAAAGAAATTGTTAAACTGAATTGCAGGGTGGAAAATGGTGCTGTGGGAACTGGGCTGAGGACCCCCCTCAGTGTGATGCTTGTTGTTCCTGGTAATTTTATTTTGTGAGGTCTGTAATTATGAACTTAGCTTAGTCCACCAGTGTGTTTGCTTTCTAATTTTAGGGTTTTTGCTTGGGTTTTTAAGTCTTCAAGACTTCTATCTTGACACTAAATGTAAATGTTGTTGGGTTTTCTCAGGCTTTTTTGAAAGCCCGTGTTTTCCTGTAATTTTTTTTTTCATGGTGGGGTTGGGACTTTACAGTGTGATGAGATTTGTTATAATCTCAATGCCTGCCTTCCTGTAATATTTGAGAGTGGGGTACTTCGTAAATGTGAGGCTCTGACCTGTTGCTTTTCTCCAGTGAAAATGATACTCGGTTCTGTAGATAGTTGTTACTGGGCAAGTATAGGTGTGTTTGTGTGTATATATGTGTTATGTGTTTATAACTTGCTCTCCTCCTGTATATGCACATAGCCAGCTCTGTGCTTCTGAATCTGGACAGCAAATCTAGTCTCAAATTCAGTTTCATAAATAACTAATTCTTCCTACCCTTCCCATTCCCCTTCAAAGCATATGGTGATCTCATGCCTTTGACAGGAGTGGTTTTCCTGGCTGATAAGGGGATGGTCATGGTGTTTTCTCCCTTGGCTCTTCTGAGGGCTGTATGTTATCTCTCTCTGTGCTGATAAAGTGTGGGGAGAGGGTTGAGTGGTCTGTGTGTGCTGAGCGGTGCCATCCTGCTCAGTCTCTCTCCAGTTTGTCACCTGTGAAGTTGAGATCACAGAACTTATCCTGCTTGGGAAAGGAAAGTGTGTTCAAGCTGTAGATACAGGGGTTTGTCACATCTGCCAGGAGAACTGCAGACCCCTTTGGGTTGTTACTTCACTCGTGTCTCTGCAAGCATCTGGTCATATTTGTGATGATATAAATATGGAGAGTTTTAATGTGTCTGAGAGGACTCTAGGAGACAGGCACTGTGAGCTTTCAGCTGGCAGGCGCTTGAGAAATCTGTGTAATTCACCTTTCTGCTTTTGAGTCACTCCTTAAGAAGGGAGGAATCTGTTTACTTTCTTCTTGTGCTTGGAAAATGGGCTCGCCCACACCAAAAGACCCTGTAATGCTTGCTGTAGTGCAGGATTATTGCACAAAAGCATCTTGCTGTGCAGTGCTGTGGCTGCGCTCGGTGTTGTATGATAACACATGTTTCTCAGCTGTTGTTGATTCCTCAGTGGCACAGACTTCAAAGGAATGCACTGAAAGAGAGCTGCAGCCAGGGAAAAATGGGGTTTGTTCCAGTGGCCTGTACCATCCATCTGTTTAAATACTCTGTTGAACTGTTCCAGAGTGGTCAGGCATCCCGTTAGGACTGAGGAGCAATTACAGCTGGAAGTAGAGCCTGCTGCAAGAGACCACCTAGGGGAGGCTTAAGTGCTACCTTCCTTCTGTGGGTCAGAGCCCCCCTGCCCTCCCAGCCAGCCAGGAGAGATAAGGCTCCTCATCTGGGGTATCTTTCAACATGACATTGTCTAATTCCTAATGCTGTTGAGGATTTATTTATTTTTACTCTCCATGCTATCTTTAGCACAAGAAGGGAGGAATGGTAATGAGGACGGACGGTCATCTCTGTAGTCTCCTCTGTGTGGGTAGCAAGATAGAGTTGTAATTTAAATGAGTAAATATTTATAAAAAGATTTTTTTTTTCCCCATATGTACGGGATAGTTCACAGAGAGTGATCTGTTGGTCACTTGTGTCTCCAAAGGTGGTGATATACATTACTGGACTAATTTCAGCTCCAAAACACGAGCAGTAAAGTTACATTGCAGCCAATTGCGTTGTGCTCTTTCAAATTGAGTTTGGGGAAACACTTCACAACTTCATCCACAGTAACTAAAAAAAACTCCAGTGTACTGCATTATCATACAGGAGGATGCTGCCAATTCCAAGTATTATAAGCTACATTTTTACTTAAATTCCAGTACTGGAGTCTGCTGTGCAAGACACGTCTACACCCGTTGTTGCCAACTGAATCTTCATATCATGGTTTGTGTGTTCTATGTGGAGGAAATATTAGCAGAGAGGTTACAAGTAATCCGTGGATAACCTGTGAAGATCCCTGAAGTTTTTCTGTGTGGGACTGACATTAATTTTGAGGATTGGAATGACCACTGTAGATAGAGCAATGTGTGTTTCAGCTAAGAGGGTTTAACCTTCTTTGTCAATGGAAAATGCTCATGCAGATGCACTAAGAGGATATTTGAGCTTGGAAAAGTTGTGAGGCACTCCGGGATTTGTTTTTCACCTGCAAGCAAGCAGCACAGCTTTAAAGGTGAGCTTGAATGTTGTCCTCTGCTGTGGTATTGCTCCCTCCTTAGTAGTGTGATATGACATCTATGCCTTTGAAAGGAGAATTCTTTTTCCCCGTGTTGGCAGTCATGATGGTTTTATGGTATTTTGAGACGTCAGATTTTAATGCCTTACTACTCCTTTGAGCAGAAAGGGCAGGGAAACTTCTGGAAATGTGTAATGCAACTGACTTCCAGCATCTGCCCTTGCTCCAGGCTCGACATCGTAGTTTGAATTTATTTACTTGCTTTGAAAGCTGTACTCGGTGTAACCTTGAGTTTTACTTCCCTTCCTGCAACAGTACCTGACACGTTTCCAGCCTGTACCTTGCTGTGCCTCTGCATGGTCCAGTTTTAAACTGGCCAGGCTCTCGGTGCTTTCTTTGTATTATGTTCTCCCCAGGAATCTTCAGAGCTGGAAATTCCTTTTGCTTCAAGTGAACTGGAAGTATTTTGGTAAAATATTTTTGGACTCCTGAAGTGTTTATCAATGTTTCCAACCTGTTGTTCGAAAGGAGTTCGGGGTTTCTGGAAGAACCTTTCGAAACTTAAGGTTTTACTCTCAGTCAGCAGTTTTGTGAGCAAGGATAAAGAGAGGCTGTGATTCCATTGGGCAGCCAGATGTTTTGTGTCTGTGCTGAAATGGGGAGACAGTGTGGCTTTGGGGGTTGAAGGGTGTGCTGTTCTTGTCACAGGGCTGTTTGGAGATCTTCAACAGATCTGCTCTGCTTTCTCTCCTCCATTCCGCTCCCTCCTGCCATGCCTGTGCTGATGGTGATTACCTCCTTCTGAGTAAAATGGGATTATTGAGAGCAGAGCGTAATTTCTTGCTTTATAAAAGGTAGGTATTTGCTTGTCAGTCTGTGTTTCTTAAATACTAAGCTTGAAGCCATATAAAAGCTGCATGTATCTTGACAATTAGTGAATTAATAGCAATTATCCAGTAGGTTGATACTAACGTTCATTCTGACTAGTGTGGCATTAAGTGAAATTTATAAAGAAATCGGTTTTCCCTGCAAACAGAGAAGGAGAACACTCATTGATGCAAATCCCCCAGGTCCATATTAAATTGCACCATTTTTAGGCACTTAGACACTTGTAAAATCTGTGTCTGTCCTTGTCTTTCTTCTCCCTCTTCTATTTGACATAAGAGGGAAAGTTAAAAGGAACTCATCAGTGGCTGCACATGTCAGAGTCTTCCTGGAGAATAAAGTAGGAAGATGCCACAGCTGATAATATTTAGAAGTTGATATTGGGAATCAAGAGAGCAAATGCTTAAATGTGCCATTGCAGCTGTGTAGCTGGCAATATTAACTAGCAGTTGTACCTGGAATAATAATTCCTATCCAGAAAGAGACATATGGCAGTGGTTGAATGCCCTTGTCCTTGCCCACCAGGAAGTGATTGTAGTGGTTTTTTTTGGTGTTTTGGGCCTTTTTTTGTTTTGTTTTTTTTTTTGTTTTGTTTTTTGGGGTTTTTTTGTTGGTTTTTTTTTGGGGGGGGTGGGTTGGTTTTTGGGTTTTTTTGGTTTTTTTTTTGTTTTTTGGGTTTTTTTTAGCAAGTTTGCCCTGGGCTTCATCCCTCCCTCCAAGTCAGTCTAAGCATTTGCACTGTTTTCACTGGGGGCAAGGACAGAAACTTTGAATAAGCTGAGTTGGAGACTCTGTATTTTGAGCAGTGGAAGTGGCACAGAGGAGCACAGGACTAACAAAGAACAGTCACACTGAATACAATGCAGTGTTTTCATGCAGCTAATGGGATTGGAATTGGTAACCTGATACTCCAAAGAGATAACAAAGGCTATTTAGCATACAAGGGAACATAGTTTTTTGGTTTTTTTTTTTAGGACTTGGTAGAGTGTAGCAGAATCTTTTGTCAGAACTCATTCTAGTGAGCAAGTTCTGGCAGAAAATTACAAATTCATAAGAGTTCATGAAATTCTCTGAATAGAAATTGAATTTTCTTTTTTACTACCCATGTTCTTTCACTGCAGTTCATGTATTTGCTTAGCAGTTTACCTGCTTCCCTCATGTCCTGTGAGCTAGTCTTTGTTTCAAACTGAAATATACCATAAATTAAAAGACTTTGGGCTTTTCTTCCAAGAATGGAAGAGGGGAGCAGAACAAAATGAAATGTACAAAGTTCTGCTGTTCCCTTATTTCCCAGGAACAGACCAGAAAGTGACCAGCTTGACACAGAGCACAGCAGTGCTGTTTGGAGTCAAGCTGTGCTGTGTGAGACCACAGAGAACTGTCTTTAGATGGCTTTTGGTGTAGTGAGGATGGACATCTGTGATGGTGATCAGCTATTAGAAAACCCAGTCCGATCTCGTAACTCAAGAATTAAGATAATATTCTACTTTAGGCCTGATGCTTGCCTCCCTTGTGGTTTTAGTGAATCAAAGGAACTTGCAGTACATGCAGGCAAGGCTGGAAGATAAGAGGCACATACCTTTAGGAGGTGGCGTGTGCTACAGGAGGAGAGCTGGGTGTGTGCTGTTGGCAAGTTCTGTGTGCCGTGGGTTGGTCATTTTTCTGAGGCAGAAATTAGGGGAAGAGGCTCACCTTCCTTAGGTAGGCTGTGAGAGAGCTGGGCTCCTGACAGCAGCCAGAAATTACAATTTAAAGTGTTCTCCAGTAGGGGCGTTTGGTTTTACTTAAACTCTTGGCAAGACAGAAGGGGCGGTGGGTCTGTTAGGAGTTGCTGGTCTTCTGTTTGTAACTCATTGCAAAGCTCCTCATCAGCCTTGATCAGCAACCTGGGCTGGTGGCAGGTGTCCCTGCCTGTGGCAGGGGGTTGGAATGAGATGGTCTTTAGGCCTCTTCCAACCCAGAGCATTCTGTGATTCTATGCTGGATTCACAGTGTGCCTTTTGAAACTCGGGGCTCTTTCCCAACCCTTGCTGCTCTCCTGCTGCTATTCTTTTAGCACTTCCCATTAGTGACTCGTTCCTGTGCTCTCTGTGTGTGTCTGATGGCACTGCCACTCCTTTCTGCCCTGCCACCAGGCTTCCTAAACACTCTGTCAAGACTTTGTGGCTTTCCAGGTGCCCCTCTAAGCTGCAGCCCAGCTTTTGGTTTTGGATGGGAGGGGAAGACACCGGTGCTTTCCCTTCATATCTCCTAGGCACAGAGCATTCCTCCAATTCCTCTGCTGCCGAGCTATTTGGAGCAGAGCAGAGGGAACACTTTGCTGTTTGTTGTCCAGGAGTTGGGTTTAACTTGCACCTGTCCTGTTGTGATCCTGACATCCTGTCAGTGCTCGTTTCCCCTGCTGCTTGAGAGACAGTGTTTTTGTTTCTGGCAGCTCTCTGCCTTAGCCTTCTAGGGAAGCCCAACCAAAAACATTCTAGAATTCTTCCACTCTCTCCCTCCCCTTGTCCTTCACTGACCTCTAACCACATTTTTATCTTTCTTGACAAGATGCTTAGTTTCATTTATCAGCTGCTTTTCCCTTCATTCTTCAGCTTTCATTATTTTTCCAGGACTGCTTAGAAACATTAACCATTACAGATGTGCAGAACAGTCAAATACAGTCACATTCCTTAGTGTTTTGTTTTTTTATTGCTCTCTAATACTAAAGTGCCTGTGGCAGGTAAGCATTTTTTATGTACGCTACTTGTCATGACAAAAACATCCATCCTCAACACAGGGTAAGGAAATGCAGTTGGCTGTATTTTCATATTCATATATACCAATGTTACCAGCTGCGAGAGCCCTGTGTTTCCCTCCCTGAGCATAAACTAGTGTAGTAAATTCTGATCCTTTTTTTAAAGTCATTAGCATTTTCTGAATTTTATCTTACACACTGTAAGATAAAAATGTGACATAAATAGAAAGAAATGGCAAATACACTTTCTTGTCTTAGTCTTGTGGCTTCCTAAGTGCTTGACAAATGCAATGCCATTTTTAAACAATATTATTTTGTTCTAAAAAACTTAAATATTACCTCAACTTTTGTAAAAATATGTTTGCTTTAACTGTGGATAGCAGAGCAGAGGATGACTGGATTTATTTAAATATATGCTGCAAGGGTATTTCTTTCCTATTTTACAGTGCCCTTCATGCTTGTCATTGTAAGTGTATATGCAAAAGCCTAAATAATTGGAAATCTATATGCTTCCTGAGCATGGTTTACTTTGATAGTCCACAATGATCTCTGGACAAACTATATTTTATTTCAAAAGACCTCCATTATCCTCAGCTTGACCAGTATGCATGAGAATAGCATTCAATGTATACACCATTTTTAAGAATACCCTTCTTTTTCTTGCTGACATGGACATAAAGCATGTGGTAAAGTGAAGACAGTTCTATAATGGAGTAGAAAATTAAACAAGAGGGAAGAAGAGGGTATGGCTTCAAGTTTATAGAGAGGAAGTTTAGATTGGATATTAGGAAGAAATTCTTTCCTGTGAGGGTGGTGTGGCACTGGAAGAGATTGCCCAGAGAAGCTCTGGATGCCCCGTTCCTGGAAGTGTTCAAGGATCTTGTTAAAAAAAAAAAAAGAATATTTAAATCCCTTGTGGTGATGTCACAATGTGTAGCTGTAATGTTGAGCCTCTTTATTGCTGGAATTTCAAGTACAAGGCAGATGGGAATATCTGGTCTGATTTTAATATTGGCAGGGGGAGCCATGAGTTGCTTCATGCAGAGTTCAGACCTTAGTTTGAACAAGGTTACGAAGTGAACTTCCTTTGGACATTGGACCACTACTTATCAGTGGCTTTTTTCCTGTAAAAATAAAAGGTATGGCTACTAGATGAATAATGAGACCTGAAATCAGCAGTTGGAAGGTACATGTCCCATCCTCAGTGAGCGAGCCTGTTGGCATGCCCAGGATAATGTCCCTGCAATGAAGTCCAGCTCTGGAACAAGTTCTTGATTAACTTGTGTAGCAACTTGACAGCCTCTGTTGCACCCTGAAAGGCTCCTCAGGCAGGCTGGAGTGGCAAAGGCACAGCTGTAGAGTGATGATGGCCAAGCAGTGCCACCTGTGAGCCACCCTGTGAGTCACTGAGGCCGTGTGTGCTGTGGCTGTCACATCACTGAGGGGAAATGCTTGGCAATGATGTTAAGCTGATTTACCTGGCACCCCGAGTGGGATAACAGCAGGCACGTAGCTGAGGTACAGCTGCTCTGCTAGCAAGAAGCTCAAGCAAAAGGAAATGTAAACTGGGGTGTTCTTTTGGAATACTGAACATTTTAAAGGACAAGTACCAAGGAAAGGTTCATCTTTTTAGGAGGAGAGCTGACTGGAAGAGTCAGATTTGTTACAAGATAATTGGAGGCAGCCATGAATTGTTACTGTACCTTGTCAATTCCAGGAGCTGGGAAGGGTGTCAAGTGTAATCCAGCAGTTGCTACCCAGATACTGTGTGGCAAATAAGCCACTGACTGTTCTTACATCTTTTCTTGCAACTTATACTTCAGTTTTCCTGCAGGATAGTAACTCTAATGCCTGTGCTCCAGTGCTCTGTGAGCATACAGAGCTTTCTGGGAGGGTTTGTGTGTTCTTCTGATGGAAGTTCAAAATAATCTTGCTGTACAGCCACTGTTTTCATTTTGCTGTGTTGTGTTCTTCTCCCTGTCCTCCTGACTCCTGCAATGTTTTAATAAAGTCAGTCCTGTGCTTATTGAACTAGGAAAAGGGAAATAACTATAGTGCTCCAACATGGGTCCTTTCTACTACATCTGACATTCAAGTAAGACATTAAAGCTAAGGCAGATATTGAGTAGTTTGACTTTGTTCATTTTCATAGTCCTTTTCCAAAATAGTGTTTTTGTCATATGATTTCCTGCAGTGGATTTATTCCTGATGTTGAGAATTAATACAGAACTTCAAAAGTGATCACAAAATAAAGAATCATTATTAGTTTAGAAGCTTTTACTGATTTGTTTTTGTTCTTAATTGATACAGTAGCAAATTGGTAGGCATATCCTTTAAGAAATTCTTTACCATCAGTTCTATTAAAAAGAATTCTAGGTTCTATTTTGCTATGCTGAGCCCATCATTAGTGTCTGACTGCTGGTTACCTTGTATTCTTAGCACTCTTGAGGTGCAAATGGTGTCTGTTCTTCTGTTCACACTGAACCCTGTGGATTTGTTGAGAGATGTTCTTTCTGTGCTTTGTTCACGTCACTTAATTTTATTAAAGCAAAGGCCAAGCATGTCCTGAAATTCTTTTAACAATATTGTTTGCTCTCCTAGTACCTATTTGCTTATTGCTGCCAGTTTGACAATGTGTGAACCTGAGGCAGAGCTTGACTATGTGGGAATTGGTGATTTGTGTCTGCATTTGCCTCTTCTTAGAGAAATTTCAGGTTTGTTTTTATTTTTTTCTATTAACATTTATCAGACATGGGTTTTATTTGAAAAGGAAGAGGAAAAAAAGCTTAAAGTATGGATTTATGTAGGCCTGTAAAAATGTGTTGCTTTGTCAGCTTATGCTATTAAAAATATACCATATGTAGGAAATAACCTGTTGATCTTCATGTAAGATGCTCTTACATTCATTTAATAAATGCCAAAGCTTATTTGAAGCATTGGAAATGTGTGTAAAGGGTGAGGTAAAGAGTGATTGGGCACAAGTCAATTTGAGCCATCATCCCCAAACAAATCTTGTGACACAAATCACTTACCTAAGTTTGCTTTTATGTGTTTGCTTGTTTGGATTTGTCTCTGGGAACTGATTTATTTGTGCTGTGTCTTGAATCAAGGGGACAGCAAAGCATTTGTGATGGCTGATATTAAAAACTAGTGTGCAGACTTACCTACATAAGTTATTTCTACAAAATTTAAATTGATTTATTCCACCTTGTCCCCGGCTGGGAGAAAACCAGCTGCTTACTTGGAGTCAACACTGGTTGTCCTCAGAGCTGACATTCCAGCTCTGCCTGTGTTGATGTAGTCATTTGTGAGCACAACTTGCTTAAAAATGATTCAGCATCACTAATAGGGGACACTTTTTTGCACTGTATTAAAAATTCTCGGAATGCGTTGGGAAACTGGAGTCATTCAGTGGCTCTGAACTTCATTAAGTGTAGAAGTATTTAAAGAAAGTGATTTAAGGTTTGTCACTGGCTTAAGGCTACTGGGAGCTCTCTGATCTATGTCATTATTAATGACCATATGTAAAGAAGGCTTTAATTTTCTAGGGAAGCATCTTCATCCTTTGAGTCAGTTTTCAGATGCAGCTGGTGAAGGCAGCCTGGTCTGAATGGAGCACTGGCCTTGCTTTGAGCAGGAGGCTGGGCTCCAGCAGCTCCTTCCAGCCTGAAGGGTTCTGGCTTTTGGTTTATTTTCTTTTTCTTTAAAAGGTGTTTGTACCACACAGCCACTGTCAGCTGTAATGGGATTGCCTTGCTGATACTGCCAGCAGTTAAGCCAGAGGGGTAAATAAATCTTTGCTTGTAAGTAATTAAAAAAAAAAAAAAATTTTTTGTTTATCTTTACAGCATTTCAGTTGGATAAATGCAGAACATGTAGGATTTTCTTTGCATCTTCTTTTCTGGCTGCTGCAGAATCTTTGTTTAAAGAGGTAGAGTAGGGCAAGTTATTATGACCTTCCTCTAAACTGCAGGGTAAGTTCTCAGCTTTCCAGGAGCTGGGTTTTTCTATGGAATCTAATGATTCTGTACTTGAATGCAGCAGATAAACTGTGTTCTAGGGAAACTTGTCATAAATGTACAATATATTGAAATTACCCATGAATTATTGAGTTGGAAAAAATCTATAAACATAGGAAATATTAGAGGTGATAAAGAAGAGAAGGAAAAACTCTTTTATCCAAACTACTTTTAACAGAATGCAATATATGCATTTATTTGGTAAGATTTTTAACAAGGAGTTAAATTACAGATTTTTCTATAGGAATGTTTATGCACATACTTGAGCAAGGTGATATGGGAAAAATACATGCCTGGTAATGAATCCAGGATTTCAGGGCTGCTTGTTCACACACCAGCTTGCTTTTGCAAGAGGTAGTGGAGTGGGCATTCCTTTATGTGTGTGGACTTGTGTCACAGAGGGGCCTGTCACTCCCTGGTGGTAACTGAGATTTAGAGAGTCATCCCACTCTGGACCCAACAGGACAAATCAGGCTTTCAGCTGGAAGCTTTGAAGTGGAAGCAGAAGAAGAGATTTTTAATGAAGTTGAAGGGGAATAAGTGATTAATATCGTGTGCTTCACTAGGTGCTACATCACTGGAATTTTTTTTCTTGAAATTAAATCCTTGATCAAACCATTCTGCTGTCTTCTTATTGGTTGAGTGAAAGGGTTCCCCTTTTGTTCAAGTACTGTCATATAATTTTTATGTAGTTGATGTGGAGTAGGTGGCTTGAAGTACCTTTTTCATGGAAATCTGATTTTCCTCCTTTCAATTAATTGATTTTTTTTTCTTTTCTGGTAAAGCAATGCTTGAACATACTATGAAAAAGGGACAAATTAATTAATTCTTCATTATTTTTTACTTCTAGGTGAAGTAATATTGAGAAAGGCAATGATAGATGGAATAGAGATAAATCAAAGTTTGCAGGAGTAAGGACACAAAGGAAACTCACTGAGTGGTCACCTCTGCAAAATCAGTCAGCAACTATAGCATCAGTTCTTAGAAATTTTGGCAAATACCTGAATATCACAGCATGTGTTTAGTTATTTATGTAAAGGCACCTGAATTGCAAAATCATGAGTTTCTTAATTTAAAACCCAGTAAATTGAAAGTTCATTTAATAGAACTTACACCATGAGTCAGGGGAAGTTAAAAGGGAAATGTCAGGACAGTGGTGTATTCTGGCATCATGTGCTGATTGTTTGGTCATGTGCATCAATAGTTATCTACCCTAATGATAACTTTGGTTTTCTAAATCAAGATTAGATAGAAATTTGGAGTCACTGTGGTATCTCAGGTGGTTTCCTGAGAATTATTTTGGCATCCCTTCCTGGTTTTTGGTAAAATACAAGACTAGATTTAACTGCTTGCTGGCTTGTGTTGGAAGCTTATGGTTTAGCTCCTTAGTTTATTTACTAAAAAGTGATGATCTCTGAATATGCACATATTGCATAGATTCTGCAGCCAGTGGCCCTGTGCCAGCTGAGGTGGGCAGAGCTGGAACTGAGCCACTGCTAAACACCTCTGCAGTCACAATCATCTGTGCCATGGGAAGCTGCTGTGCAGTGAGCACAGGGGGTTGTCTGCAGGAGTAACACAGAATTTGGATTGGATTTAAATTTTTTTTTTGAGAAGATAGATGGGAATAGGAGGGTTAATTGCAGTAGAGGCTGGGTCTGTTGGGATGTGGAGCTGCAATACTTAGAGTTGAAATAAGCCCTGTAGTGTTTGGGTGCTGCCAGCCTTACACCAAGGTGCAGGCTCATGGCCAGAGCTGTTGTAAAAGCAGTTGTAGCAGCTCTTGTAAGCAGGTCCTGGAGGTCACTGAAGTGCAGTCTGGGACCTGTAAGCCCTCATTACTGACCATGTGTGGGAGTAGGACCTGCTGGATCATGGAGAGCCTCCTGCAGTGGATAAGCTGCAAACCATGGAATTGATGATACTGCATGGAAATGCACTGGTGTTACTGGGAGCTTTTTTTATATGCAGATCTGGGAACTCTGAGCTTGTCATGTGTTTCTTTAGCACACTTTAGCCAACTTTCAGCCATTTATGTTGGTAGCCTGCTGAAATAAATGTCTTTTTGATGATGTTATTCTCTTAAAGGGATCAATTGATTAAAGTGTTTGTTAAAAGTTCACTGGTCAGCAACACTTAGAAATCCAGTCTTCTTTTGATGGGACTTTAAATAGTAGAGCAACTGTGTACTTGCATCTATCTTTTTGAAAGGGGAAAAAGAAGCTTCCATATTTTCCCAGCAATACTTTAAAAATACCTATTGTTGCCTATGGAGCTTTTTCTAAGTGTATATTTTCATGTGAGAATTTTGCATTTCCTTTGCAGTGACAATTTACAGTGGAAAAGCATGTTTATTTTTGGCAATCTTCTCAAAAGAACCCAGATTAAGATCTTTGACCCACAGCTGTTGTAAATGCAAGTCTTTTTGTTCTAAAGCCTCGAGGAGTTGTTCCCTTTTTGTGTTAATTGATTAAAATGTGTGCTGGGTTGGCCCAAGTTCCTCTTGGTAATTAGGTAAAATGAAGCCCCAGAATAGATAGAAAAATCAACACTACAGCTTCCTTTTCGGAAGAGTTGGTTATTATTTTGATGGACTCTTTTTCCTGCTGTGGGCAGATTATATATATACATACATATATATATACACACACATATATATACACACACATATATAAATATATATATGTATGTATTTGTGTGTTTTAGCTTCGAGACCCCTTAGACTGCCACTGCACTTCACCAGGTCTGTCTCAATGTTACAGAACAGATGGTTAATTCAAAACCAAGAGTATTAAAGCTGAGTAGCTAAATCTGATCTCCTAAAAACGAGGTTGCCAAAACAAGCTGCTGTATTTGATGTAGCTGCTGAATTGGCCTTTTATTTGCTACAAAGGCAAACCTGAGTCAAATGCCTAAATGCAAAGAGGTTGGTCATTTCCAAATTTTTTCAGCTTTCAGTTTGTCTCTGAGCCTGTAACTTGAAGCAGGAAGTTGCTTACATATTGTAGGGGTTCTGGAAGAGAAAAAGGCTCGTTTCAAATCCATTGTTTTTTCTGGGCTTATCACCGTGGTCCTGGGTTTTTGAAGTAACAAAGACAAATTGCAGCAGTAGAATGAGGCTGGTGCCTGTTTTTCACGTGCTGTGATTTGCTGTTTTCTCCTATTTAGGTGGTCAGTGAAATGAGAAGAAAAGGGAAAATTGTTAGAAGAAATGATTACTGTGTTTACAGGCAAATTCTTTCTCTGGTTGTCAGCAAATAGGATAGATAATTTGAGACGAGTGTTGTGCTAGAGGAAACCTTTAGATGTTGAAACCAACCTGCACAGCACAGATCCCGGTTATCTCTGGACAGGCCTAATAAATATGTACTGATACAAAAGGGATTAAGGCATTTATTTCCTGCATTTACCCTGATGGGATTATTTCCTAGGCATGCCATTTCACACCAACATACTTTCCTCTTTTCAAATGAAACATGAGTAGGCTGATGCTCTTTATCTCAGTTCTTGGGGGTTTAAATACTTACAATTCTTATGTGAGCGGCTGAAAGTCATAGTCACTTTTCAGGAATCTCTGACCTTGCAATCCATTTTCCTGTGGTGGATTCATCTTAAAGAGAATGCTGTATGTGACTTTTGGGGGGTTATTTTTCACTTATATGATGCTGTAAGATGAGCTCTTACATTTTTAGGACTACTTTATCTTGAGTGATAAGGCATGGCATCAAGGTAGTGTGATCATTGTATAAAAGTTGGAGACAGCAGCCAAGTTACTTGTGTATGCTTCTGCCTTGATAAATGCCCTAAAGTTAAAAAAAAAATCAATCAGGCTTCCCAATCTTTATTTACTTTTGCTTCTTTTGATGTTTAACTCTAGGAAAGTTGTCGGGCAAATGGGTACAAACTGAATCCCTCCTTCTCTTTGATTTGCACCACAAGTTTTGTGGGTAGAATTGCACTTGCTGCATAAGCATCTGAAATCTTGTGTTTCCTTGGGGTAGGCCACTATTTACCATAGAGAGGATATTGCTTTACTTGCTTGCATATTTAAATGCTAGGGAAAAATCTTGATTTCCATAGGACTTCTGGGCTTTTCTTAAAATAATGAGTTCATTTAGGTCCTTTTAAAATTCTGCTTCTTCTCATTGGCCTGGACCTTTTTATTTCAGGGATTTTGCCATCTCTGTTGATGCCATCAGCCACATCCTCAGGCTTCTGGAGGTGATGGTCTTAAGAGGGGAGTTAATTTGAAATCTGCTGATCTGTGGTTTGGGCATGGGATAGGTGTTCACATCTCAACTTGAAATGTCCTCTTCAAACATGGTAAAAGAAGTGCAGGAAGCAGAGAAGCCTTGGCAAAGCTTGGAGAAAGCACCACATTAGGGAAGAAGTTGGCAGAGGCACTGAAGTGTCTGAGAGCAGATGGAGTGTTGTCATCAGCTGCAAAATCAATGTAAATACTTCCAGAAAATTACTCTTCCTCTGCTCTTGCCAAACAGAAGGAACAGGAGCCATAAAAACCATTGGCAAATTGTTTTAGCTGCTAGTGAGCACACTTGCAGTTGGAATTCTCTCTTGCAGCCCTAGGCAGCCACTGCTGCAGGAGTGTTGCATTAGTGGTGATGAAATATCCTTTTTTTTTTTGTTCTTGCCTGAAGATTTACAGTTGGAAAATCCCACAGTTCTGTGCAGTTCTGTTGGGTCATATCAAGAATAAAAATGAGAATTTTGTTACTGATTGTGCTGTATGGCACAACTTCCGTGTTCTGGGTGGTTCAGCAAGGGGCTGTAAAGCAGCTCTTTCATGTGTATTAGCATCACGTAACTGGGAGCCCAGTCCTCCCAGATGGACAGTTTTGGGATACTGTTGTGTTTATAAATGTGTCTGGCTGGCTGCTGCTGAATTGATGGCTTTGGTGCCTGGTTTAGAAGGGGCTGGCAACCTCTAAATGAAAATGGGGAGCCACAAGGCAGGGTGAGTTACTGGATCACAAATGCGTGTGGCATTTGTGCCTCTCTCGACCCCTTATTACCCAGGAAAATGAATGCTGGAATAGAGCATGGAAGATGGAGAGCATTGGGTTTTAAATTCTGAAATCCCTATTTGTACTGATCCAAATTCCATTTCCATGGAAACTGGAAGTTTAGTACTCTCACTTGTCAACTTCAGCTTCTGGCTGGCTTTTGGGAGACTAAAATTGTTCACTTGCACTAAACCTTCCAGAACTGAGAGTCATGTCAGGACATCAGCACCACGTATTTTGTGGAGACTGAGAAATTAGAACTATAATTACTTCATGCAATTATTTTCTCAGAGATGATGAACTTCAGTTGCTTACAGATAAGAAATCTGAATGTTCAGAGCCTGTGCCATGTTATCAAATAGTGGAATTGTCATGTGCATAATGTCTAAGATCATAGTTTCTAGTGGGGATAGTTTCTCCATTGCTGGTGTGGTTTTGCAGGTGCTGAAGTGAGCCCAATTTATTTAATTAGCTGACTGCAGTAGTGCAGGTGTCCTCCCTTGCTGTGCACACACCATCTGCAGCAACAACTTTACCCCTAAAGACATCATCAATCCACACATCCCTGGGGCTCATCATGAAGAGTTTCAGAGTTCTGGTGCTGCCCTTGCCAGCAGAACAGCGCTGCCAGGCCAGATCTGCCTGGAGTGTGGGCAGACAGAAGGCCTGGGAGGAAAGCAGTGCAAGCTGAACTTTCTGGGAAATGCCCTGAAGGAGCTGATGGCTCTTCCTGCCTCTGAGTGGAATGGAACTGGCAAGATTGTGGCAACTCTAAAGACTGTACCACTATGAGGTGGAGCTGAGAGCAGAAGCCTGGAGTCCTTTGGTCAGTCAGTAAGTGTGGGAAGGTAACTTTTTCTTCTCTTGAAGCTTGGCTGGTGAAGTGAAACTCATGCTAATGATTTAGACATACTTTTATCAGTGTTCTGCTTTCACTTAGAGCTGCTTTGGGAGCATTATAATCACTGCAACTGCTGTTTGAAAGCAAGTATTCTTTATGGATTGGCGTTTCTGTAACTTTAATGTGCAAGAATGTGCCACAGTAACAGTATATTGAGTGTGAGGGAAGCAGTGTGTGTTAGAGACTTGTAACCTGAAATTTTTTCACTTTTTTCTTGGTGTAAATAGTAGTGTAGTAGTGCCTTTGTGGGCTATTAACTCTGTAAGTTTGGGTTCCAATCCTGCATGTAGCTTCACCAGAAACACTGATGCCAGCTTTCAACAGGTGCATTAAACTCCAAATTCTCTTCTCTGAGTCTTTAAATATTAAACTGTCAGTCAGGGCAGGTGGCCTTCCCCGTAGGTGATGCATTGTGAGCACAACTGGCTGTCCTGGATGTGTTTGAATAAAAACATTGAAGGAGAGAGCTCATCTCACTTCTTTTGTGCAGTAATAAGGCAGTTTGAAAGAAGATAATCTTTTTGGTAGGTAAATAGGGCCAGTTTTAAACAAAATTAAAAAAAAAAAAAAGCCCTAAGCTTTCAGCTTTGTGAATAAGTTACAGCAAGGTGCCATTTTGATTCTGAAAAATGAGTAAGGTGGTTCTGAAGCAGTGCCTGACATCTTGGAAGAGATGTCTTCCAAACACTTAAGGAAAAAAATTGTTTACAGTTAAGGACTTAGATGTAATTTTGTGCATTTTAAGGTTTCTTTTATCTGGCAGAAGTATGAAAAGAGAGGATCATTTGATTTGCACATACTCTTCTATCATGAGCTGGAGTTTGCTGGAGATCCATCTTCCTGCCTGGATTTCTTTAATTCCAGGTGCTTTTTTAGGTGCAGTATGGCAGGCTTGTTTAAGGGGAGGAACACATAGCACCACTGCTCTGATGGCCTTGTCTGTCTTCAGGTAGAAAGTTCCAGGTTCTTTCTAAAATGTGGGCAACTCTTCCCTGCTGTGATGGTTGGAATTTGATTGGAATTTGCCAGTATGAACCAGGAGCTGGGAGAAAGAGACTTGGATTTTTTCTTACAGCACAAATACAGGCTTATGAGAGAAACAGCCAGAAATTAGCATAATTAAATAATTCTGATGCTACCTGTAAAGCCAAGAAATCGTATTTGTTTGTATTAGAAAATTTGCCTTATGTTTGAAAGGTGTTGCCATAATGATAATTTGGCAAAGGCTTCTGTTCTCTGTTCCAGCAATCAGTAAGTCTAAAAGCTAAAGACAAGTTCTAAAAAGGTACATGTGCAAGGTAATAAACCTTTACTTAGGGAGAACATTCCCAAACTACTTGCAGCTAAATGCAGGAGCATAGAGTAATCCAATGGAGCTTCTAATCTTCTTTGAAATGTTACTCTAGGAGGTGCTTTAACATGCAAAAATTCTTTTGTTGTGCTGATGTTTCTGATCTTGTACATGAATGTAAATGGAGAAATATGAAAATCTGAATGAAGCTTCAGCACAGCTTCTCTTCCTGTGTCATGGGTGTTATTTAAAGGATCAACACAGGATATCTGTATGCCCAGCTGGGCAATTATTCAGCTGCTTGTTTCCTGCCTGGTGTCAGTTCTCCAATGATTACTTGACTTCTCACCACTTATGTAGGTCACAGATTTCAAGAAAAAAAAAATAAAAATCAGTAATAATGGAAAAGATGAGTATTAGTGCAGGAAAGCCTTGTGTAAGGAAGTGTGTCATTACTGACTAACTCAAAATCCTGTGAGATTTCATTTTTTTCACAAGTGAGAGTTATCTTGTTCTCATTGAAAATGGTTTTCTGTCCATGCTGTTTAATGCAGTTAGAAGATAACAGATTATGCTTACCATGGATTTTGTTACCTAGGCTCTGTTCAGTGTATGCAGAAAGCCATGATGCAGGTAAATAACTTCAGAAATACAGAAAAGCTGAAATCTTGTCCACCTTCATGTAATATGTGTGGATAATAGACATAAAAATAATCACATATAAACAAATAAAGTCTGTTTTCTGGTGGTAGTAGTCCATTGTTGATGGCTGCAAGAAGCTCCTTGTCCCACCCAGAATCTTAGAGCTGAGATTCTCATTCACGTCATTCTTGGACGCAGTTTGCTCACCAATAGTCACTCTCCTTCCATTATACTCCTTATTTTTAGAAGGCTCAAGGAGTTATGTTGTAATTGAATTACTGTAAAGAGTGTTCTGATCCATTATCTAGCACACACTCAGTCCTGGTCAAGTGGCTTTTAATGGCATTAAAAAATAACCTCATCAGTACTCAGAATATACGTGTTTTCCCCAGAATCCTTGTTTGAGGATGGAAAAAAACCAGCAGTATGTCATAGTCTTGTGTTGTAACACAGCTGAGTGAAAAGGGAATCACTCGGGATGCTCTGGGTCACAGACATTTGGCCATTCTATCCATAAAGCAGGTATGGGCTTGTACTTGAGTGTGACTGATTTTACTTTGCGTAAGGGTTTCATGTACTGTGCTGTGAGCAGCAGACAAAACCACCTCTCTCCTGCCTCTCCAACCCGCGGGGATGGTGGTAGGGGCAGATGTGCTGTTAGATTTGCTTCTGGAAGAGAATGGTGACTTCTAACTCTGGCCTTGGAGGAGATGAGGAGCTCCCCTTGCTGATGACAGCAACACCTTGGGTTAAAAAACTGGTTTTGCCTTGTGACTTAGCTCTAAATCTTACCTTTCTAGGGTTTATGTAGATCATAAATCATGCTGTAAAAATAGCTTTTGGCCTTTCAACTAATATGCATAAGAAGTCAATTCTGAAGTCCTTAGAATAGTAATTATGGTTGGTTTATGTGCATGTCTTAAACTGATGGTTTTCCCCTGCACCCCTTTATGACAGTGTACACTGTGCATAGTTCCAGGTTAATTTTAGCAGTGTGTATTTAATTAATGTGGCTGGCTGAACAGAATCAGCCTCTATGCTCCAAATGATAATTCCTTTTGGAGTCTAAACAGCTATTTGAGATATTGTGTCCTGCTTTGATTTTAACGTGAAACATTCTTAGAGCTTAACAGTGGTGTCAAGCCATTGCTTAGTCTGTTGTTTTCCTTCATATGGTGTGTAAAAATGGGATTTTCCCTTCCCTTCTGTTGTAACTTGCCTTTTGGAGTGCTTGGTGTCTGCTTTCACACGGTGCAGCAGTGCTGGTTCTGTACTTGGATATGCATCTGTTGTAGCACTGAACTGGATTGCACGTGGGTTATTTCTTCCTGCTGCAAATAGAGATGAAAGATTTGAGCTTCCCCTTCCTGCAATAACAGCTAAAATAGTCTGAATGTTGGTGAACAGATTTTAGGAAGGAATTGTTCCCTGTCAGGGTAGGGAGGCTCTGGCACAGGCTGCCCAGAGATGCCATGGCTGCCCCATCCCAGGAAGTGTCCAAGACCAGGTTGGACAGGGATTGGAGCAACCTGGAGTAGTGGAATGGATTGGAACAAGATGATTTTTGGGGTCCTTTCCAAGCCAAGCCACTGTAATTACTTGATGCAGTGTACCACAGGCACTCCACTCATGTTTTTCAGGTTTTCAGGCTGATTTTGGGTGAGGCTTTTTGTAGCTGTGCATTATTGCTGTGACTTGAGATCACCACCTGTTCTGCTTTATGCTTATGAGGATCTTTCTGAACTCTCCATTTAGTCCAATTTTTGCTTCTTTTTGGATTAAAAAAATGCACAAGAAGCTTATTTACCAAATACACAGCTTTGTTTTGATGAATGAACTTCCAGTTCAAAATAGTGCAATGAAAGCAATTTGTGTGGGGAAATCATGGTCTGGATGTGTTTTACCCTTCAGGTTTCACTGTGGGGCTTCCATCTACACCTCAGGCTTCATCTGTGGCAAAGCTGCTGCTGTGGGCAAGGGCTTTTCTCGGACATAGGGTGCTGCAATGTTCAATATTATTACATTAAAATTATATTTTTGTGTCAGCTATGCAATAATGTCCAGTGTATGAGGCACTCTTACAGTCAAGTGACAGGAGTCTTGACTGTACTGCATTAGTCAAGTAATGTAAACCAATTTCATCTAATGTTGGGTAGGAAACAAGCTTGAAATGGAATAACTTTTTAGTTGGATTGCTACCAGCTTGCTACACTGGCAGAAATGAAATTATTTGTCTGTTAATGGCAAACTGTCAAGAAAATGCTGATTCTGATTTTAATGTGTTTCCAAAACTTATTTATTAAGAATTGCATAACCGCATAATGGGATGTTAACATTGCAGCTTTGGTGGCTTTGAAGGCTTCACTCTATAAACTGATTTTTAATTATGTTTCCAAGAATGAAACATAAAGAATATGGGGTTTGTGTTTATATGGTGGGGTTTTTTAATTGTGAATATGATAGCTTGGTGAAATGTCTTATGTGTATGCACTCTTTTATTATAACGAGTTCTTTTGGAGGTGACTGAACCAATGTTTTTTGTCCTATCTTATATCCATCTTAAAATTTCTTTGTATAGCAAAGAAATAATTTCATGGTGATGCCAGGTCACTTTTAGTAAAATCTAGTAATTGTTCTCATATGGGATATTATGTCCTATGCCAAGTATGTGCTTTTCTATATCAAATTAATCTCAAGGGCAAGAAGGACAAAAATGCCTGGAATAAATAGTAGAAAAATAAGATTTCTATTTTCAAATAATAATCATAAAAAAAGTCCTTTCTAAAATGTAACTGAGAAAAATGAACAACAGGAGTGTCTGGTTGAATTAATGTTGGTGGAGTTTGATAATTTTGTTCCTCAGCTACACATCAAATATAGATAACTCTTGTTACTCCTAATCCTCATCACTGTTGGACATGGCTTTAAAAAATTTAGCTTCCTCCTCTGAAGATCTGGGCTAATTAAACTTTCATTCATCTTCTGAAACCAAAAAAGTAGCGTTTCACTTTGCTCTTGGCTTCTGCAGAGAAGGTACCACGAGCATTGGTGCATCCAGTGCCTGGGAATGTGGCACTCCTGGGCTGTTTTGCTGAACATCTGGATTTCCAAGGCCTCTCTGCATCACTTGCAACGTTGTTCCAGGTTGTATAATGCTTTTTTCTCCTGATGAACTCCTGCTCTGGCCATTAGTGGCTCTCCCATTTTCCTGGTGAATGAATGCCTGAAGAACAATTTCTACCACCAGCACAGTGGGGTGTGGAGATCTTAATTCCTTAAAGCAGCACGTTCTCCTCGTGATGTGTCAAATCTTTTTAATGTTTGGTTCATGGTGTGGCTGTGTTTTGGATTTGGTTTTTTTGTGTGTGGGTCAGCTATTAGATTTTTCTCTCAGTTCTAGCAGGCTGTTACTTGTGGTCAGGGAAGGCTTGCTCCTGAAAATGCTGATAGGAGGCTGAGATAAGCAGCGAGTGAGTCATGTTTGATTCCTGTGTAGCACAGTGGTGGAAGTCTTGTGTTGTTTTGTTTCGTGTTGGTTTTTCCCCTTGTGTCTGGGGGCCTCCCATGGATGTTGGAAAAATCTAAAACCTGATGGAATGCTTTGTAGTCCTTTTGCCAGAATTACTAACTTTCATGTTAGTCATGTACTTGCAGAATTATTTTAAAACAGCTTACCTGGCCTCTACATCTCTTCTTTTCCTTGGTGCCTCACAGACCTGGACTAACACAAAGAACAAGGAGCTACAGTGTTCCTGGAGGAAATTTGGCAAAGGAAAGTAGTACTAACCCAAAACTGGTAGATTTTGGGAGCAAAAGAGATCTTTCTGGTGAGAAGTTAAAAGTGCTTCTGCCTGGGACTGTCACCCCATTGGTCTGTGTTTTCTTTAGCACAGAGCATCCACCTGGCAAGTCAAGGTTAGGCCCTCATAACCAATTTGTAGAACGTTGTTTTGTTTATACAACTCCAGAAGTTACCTAAGCAGCAGTTTAGTTGGAAACTCTGATATTAGAAATATGGAAGAGAAAGAAGTCTCAACATAGGGAGTTGGTGCTGTGGCAGAGAACTAGTCTACAGTATAGAGTGATTTATCTGTAATCCATCAGGTGAAAAATGAATTATTTTTTGAGCTTCTGTCAGCAAACAGGATTCTCAATCACTGCAGCTGAATTTAATATTGTGTGCAACTGGTGTATTATGTTATAAAGGGTGCTGTAGGTTGATGCTTTTTATGAAGCTGAATAAAATTTTCATTGCAATAGATGTGTCTCTTCCAGCTGAAGAGATTGCCTGAACTCAGATGTTGTCCAGTGATTATAAACAGCAGTGTCTAGTAAAAATGCTTGAATGTGCCTTTTAACTCAAAAAATTAAGATGTTGCTAATGTACTGAGAAATTGCCCCTATTCTCACCATGAAGTGGGATTTGCACTTAGTGTTTGGCTAATCTTAGAAACTATGTAAACGTCCTTTAAAGCTTTTGATCGTTTTAATGCATAACTATGCTAAGTCAACTGAGTTGGTGTGTTCTTAACATAATACTTAAGGATTATTATTAATAACTGAGTGTTCTTTGTGTTTTGTTCCACAAAGCATTTAGTTCAAGAGTAAGCTGTGCAGATTGCACTTGATGGTGGAACAACAAAGCACACAACAGAAGGAATACAAATGCAGACCTTCTGGTGATACTTGTTTCTGCCCAGTGGAATTTTAGAAGCCTGTATTGCATTTCCATGAGGAAATATTTGCCTGCTTAAGGGCATCTTTGAGGCATGTTGAGGTAATTGCTGTTTTGTGCTGGTTTCTTTGGAGGTGGAATTGTCTTGTGTCCTTGTAGGAATTAGCAAAGGGATGAATGAGCCAAGCAAATTCCTGGTCTGTATGTGTCTTGAGTAAATACAGAAAACTTAGTGAGGATTTTCTTATTCAGCTCCCAGCTATCCTGTCATGGGATAAGTACTCCCAAAATCTGAGCTTTTTGTTCTGGCGGTTTCATCACTTGGTATCTTCTGAGCCTTTCACTAAGTGGTATGAAACATAAAGGAGAAAACCAGATGTTTTCCTGAAATAATTTTGAGAGGTAGTGCTGTCCTGTGGGTTTGTGATGGAGTTTGGTTGCTATGCAAGGCTTGTGCTCTCAGTTTGGTTGTTTCTGTGTCTCAGCTCTCTGTTGTTGTTGTGTACCCACCTGCTGTTTGTCTGTGGTAGCAAGAGAGTATTTTTAAATGAGTCAGCATTAGACGTTTTATAGAAAAAAGCTGTGCATCTCTTAGCCTCCAAAAACCTTTTAACATTGTTAGTCTTTGTCATTTTCAAAGAAGGTTAAAACATTCTGTTCAGCCTCTTTGTTACATTTGCAGTTTCAAAAGCTGTTTCATTGATTGTGTTAGTTTCAGGCAATATTTACACTTTGATATTGACTGTTTTCTAAGTTTTGTGTGTTGGTGGATTCCATTTGCCCCCAGGGAAGAAGATATCCTAACTAAGGCTTTATTTAGCTGTTTCTTGGTTTTCATTGAAATTCTGGAAACTGAAAGTGTGAGAGCTCATCAGAATTTGTGTAATTTGGATGGGATCTGAGTCAATGTTAACTAAAATCATCTCCAAATCCCAGCACAGGAGGAACAGGGAGCTGCTGGAGAGAGTGCAGAGGAGAGGCACCAAGGGGATCATAGGGATGGAGCAGCTCTGCTGGGAGGAAAGGCTGAGGGAATTGGGATTGTTCAGCCTGGAGAAGAGAAGGCTTTGGGGTGACCTCATTGTGGCCTTGCAGTACCTGAAGGGAACCCACAGGAAAGATGGAGAGAGACTCTTGACAAGGGCCTGGAGTGACAGGACAAGGGGCAATGGCTTCACACTGATAGAGAGGAGGCTTAGATTGGCTATGAGGACAAAATTGTTCCCTGTGAGGGTGCTGAGGCCCTGGCACAGGGTGCCCAGAGCAGCTGTGGCTGCCCCTGGATCCCTGGCAGTGTCCAAGGCCAAGCTGAATGGGGCTCTGAGCCAGCTGGGATAGTGGAAGGTGTCCCTGCCCATGGCAGGGGCCTGGGACAGGATGATCTTTAGGGTTCTTCCCATTCCAGGGCATTCTGTGATTCTGTGAATTAGATTTGTAATGCCTTGAAACAAAATGTTTGCAGTTTTGCAAACAATTGTGTTTGGGGAGGAGGAGAACTTACCAAACTGTGTTTAGATGTGATTGAAAGAAGAGCTTTGATAAAACACATGGAATAAAATGGCAAAGTCATCAAAAGAACCAGATTTAGTGTTGTGTATCAGCAGATCAGGACAGCCGGTTTTTTGGCCACTTGTCTTCAGGTCTGCCTTGACTGGGCAGGACTCTGAAAGGTATCAGTAGATCTTTACAATGTGTTGGTCTCCTGTGCTTGCAGCTCTCTGGCTTTGAACTGCAGTTGGACCTCCCACATGTCAGAGTGCATGGGACCTTTTCAAAGGGAATTTGGGGGTTTGCTGGCCACTGCTCTAAATCAGGAGAGAGACACTTCCACAGAAGTCTGAAAACAGGACCAGCACAATAGGCTTTATTGCTGCTTTTCTCTATCTTGATTATTTTCCTGTTTATTTCTGGTAATGGCAGCAGGATCTCAGTCCTGCTTTTGAACTCTGAAGAAATCTTTCCATTTTGTCTGGCTTATGTTGAACACTCAGTTTTAGGTAATGAGTCTGACAGTCCCCTACCAAAACTAAGCAAACAAAAAAAGTAAATAAGTAACTGGTTGTTAAATTGTAAGGAAGGGTCTTTGAATAAAAGTGTTGACTTCTGTCTTGGTCTGACTCTGGGCTTAATGTGAGGACTTTATTAGTCAGGAAAATTTAAAAAGAAAGGATTCCCTGCTTTGAAGATCTTGTGAAGAGAAAGCTTTGTGTATATGAAGATTTTTCTCTCATTTCACTGTTCCAGTGCTTGGAGAGTCCGGCTATCTAGAATCATAGATTGGTTTAGGCTGGAAGAGAGTTTAAAGATCATCTTTGTCTAAACTCCCTGCCACAGGTAGGGATGCCACTAAGCTTTATACATTTATTTTCACTTTGCTTTACAAGGTATTTTTTAACCAGACTATTATCTTCTTTGTTGTTAAAAACCTTTTTTGTGGTTGCTTTCCTTTTTTTATTTGAGCTAGTAGATTTGAGCAGTCATCTATTACAGTAGCTTTTCCTTGTCTCCCATTCCATGCCTTGCATGTCATCCCCAAAAATGCACCTTTTTCAGAGAATTCAAGTACTGACTGTTAGGGGTCGTGTTTGTATAAGAAAAATTGGTTTAAATGTTTACATTAAAATTAATTCTTTACATTTCCATTGGTCTGAGATGTGAGAAGGTGGATTTAACAGTGACAGCACCGGTCTTTGCCATAAGCTGAATGGTAGAACTGGACAGTAAAGTGTTGCTTTCTTCTTGGTTATTAGTGACCTTGGAAGTGTTGAGTTGTGTTGCCAATGACAAAGATTAAGTTTAGTAGGAGGTGAAGCAAGAACTTGTTGTGTACCTTTATGCTATCAAATAAATAAATAAATTTCAAAGACTTTAATGGCATCAATGGCATTTCCTGGTAGCTGATGAGTTGGCCCTTGTCTCTCCCAGGTGCTAATTAACAACCAGTAAGTGTCCAACTAGAGATTGTAATTAGTTCTGAAACTGCTGTGCCTTGATCACTTTCTGCAGGGTTTCTCCTAAGTCTCAAGAGAGACAAGTGCTGTGGCTTTACTTCCTGCTGTTTGGAAAGGAGGCAGTGGGTTGCAATAGAGAAATTAACTTTTCTCTCTCACGCATTTGCCTTGCACTTGCACCTGTGCAAGGTCCAAGTGTACCTGGAATTTGTTGCACAGAGGGTTGATTAAATTTCATTGGACAGAATGTGGTAAATCCAGCAAAAATCAGCTCCATGTTTGTCTTCCATTGACTCACGGGTAATTGCAAGGAAAGAAAAAGGAAGTTTGGCATCTCTTGACTATATAATGAAGTGAGAGATTAAAGCTCCACATGAAAAGAAATCTGTGGTTATATAATAGCAGTAGCTGCTGTAAGATGTGTATTTCTTTGGTTGGTAACTAAGAAATGGGGTATTAGAGTCCTGATAATATTTCCTCACACACTCAAGGAGGGGAACATGATGGCACAGGACAGGGACATTGGATGAAGGACTGATGGGGGGGTACTCATCTTCCCCAAGGACAAATGCTTGTGGAGCAAGCTGGAAATCTGCAAGCTTTCAGGCCTGGCTTTGCTCTCTGCCCTCTGAGCCATGAAACATGTAACAGCTGCACACTTCAGTATTTTACCTCTTATTAGCCACTGTGTGTTTTCACTTAAAGACATTTGAAGTTCATTAGAGGGAAGCTATTTGCAGACACAATTTACCTGAAAGAAATTATTGCTTAACAAACTTACTGCATTATTCTTATACTGAAATTGAGTCACTTTGAGGGTGCTTCAACATAAACAAGAAAACTACATGTTGTTGTCCATTTTTCCATATTTCACATACATTAATGAGTTGCTTTCAAAACATCATCTCAAATAAAGATCTCTTAATGTATTGATGATAATATATCTCTTTGGCCCTTGAGCACTTTGCCTTGTGTACAAAAGCAGAACCAAGAGGTGGGCTTTTTATGGCTCTCATGAGTGAAAATTGTTTGTCTTGATGATGTCCTTTCCTTGTGGATGAGCACTGGCATGGCCAGGGAGGAATTCACAGGCTCTTTTTATCCTCTCAGCAGTGTAGTTTCATTGGCTCATGCATACTGCTGGACTCTTTGTGAGCTTCTGGCTCTTACAAATATGGATTTGATTGCTGACCCAGTTCACTCAGAACTGAGGGGTGCCACATGGGCCAGACAGAAATGGAGCAGGCAGAGAGAATGGTACAGTTCAGAATTCTGCTTTCAAGTGTCAGTGGAGCTGTGTGCTTTGGAAACAGGGAAAAGATGAGTTTGTGGAATCAGATGGAAGGCTGCAGCAGTGCACTGCCTGCAAGGTGGCAGTCACAAAAGACAGCACTGCAGGCCTCTGGAACAGGGGCTGGATTTCTCTGTCACCTGCCAGGTTTTGCTGCTGCTGAGAGCACCGTCTTGAATGCTTTGCTTTGTCCTGTGCAATTCTAAGAAGTCTGGAACCGGGGTTATTAGCAGTGGCTTGTGACTCCTTGCCAAGAAAAGGGTAATTGAAGTTAACCTTTAGACCTTCTGGAAAATCACTGGTTTGGGTGAGCGCTGTCTTGTATTGAAAGGGTTATTTGGAAATGCAGAGTGATGTTGAATGTTCTGCTGATGTTACAGATGAAACTGACTTGACACTGGATATTTTTGCTGGCTTGGGTTAATCCTAAATGGAACGAATTTGAATTTACAAATAGTGACTGTTTAATCCTGATTTCTTAATTATTTTATGCTCCTGATGTGGGGTCTGCAAACTAACCTACCTTGGTGCTCATACAAAACCAGGCTAAATCATCACAGAAAGAGATGCTGTGTAAACAACCCAGAGAAGCAGAACAGGGCTTGTACTTGCAAAGATAACAGCAGTCTTTCATTATTTTCAAAAATAGAGCAGGCCCTCAAGAATTGCCTATAAATTGGTATGATGTGGAAATGGAAACTGTCTGGCAGTGCCTAGAAAGCGGAGCATTGTTTACTCAAGAATTGTGGTGTTGACTGTGAGTGAACTGGAGGGGCTGTTGGGTTCTGGCTGTACTGCAGATGCAGGCTGCATGGTGAGCCACTGCTTTGCCACCAGTGCAGCCGTTCTGCTGGCAGGGACACCTGCTCAGCGGTCAAGGAATCGTAAATTCTTTCAATAGCTTGGGCTGGAAGGGACTTTAAAGCCCATCCTGTTATAATCCCCCTGCCATGGGCAGGGGCACCTTCCACTATCCGAGGTTTCTGAGCCCCATCCAGCCTGGCCTTGGATATTTCCAGGGATGGGGCAGCCACAGTTTCTCTGGAAAGGGAGATTTGGGTTTGTCTTTCATTAGTTCTACATTTCTACACAAATGGAAATAAACCAGAATCTTATTCCATTATTTTTTTCAGTTGCTGTCAAATATCCTCAAGGAAAGAAATGAAAATAAATGACATATCATTATACTTCTATTTTTGTGTGCTACTCCTTCTATGTTGCCTAAATACCTGGATGACTTGCCCAACTGTACTTTTTCAGAGATGTGCATGATAATGAAATACATGTTTGAACTTGAATCGTTCCTTTCAAATGCCTTCCTGTAGTTCTAACCACTAGGATTAATAACAAGAGCTAACCTCCAACCCAAACAGGTCAGTGGGTATGTGAATACCCAGGCCTAGTCTTGATTTCTGCTTAATGCTGCTTGACTGAATTACTCAGTCTCTTGCTGTTTTTCTTTAAATATGCTTTCTCATACATGCTTTTCTGAGAACCAGTGCAAAATGCTTAATCATAGGTAGGTATGGCAAGAGTTTGCTGTTTGAAGAATTAGTAGTCAAGTGTGAAATTGTGCAGGTAAGGCAGGAATGTAAAGTGAGGGAGCTGCTCTCTTTAAATCAAAGGGCAGACTTGGGTTTGACTGTGAGTGAAAGAGAAGTTTTCAACAACAAAGCAAATTATTGCCATGACTTTCTCTGTTGTTCTGTTGAATAATTACCTTGTGAAGTAAGCCTGACTGTGTGGAACCACAGCGGTGTGGCCAGGGCAGTGTTTTGGGAGGGAATCATCTGATCAGCAGCTTGTTGGAAGCAACCTGCTTCCAGGGCTGCTGAAGGAAGCAGAGGAAAGCATTCCTGCTGTCAGTGAGTGTGACATCTCAGTGCCTCCTGTGTTGAAAAAAAACAAAGTGGTGCTGCTGACAAGAAGAGAAGCTCCTGGTTTCTGTGCATTTCCCCCGGTGTTTTCCAGGCGCAGCTTCACGAGGATGAGGGAGTGGGATGTGCAGGTGAGTCTGTGGGTGAGCTTTGATGGTTCTCTGCTGTATCAGCACCCCCTTTTCATCCTGGAGTAATGGTTCCATGGGCTTTAATCACAGGGGTTGCAAAATAAAGTGTTCATTTGGAGGAAGAGAAAGCAACGTGCTCTACCTGTGGGTATTCTGCTCTGATGTCCTCTGAGCTCATGTCCCAGGGCTCTCTTGGCTGTGTTGTTTAAACAAAAAGAAAATAAATCACTTCAAGTATTTTTCTTCTTCTCTTTTCTCAACAACTGTGACTCTAAAGGCTCAGAAATACAGTAAATTAATTCAGACCTCTTGTTGCTGGAAAGCAGATCCCCTTCACATACTTGTAAGGAGACAAATGACAGGCAGAGCTCTGGAGATCTCAGTCAAAACTTTTCTTTTACATCAAGCTGCTTCATAATTTTAATTTCACTCTTCTTGATTTATGTGTCAACACGTTTTTTTGTAGCCCTTGCTTTTCAACACTACAGTAAAGCTTAAAGAACTAGAATGCAGTGTTGTGGGCAAATAAGGAGTAACTCAGAGCTGAATTTGAAGATAGGCGGTTTTTTTCTCATCTTGAGAAGAGCTAAATAGCAGTAACAAAGAAGCACCTTCTTTTCTGGGATGTAAGTGGTGTTGCTCCTCCTAACCCATACAGGGTATGGGACTTAATGGTGCAGTAAAGTCTGGGCTGGACAAATCCTTTCTCAATTCTATTTGAGGTGTTAGGTTGCTCAGGGAAGAGAGGCAATAAGTCTTTTTGATCTTATGACTGGCCACCTTTGACAGTCAAGTGAGGACATGAACAAGTGGCTTCAGTCAGTAAAGACATGAAGGGCTTGATGCTCTTTATATTCTGCAAATCATGTATCTTGCTTTCAGTTTGGACCAGTTTTGTCCCTGTAGGTAAGAGCAGTAGCCAGGGCAGGGTGCTAAGATCCTGTTAATTTGGGAGCACACGCTGTTTATCAATAGGGTCAGAAAGGGCAGAAGAATGAACTGGCAGGAGGGAGAACTGCCTTTTCCTCCCCACTGGTGTGCCCTGGAGTTTTCTTGTCAGCATTACCTGTATTCTGTTTTCAGACCTGATGCGAAGACACAGTCTTGCACCTGCAGAGCTTCATACCCCAGGCTTGTAAATGAGATCCAAGACAGGATGCTGCCTGCACTGACTGACTTGTGACAGGCACGCTCTCCTCTTGCTAGAAGCCAAACACCAATCCCAGGTTTATTTTTACATAGGTTATTATATAGCTGCTGAAGGATGACTTCTGATTAGCAGTGATGAGAAGATAATTGGGACCATCTGCCCCAGATGTGGTAAAAGGCCTCCCTGGCTGGCAGCACCTGATCCTCCTTACCACCCTGTCCAAAACAAACACACCTTTCATCACTACCTCAAGGCATCCACAAATCCCTCTGTACTTTGGATATGATGTTGTATCTTTCTAGGCTGTGGCCTCAAGGCTAATAATTCATAGTGGTGTAGGCTCCAAGTGATATCTGCAGTCTTTCAGAGTTGTCATTGCCTGGTAGGAACAGAAGCTAACATCTTGTATCTCCTATTACCCACAAGAACTGACTGAAATGTTCTGACCTTGTTAACATTACAGATGTGTCTCCTTGGAGATAATGATTCAAACTTTCTAAGCTCTGTAATTTTTTTCTTCTTTGTGGCTAATTGTTGCTTAATTCAACAAAGACAGAAAGGGATGTAATTTCAAAGATTTCCTGCTTTTAATCAAGAATACTGCTTTCCTGTATTTAAAAAAATTGCAAACACCCCCCCCCCCCAAAAGAAAAAAAAAAAAAAAACAACAAAAAAACAAAAAACCAACCCCTCTCCAAGTTTTGAAAAGTGAATATCCCACCTTTTAAAATGCACTTTCCCTGTAAGGTCTTTGTCAGTGTCGTAAGCTGCTTTGTGTTTCCTGAACTTCATTTAAACAGAGGGTTGTTTTTGCTCACATGAATTGTGAAACAGTTTTGGTCATCCAGTAAGCTGTAGACCAGCCGTGAAGAAAATAAAACATTATTTAAGGTAAAAAGATTTGTTACCATGCCAATCTTGTTTTCCTTCCATGTGAGTGGAAGGGTCACAGTTGCTTTAGAAATGTGTGACTGCAAGAGACCACCTGAGTTGTAGAGTTATTTCTTGTTCTTCCCAGTCCTCCTGCACTGAAGACTATCGACTAATGAAAGTTCAGTCAAAGAAGTTTTGGGAAAAGCCTGCATGGAACAGATCATCAAAACAGGAAGTTTGCATTTTCAGCAGTCCCTCAAGTGTATGTTTAGTTTGGTGAAAGAATGAGCCTGGTTAGGTTTGGGTTTATTGTTCTTCTCCCTTCTTTCAGAGGAGTGGGAGATCTTTCCACCTGCTGGAAAGGGAGTTTCCCACCTACAAGAAGTAGAAATCTTGTTTCTCTCTGTTTCCTCCCTCCCACGGAGTTCCCTGCATGTGGGGAAGTCCTTTTTTTGTGGCATCTCCTAAGAGAAGCTTTTCCTTTGAGCTACTTGTGGCATTTGCATGTGTGCATCTCCTCAGAGCCTTGTGGGAGTAGATTTATAATGCCTCTCTTATTTTACCTACTTCTGTTAATTATGTTTTCTTTGTAATTTTTGGTTTTTTGAGACCATATGCCAGCAGACCTAGGTAGCAATTTATGCTGTATCCCTGCTAAGATTCAACTAGGCTGGACTCCTTTCTTGTTGGTTTGACTGACTACTCTCTATGCCTGTATCTCTTTGCATTTTATGTGAGGATCTCCTTCTACAAGTATGAACTGGAACTGGGGCTGTGGTGTGAGAACAAAGACCACTTTAGTATTTTCCTTGGGACTTTCATAAAATGAAATACATAAAACATCTCCATGAAAATGTCTGGATTGATGAAGGGAAGGGGGGGGGGGGCGGGGAAAGCCTTTTCCTCCAGCAGTGGCTTGATTAATGGATTTATTGTTTGTACAGATTTTGTCAGGAAGCCATATGGCTTGAGGAAAACAAAGAGGAAGTGGCTGATGTTGGGAATCTGATTTAATAGGGGTCCCTAAGGACAGAATGTGACTCTTATCCTTACTCCTTCCCACTCAGAGTGGTCTGAGAGGAGCTTTAGGGTTTCAGAAGAGCTGCAGATAATGTGGCTCTGTTGGAGTGGAAGTGTCCTGTCCCTGCTGCTGGATCAGCATCACAGCCACTCCACTCTCAGGTTCAGAATCCACTCTTCTTATCTGTATAGTGACCTGGGGTAATTAACAAACAGTGGTAATTGAAATCTTTACGATTTGTCTATTGGCAGTTGATGAGTTTGCAGTAGGTGAAGACAACTTTTAGCATCTCAAAGCTGAGTTTTCATAGTTTAAGGTGAGGTGATTATTTCTCTCTTCTCTATCTCTCCCTCCCTCAGCAAAATTCAAGCATCTGTCCCTCTGGATTAACTAATTTACCATCTGTATCTTAAAACCAGATTTATTTTCCTAATCTAACATGTGTAAGTGGGGGTTGGTAAGTAACTGGGGCTCAAGCACTGGTGATTTATCCTGATGTGTTGGGTTAGATGAATGTTCTGCATTTTCTATGACTGTTTGACTATGTGGTGAATAACCTGAGTTGAGAACTTAAAGGAATGTTCTCTAATAGAACTGCAATCAAATGCATTAAGGAGATTTAATACACGTGTCTTCCTTCTGTTAAATTACAGCTTCTCAGCTGAGAGACATAAACTCACCAAAAATTATTCTGTTCATTTCAGAGCTAAAGGCTTATGTGAACTGTTAGTAAATGTTAGTGAGTCTGCAGAGTGAAAAGCACAAAACACCACAAAAACATACTGTGGCAAGCCAGAAGTTTAATTAATATCAGTTTGTGAATGAAAGCTGCATATTTGGTCAGTCATGGTGAAAATCATAATGTGCCTGAGACTTTTGGAGCTCCTGAATGTCCTGTTGTGGAGTTTTGGGCTACAATGAGAGATGCAATTACTTCTATAGAGCTTTGGTGTGTGGTGTGCATGGCTTAGTATTTTACAGACCTCCCTTCTTTCCAGATCTTTAAGAGGTTTTTGCTGTTTTCGGAACTCTTATGATGTTCTTATGCTGGAGCTGGTACTTATTACATCTTTCCATCAGACAGATATTAGGAGACAAACATTTTGTCTAGACAAAATTCAGTGTCTGACAAGGGTGGTAGAGGAGATGCTGAAATGCCAGTGGGAAGTTTTTCAGATTTAGAGCTGTTTTTCCATGCTGCACTCTATAAAGTTCCCATGTAGAGTTACACATAATAGATAAGTTCCTTTAAAATATAACTCAGAAAATCTTTGGTTGTGAAGGCTTAAAAATAACCACATCTCACATGTTCTCCTTGGCTGTACCATAATATTAGGCAATGTCTGTCACAATGATGCTGTTAAACATTGTTGTAGTAAGCATCCCTTCCAAGCTGATTATTAGTCTTAATCAGCAGTTTGGGATTTGTTACCTTTTGCCCAGTTTGTTTGGCTGTTTGTGCGTGCATTGCTCGTGATTCACTGCTGTGAGGGAGTCAGAGTGTGCAGCTCCAGAGCACTTGGAGGGTTATACACTGGAAGCACTCCAGTCTGAGGATTATTTTCCTTAAAAAGAAAATTGGGAAAGAAGGTTATTTCACAATATTTACAATTTACCAGTGGTAGATGCTCGTGACTACCTAATACAGTTCTTAGGGGTTTTTTTTGGTTTTTTTTTTTTTTTTTCTAATGTTCTGGAAAGCTGTTGAAATGTTGTTTGCCACACTTAGTTATTTATAGCAGGAACATGTCATACCAGGTATAAGAAGCAGCAAATAAAGAGCAGTGTTCCAAGTTTCTTTTGAACTAACTTTTCAAAAATAAAATACTGCTTGTATGTACCAGGCTGTTGTAGATCTATAGGTGCCAGGTGAACATGGCGTTTTTCCAAAACATTAAAGGAAGGAAGGGGAATAGAACTTCATCCTCAAGAAGTTTGTTTCACTAATGTATAACAATATTTCTTTTTTTCCTTCTAGGAACTGCCCTCGTCAGCAGAGTGAACACTGATGCCTGGAGCAGCAGATTGTGCATAAGCAGACATCTCTGTCCTTATCTGCAGGTAAGGAGTTACACCAAAACCCTCCAAGAAAGAGTTTCCCTGCTCTCTTCTGAAAGTACTTGCACATAAAGCATTCCAAAAACTCAAAAACTTAGAGTCACAGAATGGCCTGGGTTGGAAGGGACCTTAAAGACCATCTCCTTCCACCTCCTTCTGTGAGCAGGGACACCTTCCACCAGACCAGGTTGCTCAGAGCCCCGTCCAACCTGTCCCTGAACACTTCCAGGGATGGGGCAGCTTCATAAGTTCATCACTCCCCCTTTTTTCCTGAGATGAGTAATCTGAGTAAGATCCCAGTTCCCCTGCTCTGTGCAATGCTTTCTCTAACCAGTTGTGTTCTGGGCAGACTTGCTGAGTTTCTCTCTCCTGTGGTGGTGTGATCTCCATGGATATGCTTCCCGCTGTATAAGAGCGAGGCCCACAGCTAACCTGTCACTGGGGAGCAATGAGAGGAGGCTTTTGTCCTTGGCTCCTCTTCTTGTCTGATGATCCTGGGCAGTAGATCTTCACTTGAGAAAGAATTTCTTTACTGAAAGGCTGGTTAAGCATTGGAATGGGCTGCCCAGGGAGGAGGAGTCACCATCCTTGGGGGTGTTCAAGAAACAACTGGTGTTTCTTCTTTGGTTTGGGTGACAAGGTGGTGTTTGGTCCAAGATTGGATGCTGTGATACGGGAGATCTTTTCCAACCTTAATGATTCTGTGTTTCACTGTAAGGAGTTGTCCCCAGCTCGGCCGCTCAGACATTGCCAAAAATCAAAAAAAGTTGTCAGGAAAAGTAACAGTAGTAGCAGGTGGTGTTTTTCCTGACAATATGATGAATCCTTGATACAGGAAAAATATCAGAACTTAGACTAAAAAAAACCAAAACATACTTTCAGATTATGCATTGGTTTATTTGTCATATTGGTTTGATTTTTTGAGTCCCCTGTTTTATGATGTAGATGAGGCTGATGAAGCAAGTGAGAAAAACTGAGAATGCAGCTTCTTCTCTGGCTTGTCACCATTTACAGGCCTTGTTTAAAGCTATTTTACCTTTTGTGCACACATCAGCTTCTCAGTGATAGACTTTCATAGCAGTCACACCACCTTTTTAATTTCTGTGTGTGTATGCCATTTTACCACTCCTTCTATTGCAAATGCAGTATTTATAGCAGTATTTTGTTGATAACTGAACCAGCTGAGGGACCAATAGAACAAAAGAAATTAAAATGCCTTATTCATTTGCTGCAATGACAGCTTGTCCCATGGTGTGTGTATCAGAGGTACAGATAAGGATAAAGGTACCAACAGCTTTATCTTAGTACAGGAAAATCTGAAGCAAAGCAGCATTGGATGGATTCTTTCATTATCCTTAATACAGGGTAGAACTAGTAGAAATATCAATGCACGTATAGAAAATGCACTGTATGTAAGGAGAGGAACTTTGCTGGAGAGTGCTACAGATGTGTGGATGCATCTGTCCATATGTACAGCACCCACAATGCTGTGTTGGCTAGAGTCTGGCTTTAGACTTGTCTTAAGTTGCCTCATTTGAGAGGTGTTTTGGGTTATTCAGTAAAGCACTTTCAGCCCTACATTCTAGGCACGTTATGTTCTGTGTCTCTTTAATGCACATCAGTGGATTGTTTCTAAAGAAAACATTTCCAGAGCATTAATTGCTGCCTTCAGCCAACAACATCTTCTTGCTAAAGGGGTGTGATGGTTTGTGTGCAGGGTGGTACCTGCTGTGGGGACAGCCCTGCTGGCTGAACCAGCACACAGGATTTGGACAGGCACTGGTCTCTTGTTTTTCTCAGGTGACACTTAGCCAGAGCACATACACATATGTATGTTAACCTGGAGCTCCAGGAAGGTTGGAATGTAGTGGTGTTGAGCCAGGTTTTCTTCTGCCAAGTTGAAATATTTAAGAATTTGTTGTTGACTCTATTTTGAATAAATTCCTTTCAGTGAAGCGTGTTTGTGGCTGGCTGCCAGGTGACTGCAGTGTCACTCCTTTATTTGTCACTTTGAAACAAGTCATCTGAGTTACTGTCTCTGAATGATTTTATTGTATGAGAGCAGAAGGTATTTGCCTGCTGGAAATTCATCAGGATGGTGCCTGCCCATCCTCACATGGGGAGAGTGACTTATTTACCTTTGCTTGTTTTGAATAAACCAGTTTGGGTTTTTTGCCTTGAGCATCACTAATGTAATTTGTTGTTGTTACATGACTTTATTTTGCTGTCTGTTTTGGGGCACAAGACAGGGTCAGCTTGTAGTATGTGTTTTATTAAAACTTTTTTTTCCCCAGCTGAAATCATGGAGTAATAATAGGTTTTTGTACTTTTAAGAAAAAAAAATCAATCCACTTTTATTCAGTTTAATCAATAAATAAAATAATGAAGAAAAGGAACAGAACTTACTCTGGTAACACAATTGGACACCAAATCAGAGGAGTTAACTTTAGGAAATATTTTTCTTTCAATACTTAAAACCTTAAATATGAAAAGCGGACAAAAATAGATGTAACTTTTTCTTTGAAGTTCAGAGTAAGTCTAATGACGCCTTAAATTGAATTAACTCACACAAAGTCTTTAATACAGTATTTAATACAGTTGACAAAAATGTTGTTTTAAGACTCACTTCAGGAGCTTTCACTCGCAGAATGCTACTTCATGTTTTTCTGCATAGTGATATTGCATTTTCTGGGATGTTTGATAAGCAACAAAACCAGCCTTTGTTAGTTTTTTAGCACTGACAGTTTGTATCCTCCAGCTGTTTTGTGGCCTATGTTTGTCATGATTTAGATGTCTTTGACCTACCTGAGCTGGGCAGATACATCTGCTGGCTGGGCTAAAAAACCTCCAGTGTGCTCCCTTCCAGAACCATGGAAGCAGAGTGCAATTCCTTTTTCATCCGAGTGCCCCAGGTCATGAATCAGAAAATGCTCTATTCGTTGAGCTCATGATTTTCTGCCCTTCAGCTCTGATTGGTATCTACTGACAGGCATTAATAGGTGGGAGAAGTTCCTGGGTGCTCTCTGAGAGAGCAATTCTCCCTCTGGCTCAGGGAGAATTTTGCTCTGACGTGCTGTTGAGTTCTGATTGAGGTGAGGAATACTCTCAAGGGAGAAGTGCTGCCTCTCAGGTTCTCATTGCTTCTCCTGCCTGTCTCAGCGTTACTGGATGCACACCTTTCTCCTGCTGCCTGGGCACTGAGTCACTACAGGAAAGAAAGTTTCCTTTGACAGTGGCATTGCTGGGATCCTTGAGTTTGCTGCATTCTTTGCATTACAAGAGATACTTTTCATCTCTCATCTCCCTTCCCCACTCCAGAGCCTCACACTGCACAAAGTGCCTCTTGTTTCCTTGCTGTCTGTGTTGCACTTGTTCAGACTGGTGGGGTGGCAGACCTGAAATTGAAGATACCGTGGCATGTGCATCCTTTTCTTTCCTCTTCCTCACTTGGTCACATTTTTATTAAGTGTGGTTTCTTGATTTCTCATTCAAGGCTACTTTTCCTTTGCTTTACAGTCCTGTGTAAATCTGTCCTTACATAAAACTTGGATCTTATATCCACATCTGAATGGTTTCTTTGCATTTGAAACAGCAGTACTTCAAGTATTTGAAATGCATTTCAAGTTGAATACTTTGAAAGTGTTTCTGAAGAAATACAGTGGTCTGATAGTTGGGAAAAAAAATTTCTTCCAGTGGTTTTTCAGAGTTGGGATTCATCTTGTGCTTGCCAGCTGAGGGCAAACTGAAAATGGAATGTAAGTGGAGACAGGATGTCTGGAAAGGACAGAAGTATTGATAATAAATGGTGGGGGGGGGTGGTGTGTGGAAATGCCTCTTACATGAAGAGACAGTAGTCCCTAGGTTTTCTGCTTCAAAAATATTTGCTTCTTGAGACGTGGGTTGCTGCATCCAAGCCCTGGGTGTTGCAGGCAAACCATTTCCTCCCTTTTTTAAAATAAATTTATCAAGCTTTGGCAAGGTTTGCATCCTCTCACTTGCTGTAGAACAGTGGGAAAAACAGAATTATGCAATTCCTGTGGACTCCAAAGTTAAAATAACTTTGTTTGGGTTTTATTAATTTATCAATCACTAGGGAATTCTGCAATTCTAATCTTTGTAGTAGCAAAATGGGGAAGACCTCACCTCATGGGTGTTTAATGATTCACTGTCATTAAACATTTGAGAGGAAAAATGTGCTTATTACCCAACTCAAAAGTTTTTCCACTTTATTTACTGCAGTGTAAACATCAAACTGTAGTTTTTCCCAGTCTGCAACTGCAAAGATAGTACTGTTTTTTGCACTAATTACAATGCACATTAGTCATTTCTCTTTCTGGCAGGAAAGAAACTCAGCTTTTTGAAGGCATGTCATTCTGATACAATCTCTTCTCTTTGTTCCATGTAGGTTTGGCAGTTCTGCAGACTGCTTCCTACAAAGGATAGTTGCACAATGTTTAAAAATGAGAATTTCTGGGCTTTAAAGAAATAAAGGTTTATGTTTTGAATTGTAGTTGTTAAGGAAACATGCTTTTAGTATTTGATATCTTGGAGTGAGGAAGAAAAATAGTAGCTAGATGAAGTCAAATGCATCTCATTTGTCAAATTGCAAAAATCTTATAAATACCTTCAAGTTCATATTCAGGTCATTCATAACTAAATAGGAAGGGAAATGTGAATGCCTGGCTTACCTCACTTGGTAAGCCTGACTTTGTACTTTTATAAATAAGAATTTTATAAAGAATAATATAAGATTTCTTTAACCTTTCCTAGGTCTGAGGAAACTAATGTAGTTGAATTTTAATTGAAATGTTAAGTTCTGGATGTTTTTATGATTTAAAGCTTTAAATTTTGCAGAGTTTTAGGTGTTTATTTGCTTACCATCTTATGATTAGCAAAACTTTCTGTGGGCACTCCCCCTTGAGTTCTTTCCAGAATTTAGATTGCTTGCTAGGTAATTTTGCTTAATAAGCCATTCTGGCCTCCTGATGTTACCTGGTATTGTACACTTCCATAGCTGCATAATCAATAAAGATTAGAAATTCCAACAGCCACGTTTTATTTAAAAGAAAATTGGCCAGGTTCTTTTTGTTGAGCTCCCTCACACAGTTCTAAATCCTTAACCCTGTCTGTTATTCAGTGCTGCCAGTGGCTCTCCAGACTGCACAGCCTCTCCTGTTTCTGTGGAGAAACGGAATCCACAGATACTGCAGTGCTTTTAAGTAAGAAAAACCAGGGGAAACTAAAAATGTCCTAATCAGATCTCTTGGTTTTTCTTTGGCTTTTCTTCTGCTTCCAAAGAGAAATGCAATCTAGTCTTTGTCCTTCACAAGTAGTGTGATGATAACCCAGAGAATTCATCACTGCAGTTCACGCAGCAGTGCTGAGATGCTCTTTTGGTTAACTTGGACTCTATGTCAGGAAGGCTTCAGGAAGAATTTCTTAATTGAAAGGGCAGTCAGGCATTGGAAGGGGCTGCCCAGGGAGGTGGTGGAGTCACCATCTCTGGAGACATTTAAGAAAAGACTGGATTTGGCACCTAGTTGACAAGGTGGTGTTCGGTCAGCGGTTGGACTCAATGATCTTGGAGATCTTCTACAATTTTAATAATTCTGTGTTCTTCAGTACCAGTGTCTGGCATCTCAGGCAACTTGTAAGCTCAGGAAAAATGGTGAAGATCCCCTGTGATAGGAGGAATGATGATACAATTCCTTCTGCAGGGACGAGTGTACTTCCAGAAGGTCTTGATTATGTTGCCCTCATCTGGGTGCTTTGCAGGAACTTTTTAAAGCAGAACTGTGCTTGTCTTGGCCTCTCTGAAAGGCAGCAGAATCCCCAGAGAGAAGGTGCACCCTGCCCAGGGTGTGGAGGTGAATAGAGTAAGCTCAATCAGCCCAAAAAGCAGTAGGGTCTCACCTGCTGCTCCATTGTGTTTTGGTGGGTGCTCTGCAGAAGTGGGTTAAGGGACAGCATGAAGGAGGATAAAGAGACTTACCCAGTAACTTGGTGGAGTTGCACTTCCATGTGTGCTTCTGAGGTGACTCTGATGAGTGAGCCATAAAGAGTCCCTGGGTAAACTGAGCAAGAAGTGAATAAGAAGGGCAGAGATCAGTGTGGAAGGACTTCCTGAGGGAAAATAAGGTGATCAAGTGAAGAGAAGGGAGGCTGCTTTGCTCTGCCTGCATCTGGCAAGTCTGCTGACTCCAGAAATCTGTCCTGACATGCTCGTGCTGGGCAAATGGACACAATGGAGTTGCTGAGGGTGCAGTGAGGAGGAGGAGGAGGATGTAGCCATTAGGAGCTGACATGAAAGCCTGTGACTGCATGGACAGCAGTGAAACGCTTCATCTCAGAAAGTGCAAAATGTAGATGCTGTCTCAAAATACGGAGGGAAATCAATACATAGGAAGTTGTGCTGGTTTAAAAATTGTTGCCACGGAGAAAGAAGGCAGGAGCAGGAAAAAGAACCTTTTTCCCCCTTGCCATATTGAATTTGACCTAACTTCCATTTTCCATTGGCATTGCTGGCTGACTTCTGTTAATTGCTGTCAGTTTTTTGGCAGAGAATCATGTTTTTCCTGAAGAGCTCTTTGCTGGGTCTTTCTATGAATGTGATAAGTGACGATTATTGGACTTCCAAGGGGAACTGTATTTATTATGATGTTCATATCTGCACTTCTTATTCCTCCCAGTGAGTTTTAGAGTTTAGGTGAGTTTCAGCAACATTTATAGAGAATTAGTGGTTCAGAAAGTACAAAGTTTGTAACAGTTTCCCTAAAATTATCAGCTGAATAGCGAACTTAAGCATCCTCATCTCCTGAAGTGGAATTTGGTTCTGTGTTCATTCTGTGCAGTGTAGCCAAAGTGGTGTAGGCTTCTCTTGGAGCTGCCTGTGGCAATGCCACAGAACTATGGGAATTCAGACTGAAAACTTGGGGATTTTAATCTAAAAGAGGGGGAAATTAGGTGAGATATAGAAGAAATTGTTCCTGGTGAAGCCCTGGCACTGGTTGCCCATAGAAGCTGTGGCTGCCCCATCCCTGGAAGTGTCCAAGGCCAGGCTGGACAGGGCTGGGAGCAGCCTGGAATAGTGGAAGGTGTCCCTACTTATGGCAGGGGGATGGGAATGAGATGGACTTTTCCCACCTTAACATGTTCCGTAATTCCATGAATTAAGTAATACACTTGGAGTATTTCAGCCCATAAGCTATTGCTGTGTGTTATGATTACCTCAGATTTTGCTCTAATAAAATTAGCCAAGCTCACAATTGTCAAGAGAGGGGAAATACTTAAGTGATCCAGCTGAGTCCTATAAATAGAGAATAGAAGAAGCAAAGAATTTCTTTTGTGCCTGGGGAAATATGGAAGTAAGCACAGCCAAGTGTAAATTTTAGAAAGTGATGGGTTCCCCCCACTCATTTATCTTGCTTAACTGTTTAAAGACACCTCATCATAATAAGTTCTGTTCTGTCTTGCAGACTTTTCTAGGTTGCCAGGAGAGCAACTTGAAATTTCTTAGGTAATGTTTAATGAATAATGTAGCTGCTCACTGAATAAAGCTTTGAGATTATAATTTCTTGGAACAGTTATGTTGCTTAAGTTGAAGGTGCCTCACCGTGTTTCTGTTTCAGAAATTGCATTTCATTACAGTGAGATTTCAGTAATCATGTCATACCATGGCTTTAAACCATGTGCTTAACTGATTTTTAAGACTTCTATTAATTCAAATTTAAGTAGATTTCAGTTGCAGGATGTATTTTATTTCCTGCATCCTTCAGTGCAAATTTGGAAGGGGAGGCATGGGCTCCTTTGTATGCAAGGTTCACCACAATATAGAGGAAGAAGGTGTTGTGTTTTGGTCCATATCTGGAAATGTGGGAAGTGTAACAAGTTTCTTATTTTTTTTTTTTTCTGGAATTTGCCCTCAGCTTACATTTGAGGTGCAGAAAACACCTCTGTGACAGCTGAGACTCAGCGTGCTGTAGTCAAATGACAAAGCAAATGCTGGGCTTGAGTGAAGTGTAAAGAACAGATTCAGCCTACAAAACCAAGAGTTAATGCAGGCCTTGCCAAAAGGGAGCAGATGAGCTCATTGCCTCATTAGTGTAAATATTGGCAATTACACATGAATGTCTTCAGTCCCTCAGCTGGGTGTGAGTGTTTGTGGACAAGCCGTGAAGGGAGAGGGGAAAAGTTGAACGGGTGGAGCTGTGTCTTCCTTGGAACCAGTTTGGAGAATGACCTATTTTCTCTCCTTCGAAGCCAGGGCATCTTGTGGTCCAAGGCAACTTTGAAGTAAGGTGTGTGTATATTGTAGCTTTTGTATAAATATTTCCCCTGCAATGAACCAGCTTGCTTATTTCTCTGTTCTTTGTTTTCTTTCACTCCCACATGCTATTTAGACCATATTAGAGAGGTACAGATGTGACTTCCACCTAATGCTGCTGTTTATTAATAAAGTGGTGTGTAATAAAGCTGTTTTCTCAAATGCACTATATATTTGCTACTAACGAGAAACAAATACTTACACAGGTTTGGAAGACATTACAGTGCAGTAAATGTCTGCCTGTTAACTGAGATGATGAATCAGGAGATGTTTATTTAATGCACATGTCTTTTTTTGAGCTGTTTGTCACAGCATTTATATGCAGTGCAGGCTCCTTGGTTAACGTATCTGGAAAAGGATATTCCTCTGCCACAGAATAAATCTGTCCCAGCTGCTGTCTGAACCTCTGCTGTGCTGCCACCAGCTATCCTGCTGGAGCCAGTCCACATGAGGGACACCAAGGGGATCAGAGGGATGGAGCAGCTCTGCTGGGAGGAAAGGCTGAGGGAATTGGGATTGTGCAGCCTGCACAAGAGAAGGCTTTGGGGTGACCTCATTGTGCCCCTCCAGTGCCTGAAGGGAGCCTACGGAAAGGTGAAGATCCTCTTGACAAGGGTCTGGAGTGACAGGACAATGGGGAATGGCTTCCCACTGACAGAGTGGGTTTAGATTGGATATTAGGAAGAAATTGTTCCCTGTGAGCCATCATTGCCTAGAGAAGCTGTGGCTGCTCCATCCCTGGCAGTGTCCAAGGCCAGACTGGACGGGGCTCAGAGCACCTGGGATAGTGGAAGGTGTCCCTGCCCATGGCAGAGGCTGGAACTGGATGGGTTTTAAGGTCCCTTTGAACAAGTGACCGTTGTGCACTTCTATGATCCAGCCCTTCCTACAACAGTGGTTGCCAGTGAGGCTTTCTAGATGAATCCACTCAATCCTGCCTCTCTAGGATTGTGATGTTTCATACTGGCCACTTTGTTGGTTAGTAGCTAAACCAGAGAATGAGGTAAAGGAGTGCTGTCTGTAAAATGAAGGTGATACTTCAGTCCTAACCCTGAAACAGACTCAGGGTTGGGATTTAGTGAGTAAGCCTGCTTGAATTGAATTCATGCTTGTACCACAGTAAATCCTGTCTCAAGAGCTGAAAGAAGTGCTGCATCAGATATTGTTTTGATTTGCTGGTACATATCCTAAATATAGTGTTCTTAAGTTTTAAATGTTTAAATTTCTGCTTTAGAAACTCTCTGACTGGAATCTAATAGAAGCAAGGATCCTTGAAACTCTGAATTGAGTGCTGTCACCATTTCCAAAACACCCTTGGATTTTTATGCCACAGTCCATGTGGACTTCAGATGCTTTTTATATCTAATCTTAGGAAAAGGAGAGTATTAATTTCAGAGTTGTTGTTCCTGTTGATTAATTCAAGTGAAAGAGTGTGAAACTTACTGTTAAAAATGCAAGGTTATGCTCTCAGCAGTAACCAAATACAAAGGAACTTTAGTAAGCCATCTGTTTCCCTGGCTTACCTGCTGGCTTGCTTCCTTTCCAATATTTTGTGGGGATTTGAAAATATTTTGCAGCACAGTTGGCTCAAGCCTGGTAGCTCCAAAGATACAAAGTGTTACAGACTGTGATGGGAGCACTATCACTCCAGCCATCAATCTGTGTCTGTGACAGCTGGTTGGAACTCACTGTTTTATGAAGGCCATGAGAATTTTAGACACAGTTAATAATGGTGAAGGTTTGTAGCTATGTCATCACCTGTATCCCAGGTTGGATGAATGCTTTGTGCTATGCTGCAGTTAAATCTTTACTAAGTTGTGTCTCTGGTTTCTTCAGATTGTCACATGTGATTTAGATTAAAACACTGTGCAGGAACATGTCCTAAAGGCTTAACACACTTGCTGAAGTTAGAGATCAGTCTTAGAATTTAAATGCTGAAGCCAAAAATAAAATTTTCAAGATGGAAGAATTATTTCAGGTAAAAACTGAATAGTTGCCATTAACAAAGTGTATCTTTGTAAGAGCTGACGAGAAGTGTGGATGAATGCTTTACCTCCTCCTCTCACTTCTCCGCCCCCAAAAGAAAACAAGTTAATTCCTTCTAGCTAATTCTCACCATTACAAAGAGAAGAGACAATTTGTTTTTTCTGTGCTGTAAAGATTGCAGCTCAAGGAGAGATTGTAGCTCAGGGAGAGGTCAGAAATGTTCTGTAATTAGGCAAAATACCAGTTGTAGCATTCCGTGCTTCAGAACAATGTTTCTTTCCCTCGTTTTTTCCCACCAAATTGTTAGCTGTATTGCAGCAGGAGAAATTGCAGTGCAAGCAGCAGTTCATGTTCTAGGCAGTGGAGGGTTCCTGGATGGAAGTCAACTGGTAATTTGTCTGGGAAACTGCAACTTGGGGAATTTTGGGTTATCCAGAGGCACCATTTCATGCAGCCTTTGTTGCCAGAAACACACAACCAAACTGCCTGCACGTCAGTGCTTGTACAAACTCCTGTGTTGGTGCTGTGCTGTCCTCCCACAGGTGAGGGGGTGTGTGTGTGTTTGGTGTGTGTTTAGATATCACTTGTGGCATCAGGATTTCGGCCTGTTTGACACAGATATCACAACATCTTTTGGCCAGTCTCATGGAGGAAAATTCCTTGGTCCTAAACTCTCTCTCAAGCTTGTTCTCAACACTGTCATCTTCATGGTTGTGGGACCTCTGGTTTATTTGTTTCAAGCAGTGCTTTTTATCTCAGAGCATTCTTCTGGAATAGCAAAAGAATAACCTCCACGAGGGTTAGTCCCACAAATAAAGCTCTGTGTAAACACTCTTCTTTCAAAGAAAGTCATGGGCTGATTTCAAACCCACAACCTGTTCCTTTCAGTAGAAGTTTTGCCTGCAGAAGACTTTTACTGCATATTTTTTACTTGCACCTGACATGAAATATTTTTGCCCATTTATTGATGGGAAGCTGCATATTTTGTAGGATATTTCTTCTTCATCAGTCTAAAAGAGGAGGCTTTTGGTAAATACTAGGGAGCTTATTTCCAGTAGCCAATTCTGTATTTGCAGTTAACTTCATCTGCAAAAATGTTCCTTGGCTCCATACCTGGATTCTTCTGGTTGGGAAGACCTCCCAAATGCATCCCTGTTCATGCTCTTCTGGATGGCTTATAAACTTTCTGGGTAGCTGGACTGGCTTCTTTGTGCTCGTTTGTTTGGTATTTTCCAATCAAGCCTTACTAGCACTGAGTAATTATTCTTATTAATGGCTCACAGCATGGGTGGAACAAGCTGCCTGTTTGTCCAGTGCCCTACCTGGTGTCATAGTAGGGAAAAACAAGGAGCACAACTTGGCCATAGTGCACAGGGAATGAAAAATAAAGGGTAAATGCCAAACTCCAAATCATGTTTGGTTATTGCTAATTACAAATGAAAGCACCCTGACTTTCAAGTGTACTAAACAACATGCTGGTGACTTGCTGGGGCTACAGAAAGTCGCTGAACTGGTTGGACAAAATTCTGCTGCAGCAGGATTTTAGCCCTGATTTGAGGTGCATGGTGCTTTCAGGCAGTGTGAACCTTGTAAAAAGTAGAAATGAGGTGAAATCAGCATCTTGATTTTAGCTCTCAGGTTTCCTTGTGACTTAACACTTATGGCAAAGTGAATGTCTTGCAAACATCTGCTTGGAATATTGTTTCTTCTTAAATGCTAAAAAAGTCCTTTGCACTTAGTCTGATCTGCTTGTCTTTTGTGAAGCTTCAGCCTTCTCTATATTTCTCTATAAATAAGTTGTGGAGAGGTAGCTAAATAGTAGCATATATATGCGCTATATATATATTTGTGTGTGAGTATATGTATCTATATGCTGGATTTTCTTCACATGTAAAAACTGAACAAATACCTGAAAGAGTAAGATACCATCAGCCAATTAGGATAAGAGGGGAATTTAGGGAAAATGCTTAATGCATGGTAAACAAGGTAATTGAGGAAGCTTCAGGCAAGGTAATGGAGAAGTGGGGGAAGGAAGTAGCTGTGGAATGCCAGATTTCCAGTGCTTGGTTCCAAGCACAACTGTGTGTGGCTGTGGAGCTGATGGCTGACAAACTGGGGAAAAGCTGTGATCACAGGCGTGCTTTGGCTTGCACGCCTCTCGGTAAATTAGTTTTGCATTCCTGTTCCCAGTCATTGCTGAAATTAATATGCATAAGGTGAACTGGTTTTGAACTCATGGGATTGAGGAACCTGAAGTGAGATTTTTTTCCCCCAGCCCTTCCATTGGTTTCAGAAAGAAATTTGCACAGCGTTAGAGGTAAGGCTTATATTGCCTCCTCTAAGATAAAAGCCCAATGTGCATTACGGGCACAGATTTCAGGCTGAAAAATATATTTGGAGCTGTCAGATGACCATCAGTGGGGAGGCAAATTAGCTTTTACTGGTATGAAAGTTAACTAACAGCAGATAAAGAACAGAATACCTGTGAAGGAAAACCAAGGACTAATGAAACAGTGCTACAGAATTATATTTTAAAGCAGAGATAAGCATGTGGCCAGAAAATTTTCTGGTTTTCAGACCTCTCTGTGAACTTCTACTGCACAATCCTAGAAACCAAACCAGTCCTAGACCTGTTTTTTTTTAACTTCGTACAGATGAGCTTTGCTTAGAAACACTAACGAGACACAGTGATTTCAGCCCAGAGATGTTACATTTCTGATGTGAGTGTATGTTCCTAGTGGCAGGTCCCCAGAGGGGAATCTGTGAGCTCTTGTGGGGCACATGGAATCCCAGAATCCATGGAGGAAAAGACCTCTGAGATCATTGAGTCCCACCTGTGATTGATCCCCACCTTGTCAACTAAACCAGAGCACTGAGTGCCATATCCAGTTGTTCCATGAACACCTCCAGGGATGGGGACTCCACCTGGGCAGCCCTTTTATTAACACACTCCTTTAATTCAGCCCTGCCTGTTGGTCTGAGGGATGCACGTACCACAAATTCTTAATCGTATTTGGTCTATTAAAACTATTTGTCCTGTAGGAAATGAATGGGAATGTTTCCCCTGAGCTTGAACTGATTCAAAGGTACTTTGTTCAGATCATTTGCAGCTTTGGTGAATGCTTTCTTCAAACTTGGAAGTGTCAGCAAATATTTCCTTACTATATGATGCTTCTCTTTAGTCTTTGCTTTTTTCAAAGATGGACTGTAGGCAAACAAATTACCAAATCTGATCTGCACTGAGCACAAGACTGTACATTGCGTGCTGACTGGGGGAAAAATGCATTTGCTGGCTTGCTAAATTGAGATAATTCTTTGGATGTTGACAGACAGAAAAACAATTAGAGCTGTCGGATGCTTTGCTGACGTGTGCGTTGTCACATGGAGAGATGGCTTGGTCGGTGCCAGGAAATCTGAACTGTTCAACCCTCAGCAAGTTATTAAGTTAATTAATAAAGTTCCTTACAGCTGGGCTTGGAATGTAAGGTCTGTTTATTTGTGAAGACAACTGGTCCAAGAATAAATAGCAGAGGTCACTGATGAGGCTGGTGAGGTGTTTTCTCAGTCACTGCTATGTTACAGGCTGGTAAAAGATTTTCTTCTGCTTAGTTTATTGGTACATTAAGATGGTGTTAACCTGAGTGAAGTGTTTGTGTTTGTACATGGTTAATGCTTGTGTAGATAGAAATTTTCTTTGAATCACCTAGTTTTATGTGGGAGAATGTTTATCAAAACCTCTTTGGGTTTTCAGGTTCTTGTTCATGTCTCAAAAGACTATTTCTATATACGTCAGTATTCTTAAAGGTGATCACTTTTCTATTGAATGTGCAACTCTATTTGAGATCTAGTTTTACTTACAAGCTTTACATATACTTCTGAACAGGTAGGTTTGGGCAGTATTTTGGGGGTGTTTGCTGCCCTGAATTTACTGCTTAGTGCTTTTCTGCTAAAGCTCATCCTGTTGGTGTGGTAGGGCTCTAACAGGCTCTGAGGTTGTTGCTACCCCCAGCCTGTCAGGTGAGGATCTTCCAGGTGTCCCTCTGCATCATGTGTCAGTATTTGTCATCTGCTGGGTGAACTGTTTGGTTGTAGATGGGAAGTCATTTTTCCCCTCTAGCTTGGGGGCTGCTGTGGTGCATCTTTCAGATGCAGGAAGAGATGTTCACATCCCCAGGAGAAAGCAGCTCTGGTTACACTGTAAATGTGAACACACTAGGTATTTGTGCAGCGTTCTCTGCACCATTTCTGCCTCCATGTGGTGCAGTTCTGTTCAATCCATCAGCATCATCTGATTTCATGTTTCTTGTGTAACCCCACCCTGCCTGTCTTCACTAATCTCCCCTAATTTTCAGATTTCTTATACTCCATCTCTCTGTTACCCATTTTCCTGGTACTTAATTCTTTAAAAAATTTTTAGTTTTATCACTTTATCCATATGGGATTACCTGAGTACATGAGCTTCTTTTATTGTATTATCACTATTTTCCCTCTATCTGCCTAAGCAGCCCAGCTGTCTCATTAGGTTTTCTTTATTTGAGTTGGGTTTTTTGTTGTTGGTTGGCTTGTAGGTGGTTTTTGGGTGTTTGCTTTCTTGTTAGTTTCTGGGTTTTTTTAAGATTTAATCATCATTATTGGTGGCTTGGTTTTGGTTTTTTTTTTTTGTTTGTTTTGTTTTTTTTGAGGGAGCATTCTATCATTTGAATACAACAAACTTTAGTGAGTTTAGTACAAAATTTTTTGCATGGTATCATTGCAGAGCCTATGGAAAAACCTAGGAAAATATATTAGACAACATCTGGTTCCTCACAGAACCAGCACAGTGCTGGCAGGGGTCAAACCACCCCTAGAACACTTTCCCTAATCCATCTTTTTGTTTTAGAGGGGGAGAGAGAAGCAATCTGTCTGCTCGCTTTGCTCTCTGGCTTCTGGTAGAAAATGCATGGGTTTTTTGGGAATAGGAACCTTCAGCTGCTTCTGCAGGGAGACAAAAGTTGGACTCTCATAGATGGCTGTAATTAAAAATGTTTCCCTCTTGTTTTTCTGCAGCTCCACCTGCCAGAAATTATTGAACTAATACTGAAAGCTACTTACTAGTCCCTGGAAACATTCAGGCAGCATATAAAGGAGTAGGGGCACCTGTTACTGGAAACTGTTATGAGTTTATTCTGGAGTTGTTTATTTAGTGCTTTTTCTCTGGGTGCTCTTTTTGTAACAACTCATAAAATTTCAGGAAATAAACTGTAATGAAGCTGTGGGTAAGTCTGCAGAAGAGGCAGACATTGTTATAGCATGGGATCCTAGAATGCAACCATAGAATTATTGAGGTTGGACAAGAACACCAAGTCCAACCTGTGCCTGGTACCCATCTTGTCACCCAGCCCAGAGCACTGAGTGCCACATCCAGTCTTTTCTTGGGCACCTCCAGCAGTAGGGACTACAGACCTCCCTGGGCAGCCCCTTCCAGTACTTGACGAACCTTTCATTATTAAATTTCTCCGGATATTCAATCTGAGCCTCCTCTGGCACAACTTGAGGCAGTTCCCTGGAGCAGAGCCCAACCAGCCCCTGGCTGTCCCCTCCTGTCAGGGAGGTGTGGAGAGCCAGAAGGTTCCCCCTGAGCCTCCTTTTCTCCAGGCTGAGCCCCTTTCCCAGCTCCCTCAGCTGCTCCTCATCAGACTCATGCTCCAGCCCCTTCCCCAGCTCTGTTCCCTTCCCTGGACATGCTCCAGCCCCTGCATGTCCTTCCTGAAGTGAGAAGCCCAGAACTGGGCACAGATTTGAGGTGTGGCCTCCCCAGTGCCCACAGCAGGGGGACAGTCACTGCCCTGGCTCTGCTGGCCACACCATTGCTGGCCCAGCCCAGGTGCCAGTGACCCTCTTGCCCACCTGGGCACAGCTGGCTCGTATTCAGCTGCTGTTTCCCAGCACCTGCTGTCCTTTTCTGCTGGGTACTTTCCAGCCACTCTGCCCCCAGAATGCTTCAATGTGTGGTTCCTGTTGTTGTTGTCAAAGCAAGGAGGTTGTGTTGGCTCTCCTACCTGATGGATGTCAAGGTGAAGTTGTTAACTTCTTTGTTATTTGCGATTCTTTGTTCTAAGACCAGGATTTTTCTCTGTTCCAGCTGCTGCAGGAAGTCAGCTGCATGTCTCTGGTGCAGCTGCAAGAATGACTTGACTGATTTGCATTCATGGCTCTTGGATGATCTGGTGAACCATGGAGCTCAAAGTATGGGTGGATGGAGTGCAGAGAATTGTGTGTGGGGTCACCGAAGTCACAACATGCCAGGAAGTTGTAATAGCCCTTGCTCAGGCTATTGGTGAGTATTGCCAGATGGGAAGTGGGGTGAAGCTTTTTGTGTGAAGCTAAGCCCAGGGGAGGTGGGGGAGCACTGGGTACCAGCAGAGCAGAAAATGCAGCGCGCAGTGGGATAATCTTGCAGTGTAAACTTGTAGCCTTGGATTTTTCACGTGCCAGAGAGACTGAAAAGACAGAAAAGAAACATTTCGAAATCTATAACCTTCCTTTCAGTAGAAAATTTATTCTCTCTATAATAATAATTATGCTGCTATTGGTTGTTGTAAATAAAGCCTGGACTAAGGAAGGTGCTAAACTGTCAATATTCTGAGTACCAAAGAAAATAGAATTGGTTGTTCAAAAATAGAATTGGCAGTTCAATATAATTGGTTGGCTAATGAAGTTTGTTGAAATTATACCCACTGTAAGTATCTTTAGCTATACTGGGAATAGTATAGATCAATGAAATAGATCCTTCAGGGTCTCCTCTGACTCCTGCATGCCACATAACTCACTGCTCATGAAAGGGTAACTTGGAAGTCTTTAGACTGTTATCCCTTTGCTGAACAGTTTAGAAGAGAAAAATAAAATCTTTCAGGCTCCACCACAGGAAAGTCTTGTTAGATATTTCTCAGTGATTAAGGGCATCCTGAATAAGCCTCAGCCTTATCCCATCAGTATTTCCTATGCTGATACCTATTCTTCACTAAAATGTTATAATTTGCTTTACATACTATTTAAATTTCGTATATTACAGTATTATTAATAATACTATACACTATATACTAGATAATAATACTACTAATTAATAGTATTATTACACAATACTATGCAATTTAAAACTTATGTTTTACCTAAAATGAATAGTTTAAAGGTGAGCTTCTGCATTTTTCAGTATGCCAGCAATTTTGCAAGATTGTATTAGCAGTCTGACTCAATTTGAAAATAATGATTTTCTAATAGAAAGTCAGATCTGTGAATGTCAGCAAGGTATTCTCCCTGTAAGCACAAAGTCAATTTCTCTGAAATTGATGTTTATTTATTTAAATGTTAAACTTCTAAACATAATTTCCATCTACTTATATCTGATGGAGTGCAAGACTGGCATTTTTATACTTTAAGAAGATTGAACAAAAATATGCTTATCTATATGCACCAAATAGCTTTTAAAGCTTCATTTAAAAATTGTAGAAAGTCAGTTTGTCTCTCAAGTCTTGTAGTTGATGTTAAACTGTTAAATGTTTCTTTACTGGTTTTGTTGCAGCTTTTTGTTTAATGGTAATTGGTTCATCAATAGCTTCCATATCTCAATTTCTGCATGCAGAGAAACATTCTCAAAATTTTTGAGAAACAATTCTGCTAGCATGATCATTTTCTAGTCATGATTAAGTGATACATGTTTAGAAATAATGTAATGGTTGTGATACTTTTGTTCTTCGCTTTGTTTTTAATATCCCTTTCATTCTGTTTCCTTTGCCTTCTCCCACAGAAATGTCAGACTCCCAGTTCTAGACAGTAATTTTATGTTCTCCTGTGTAATTTCTCCTTGGGTCTTCTTCTGTATCCTCAGTTATTAGCCTGAACTCTGTAAAGACTCCCTCAGCCTTGGAAACACACACAGGTTTTGTCAGCTCTGCAGACTTCCTTTTCTGTAACACGTCACCAGTTTGTCTGGGACAGGCGACACTGCTTCCATGCTGAGATAAATTTCAGCTGCAACCAGAGCCAAATCAAGAAAATCCTTTGGAAATTCCTTCCCAAGGCAAATAGCCTCTGTAGAAAACCCCCAGAACAATTCCCCTCTTGCTGGGACAGCTAGGACAGTATCAAGCACCATATAAATTACACCTGTGTGTCTTTGGCAGGGGGGGCTTTCCCAGCCCTCCTGTCAGGCCATTCATCAGGACAGAACCATCTGGCTGCCCCTGTGATTTGGATGTAGGTCCCAGCTCACCAGGAGTAATTGTCACTTGAATTTGAATGGGAATCTATGAAAATGGATCCCTCTAACTATCACCTGACATTTGGTGGTGGAAAGTAGCCAGTCTTAGTTGGCTTCCTCCTCGCTTGGCTCTGATGGGATTTTCCACTTTGCTGTCTGGCTCCTTCAGCAGTCACATAACTTGGCTGCACTCAGGATTATTTTGTCTGTCTGTAAAATTTGTGAGATACTCCTTTTGTTTTGTTGTGCCTTCCAGTTTATTACTAGGTCCTTGACTTAAAGCATACAACACACAAAACACAGTCTTCTTCACTGAGCCTGAAATGTGAATTGCAAGAAATATATTATTTTCTTGAAGTGTAGTGTCTGGAATATCTGAAAGTTGGCTTATTTTATAGCCATATCCACTGAGGAAGGCACAAGCCAAAGATACCTGGATTAAGACATCCATACTTAAGAAGTTTCTCATGGACAAATGAAGCTGCCTCTATTCTAGACATGTGAAAAATAAAGCTTTGTCCAGTATTTCAGAAAGAGGAAAATCAAAATTAGTATGGAGCTGTGCTCAGAAGGCACCTTTGGACAGTATCCAACTCTGCTGCTCAGAGTAGGGCCAGGCAGAGCAGGTTGCTCAGGGGCAGCTGGGTTCTGAATATGCACAAGTGTGGAGACCTGACTGTAGCAGTGTTCACTCACCCTGGCAGTCGGAGTGTGCTGTCCTTAAATGGAATTTCTTGTATTTTAAAAAGTGCCTTTTGCTGTCACTTGATCAAATGCAGGGTCCTGTCTCCTGATGCTGTGATAAAAGCAACAAAAATATTTCCATCTATGCACTTTCCAACTCTTTCCCCCATATCATGAAAATTCAATAACAACTTCAGGATACAGTTTCTTGGGGTTTTTTTGTTGTTGTTGTTGTTGTTGTTTTAATGTTCTGGGGCTATTTTAGCATTAAAAAATCAAGTTATACTGGGCTATGAGCCTTTGTAAGAGGTTCTGTTCCATAGCTAGTGTCTGTCTAATCCTTTGGCTGTGGCATTCTGTCACTAAAACTTGCCTGGCTAATGCTCCTTAATTCCTTAGAAATTGGAACTCTTCCAGTAAAAAGTCTCTCTCTGGGGCTGTACTCCTGATAAATAACATTTGTGTTACCTGTTCTTGCACTGTGAACTCCTTCCCTTTCCCCTGCTGCCCATCTCTTCATCACTGCAGAACAGGAAATGACTACCCAAAGTAAGAATTCTAGGGTTTTTTGGTTGGTTGTGTTTTTGTTTTGTTTTTTTAAATTTCTGTTTGGATTGAAGATAAATCTCAGTCTCAAATGAACTGAAGTTAAATCTCAGTCTCATTCTTTAAAACAAAAGGAAAAAAAAGGGGAGAATTGTCTCATTTGGTGCCCCAACAGAGCTTATTTTTAAAAATGTGTATGTAGTTTATTGAATGCAAGAGAAAATAATATCAGTTGGATATAACTTTGGATACTAAAATTGTCTGTATCTGTAACTCAGAAGGAGTTGGAATTGCCTCAGCTGGAGGGCGGGTCGCTGGAATTCTGTTCAAGACAGACATAAAACTATTCAGTTACAAGTTTCCAGAGAGTGAAATCATCTCTCACTGGGCTCTTTAAGAACACTTGATACTACCCTTTATGAGTTTTATCTAGGTCTGCTTTCTTTTTAACTCAAACTGTTTGCAAGTGACAAAGATTTGGCTTTTTAATACAAATAAAAGAAGAGATTATTTAATAATGAGAAACAAAGCCTTCACCAAAAAAAACCACACCTCAGCACACAGTTTAAATAGAGAACCACGAGTCTTGTTTTGAAAATATTTTTACCAGGAGAAATGAGCTTTTCCAAGGTTCATCCTTGTCTCTTTTAAAAATGTCCCATTCTCTGCTAAGTTTTCTGTGCATTCTGTGAAAACCAGAATGGCTTCATATAAACATTGCTTGGTCATTTTGATTCCTGTTCATAATTTGGACAACTGAAAAAAAGTAAAAAGAGAGTTCTTGATACTTTTAAACTTTGTGTATGATGAGATGATTGATGAATCCCGCCAAAGGTCTGTTTTGAATGTGTGTGAGCATAGTGACTCCTCTCAAAAAGTCATTGTAATAGTGAGGGGAAAAGCAGGTGTATCCTAAAAAAGTGAGTCAATCATTTTAGCTGATGGAGTTTAACTATAGATTATTTTTTTAAATTGGCTTTTACTGGTTGTTTTCCATTCAAACACAAAAAATAAAAAATCTTCCAAAGGAATGTGGTGACAAGTAGTGCAGTCACAAACACACTTGTCCTGTTCCTTCAAAGTGCTGCTTTCCCACTTCCAGCCCCCATGAGGATTTTTATTGTATTTGTTGTGATTTTTTTTTTTACTCCTGAAGCCTAGAATGCATCTCCTCTGCTCAGAATGTTTGTTCCCTATGGATATTTCAGTCTAGAGACATGAAGCTTGAATTTCTTACCAAAAGAAACCTTCTGCCCTCCTCCCTGTAATTTTCTGTGCCAAATAGTTAAATTGGCAGACTTGCTTTAAATAGTGCTGTGGATTTTGGTGCTTCTGGATGGAGAATCATGAGCGACACTTCACTGAACAAGAAGTACAGCTGTCTCTTTTTAAAATTAAACAAATGCAGCCATCAGGGTTCTTTTTTTTCTCTTCCAGTTGAGTATTTTTCCTCAAAGATAAATGGAATGTATTTATTAAAATGTCAGTGCTGTCTCAGACATGTGTTAGAGCATTGTAGGGCTCAGCCAGAGTTGTATCCAGAAAGATCAAATCACTTATTTTATAAAACCATATAGTGACAGGACAGGGGCCAGTGGCTTCACACTGACAGAGCAGGTTTAGATTGGGTATGAGGGAGAAATTGTTCCCTATGAGAGTGGGGAGGTCCTGGCACAGGTTGCCCAGAGAAGCTGTGGCTGCCCCATCTCTGGAACTGTTCAAGGCCACGTTGGATGGGGCTCTGAACAACTTGGGATAGTGGGAGGTGTCCCTGCTAAGGATCTGCTTAGAATTTGTGTTTTTTCAACCCCAAGATTGCATTCTCTGCCACTTCAAATAGTGACATTAAGAGGGATAATAAGTACAAGAAATTTTGTTGTGATCCCATGGTGTGATCATATAACCTTTCTGGTTCAGAAATCTGGTGACAGTAACCCCACCAAGAGGGACCTGGGCTGCTCTATGTGCTTTGCCATGTGTTGCTGTGTGACCTCAGCCAAACTTGCCCATTGTTTCACCTATTTGGGACACAGCTCTAAAATAAGTGTGATACCACAGGGTGCTTGGAAAAAAGGCAGTTGAAAGTATGAAGTGATGACTGAGAGCTTTGTTCTGTCAGGTTGTGATAAACTCCTGCATACTCTTTTTTGAGAGCAAGAATAATAATAATGAACTAAGGCTTCAGCCCTGGTAAAGACAAGGAGAGATGGCTGTGCCTGGAGAACTCAGCAGACCTTCCATGGGGCCTGTATATCTCTATGGATATTTCTTCCTAGGACTGGACTCCTCTCACTCTTTATTTTCTATTGTATTTCATACATGTGGTTGCAAAACATAGCATGAGTTAAGAAATCTGAATAATGAAAACTCTAACCTCTCTTTTGAAGGGTTTTTTTTCCCCTCTTAATCTTAGGTATTTAATGAGTTTCAGGTAGCCAGAATGGTAATTTTTTTTTTAATTGCAATGGATGTTAACTTAAGTATCACATAATGAATGAAATGTCAGCTTCATATTTCAAAGATACTGAATTCAAATCATCCTGGATTGATTAAAATTGCCAGAAATTGCTTTTCAGTCAGTGCTGTTAAAGATTCAGGAGTTAATGCTGTTGTCCCTTTGGTAAGGCAGAGCATTTTCACCCACGTGTTCCACATATTATGAGTTCTTAGAAGATTTTACCCACATGCAATTACTTTTTCTTTGCATTGCCTTGTTAAGGAAGACAGCCCTAGGGCTGGAAGGCTGTCTCTGGGAAACCAAGTGGGTCAGAAAACTGTATCCACGTGCATTGTTCAGTGCACTGGGCAGTCTGGATTTGGCTGGAGCCAGGTGTTGGCCGGTCTGGCTTTACCTCCATGGAGACCTGTGTGCAGGCAGGTGACAGTGTCTTTATTCTTACTATGCACTGTGATAAGTATGGGCTGCTCATTCAGATTCAGCTCAAGACTGAGACTAGTGCAACTTCTCTTTTAGTGTGGCTGTCCTAAAACTTCTGTCTTAAGTGACCATTTTCTTTTTTACCATTTTTTTCCCAAGACTGTCCAGAGTGCTACTTTGCAGGGCAGACTCTTGGCACAGCTGCTGTGCAGCAGAGGTGATGGGACCCCTGGGGAAAATGGGAACTAGGAATGTGTCTGCCAGGGAACTTCCCTTGCACTGAGTGTATCCTGGTGGTCTCAGGGACAGAGGAGAAACTGGGAGCAAGACTGCATTGAAGGGTTTGGGAGCAAGTCCTGTGAGGAGCGGCTGAAGGAGCTCAACCTGGAGAGAAGGAGGTTCAGGGGGGGGACCTTCTGCCTCTGCACAGGTGCCTGACAGGAGGGGGCAGCCAGGGGAAGTCGGGCTCTGCTCCCAGGGAACAACAGACAGGACAAGAGGGAATGGCCTCAAGCTGTGCCAGGGAAGGTTCAGGTTGGACATCAGTAGGAATTTCTTCATGGAAAAGGTTGTTAAGCATTGGAAGGAGCTGCTCAGGGAGGTTTGGTGGCCCCATGCCTGGAGGTGTCCAGGGAATGACTGGATGTGGCACTCAGTGCTCTGGGCTGGCAAGATGGGCATTGGGCACAGCTTGAGCTCAATGATCTTCTTGGCAGTCTTTTCCAGCCTAAATGATTCTATGACCTCTGGTGACAAAAACCTGCTCCTGCCCACTCCAACCCCTTTTCTAGGGAAGGAGAGGTATCCTCATGTTTAAGACTGCTCATCCCACCGCTTTTCCCAGAAATGATATGAGACCAGGGCAAGAAGTCACCTGCTTGCACTGACTCACTGCTGTAGGTCCTGGCTCTGAAGCATGGGAGACACTTAATGGAAAGATGGATCTTGCTTGGTGCTTGGCATTAACATTTGTAGTCTGATGGGAAAGATAAGGCACAGATAATTTTTTTTCATGGTATATAATACTACCTGCATACCAAAATAAATGTAGTGCCTGAAATGCTTTGCTTGTAGAGGATGATGGACTTTTGGGTGGGAGTAATAGGATGAATCATTTCTGTCCTGAAAAAGGGAATTGATGACCTCTCAGGTTACAGTCCTGCCAAGAGTGTTGCTACTGCTGCTTTCCTTTGGAGTTTCATTTTCATTTTTGGCAGCAGAAATGGTTGTTCTGTCTACTGTGTCAGCTGCAAAAATTAAAGCATATAGAGGAGCTTGAAGTGAGTAATGGTGTCCTACTACCTTCATGGAGTATAATTTAAAAATCTGCCTCTTGAGAGTTTAAAAAATGTTCATTACCTTGTACCTATATTTCATTAGTTTAATCACTGTTCATTGTGATGGAATCTGTGTTTAAATTAGCAAATTACACCAATTATATCAATCCCAAGCTAAGACTACAGTGGCTGGGCACATGGCATGGGCACTGGGGTCCAGAGCTTGTGTTTGGCTGTGCAGCAGAGCCAGATCTAGGACACTGAGTACAATTTGCCATTTAATATCACAAGAAATCCAGGTTCAAACCACTCATGACAGCTATTTGCAGGGTGTCAGAACATCAGCAGTTTGGAGTCTATATATTTCCTTTCCTAGTGTCTTTCTCAATTTTGAAATAAATTATTCTTTTGAAGGTGTGCCTGTATTAATGGAACCTGTGATAAGTTTGTGTGCTTAGGGAGCTGTAGGTAGAAACTTAACCTATTAACCTTGACACTGCCCTTTGTGCAGATGCAGTGTGCTTCAGGGATGTAAATATGTATCTGCTTCTGTTACTGCTTGCCATTTGCTGCCTGCCAAACAGATACAAGTTCTTGGTGATTAAGATGGTAATGTCATGTAGGGTAGAATGGGGATTCTGGGGACCATGTAATAATCACAGAATCACAGAATGGCCTGGGTTGGAAGGGACCCTAAAAATCATCCCATCCCAGGCCCCTGCCATGGGCAGGGACACCTTCCACTAGCCCAGCTTGCTCAGAGCCCTGTCTGGCCTTGGACACTGCCAGGGATACAGGGGAAGCCACAGCTGCTCTGGGCACCCTGTGCCAGGGCCTCACCACCCTCACAGGGAACAATTTCTTCCTCATATCCAGTATAAACCTTCCTTCTGTCAGTGTGAAGCCATTGCCTCTTGTCCTGTCACTGCAGGCCCTTGTCAAGAGTCTCTCTCCATCTTTCCTGTGGGTTCCCTTCAGGCACTGCAAGGCCACAATGAGGTCACCCCAAAGCCTTCTCTTCTCCAGGCTGAACAATCCCAATTCCCTCAGCCTTTCCTCCCAGCAGAGCTGCTCCATCCCTCTGATCCCCTTGGTGTCCCTGCTCTGGCCTGGCTCCAGCAGCTCCCTGTGCTTCCTGGGCTGGGCCCAGGGCTGGATGCAGCCCTGCAGGGGGGGCACAGCAGAGAGGAGCAGAGCCACCTTTCCCCTGCTGCCCATGAAGTAGCTGAGCCTGAAATAGAGTGCAGAAGTTCATTGCTTTTTCCAGCCCTTGAATTCCTGTTTTCTGAAGAGGAAACTACAGAACGTAGCACTACTTGTGCTTTTTGGGCCTGTCTGGATGGTTTTCTCTAGCATTCCCATCAATACAAGGCTTTGATAGAAGTATTAAAAAAAAAAAAAGTCTAATATGTTCTAGTTGTAGTTAAAGCAGAAGTTTTAGGGAAATTCACTGCTGAACTGGTCACTGAACCTTCCCTGGAGATATTGCAAAATTCTGGGTGGGATTCAATATAATATTCAGCTGGAGAAACACACTGTAATTTGAGGAATGCTGTGCATTGCTGATACGTGGCCATTACCTGAATGCAACTGTAACTTTAATTTTTAAAATAATAAGGTTGCATGAATGAGGCTGGACTGAGTTCTGCCAGGTGCTTTTTGTGTCCAGAAGCTTGTGGACAAACACAGAGGGCAAGAAGCAGCATGCAGGTGCCAAACTGTTCCTCATCAACAACCCGGGCAAGCTGCTTTCTCCTTGTCAGTGGTGGCTGCACATCAAACCCAGCAGTTTGCTACAGGGACGCCTGTGTTCTGAAATACTCTGTCATTAGTTCTGAATTAACTCATTCACCCTTTCATTTGTGAATTAATCCCCTCTAATGCAGGCAAACATCACAGTTGTGGTTGTCTGGGTATTGTTAATCTGCGTCATGCACAGGCTGAGCACCAGACCTGGGTAATGATCTCGGAAGAGAACAGCTTTGTTTTAGAGCAGTCCTGAGCTCCAGGTGTGGTTGTTGAACTGTGCAAGTATTATTTCTACAAAGCACTTTCTTTTATGTGGATCTTGAGTGCCAAGTTCATTATTTAGGGCTGCGTGTTGATTTGGAACCCTAAGCTAAGATGAAAATATTTCTTGGCAAGTCTGTGCTTAATTCTTTTGGTCAAGGTTGTTAAGAGTTTTATTCTCCTCCCTCCTCTTCTTTCTTTTCCCCTTTTTTTTTTTTTTTTAAGTAATGAATTTAATAGCAGAGTGAATAGAAACTGCACTCTGCTCTCGCTCCCCTAGTGGTACCTACTCTAGTTTGCAATTTCAGGACTTCTTTGAACCTGTCTGTTTC